>NW_025110456.1:161817-490833 GCF_011392965.1 Frieseomelitta varia | reverse complement strand
TAGCGTAGGACAAGGACAGACATATATGTGCGGTAGACAAGGAAGGTGATAGCGTGGGACAAGGACAGACATATAAGCGCGATAGACAAGGAGGACGATAGTGTGTGACAAGGACAGACGTATTTGCGCGGTAGACAAGGAGGGTGATAGCGTGGGACAAAGACAGACTTATTCACGCGGTAGACAAAGAGGGTAACAGACTACGATAAGGACAGCAATATAAATTTGTTCCGGGATGATCCACTTATCTAGGGGTGATCCACACGGTGCATGCTTAAAGAGCATGCTATTTGATTGCTCATTAGGCTCATTCCGATCTTACCTTTCTTCTAATTTTTTTTTGTTTGTTTCTTTTGCAAGCAGAATTTTTACAGTAGCTTCTCTGCTATGTATATAAAACAGTGTAATCAATTTAAACATCACTGTTCTGGTATCAATTCTGAACTCAAATCTAAACCAAAATTTGGCTCAAACGTAATTTGAATCCATTACGAATTTTAGGTATGCAACAATTAATATCTCAAGGTTATTGAAATCGATATAAGTAACCATTTTATAAGTAACTATTAAGTAGGCATTCAATGGTATAATTTTATAAAAGAAGTATCGTACGTTAATATAAGATTTCAATATTTTTCGCTCATTTAATTAAAACATTATAGACATATATTATAAGATTAAACATACGATATTGGCAAAATGAATTTGGTCTTCACCAAATTATGTGCAAGTCAACATGTTAAATAAGCATTCGGTTTTAGTCATCATTTAGTCACGAATTATACAATTGAATTAAATAGCTCATCTTTGATAGTTAGTGAGCTTTTCTTTTTATTAACGCGAGGTTTCTAAGGAAATTGAGACAGGTGCTTTACTATGTTTTTGATCGCGGAGGGTTTCACGACATTCTCCATATTCCCTTGTATCATAAGACGTTTACGGTCTTCATTTTTCTTTGCGAGTCGTTTGTTTCTTCTGCCCTCATAAATGGGATGAATTGTCGCCTTACGTTCGTTTGTCTGCAATTTTCATTATCTCATGAATTAATTCATTTTACATTTATTATGTTATTAGGTTTTTTCTTACACAACATTAAGACAAAGCATTACACAATTTTGCTCAATAAATATCAAATCTTAACAAATAAATAAATAATCTAAATATGCATGTATGTAAATATTTACATACTATATATTTACTATATGTTACATGGCGGTATATTTTTACCGTTTTTTAAATATATACCAAATATAGTAATACATAGTAAATATGTACGCGAGTAAATTAAAAATATATATGTACATATAAATACATACATATACATTTATCTATTTATTTTTTATATAAATATATATTTTTTACATTTGTAATATATATTTATATAATATTTCATGTAATTTATATTATTTCACCTGTTCAAGGTTTTCTTGAAACACGATCGTTTCGTACGGAGAGCTCTTCGATATTTTATTACTTTTAGGACGGGCCCTGTTCGTCCCTTCAAACGAATCATCGTGAAACATAAAACGTTGAGATCTGTCCTTAGCTTCTGACTTCCTCCACTTTATCACGGACCTGAAGCACTTAAAGAATTTATTTCTACCCTTGAACCCTTTCTTGGTAGTATTCCTTTTCGAATCTCTCTCCATCTTCAAATTCGTAAATTCAAATTTACAAATTCTCTCCAACGTATTCCCCTTGCGATTGTTCGGACTGCTTTCCAAAATAACACCTGTCCGATTTTGCAGTTCGACTCGATCTCGTCTAGGATCGAACGTAGAGGGATCGTAATACGCTCTCCCTTCGTAGCTACAGACTTCGATGTCATTTATCGAATCGCACTGTACATAATCCTCCTTGCAATGTTTCCTATCTTTCTCATTTATTTTAAAATTATTTTCTTGATCGTCGAAAGTTCCAGCTGTTGACTCTAGAGAGTTGTTACTTTCAGTACAATTTCTTGTTTCAGCGTTTGAGCATGCAAGTTCTTCCGGATATATTTTACTTGCTTCGACACTCGAAACAGGAGGAACTTCTGCTTCATTGTTTTTCACTTTGACAGAGGTATCGTGCTTTCTGTTGTCCCTTCCGTAATACCTCGTGAAAAATTCGTCATTCGCTCTGCAAACTTCGTTTTTGTTCTCAAAAGAAGCAATTATTTTCTTCACAAAATTCTGAGACCTATTGACGGATTGTATCTTCTTCGTTTCGTCATTGACATTCCCTGAGAAACGTTTCCTTCTTTCTATAAAATCCTCCACAGTGTAGGTTCTGTATTTGTCTTCAGTCGAAGTAGAATTATCTTCTAATTCTCTCTTGTTGTGCGCCGTTTGAATTTCCAAAATGTGCGACGTGGATTTTGAACGTAGCGTCATCTTCTCTTTATCAGCTCTCTCTCTTTTTTTTTTTTATTTCAAATGTCGACGCGTTTAATTTAGCAAACCTTTCTGCTCTACTTTTTCACTTTCTATACTTATGTTTACTTGGTCTGTACTTATGTTTACGTCACGACATGTAACATCGTAATGACAACGTCTGTAATTAAATTTGCTATTCGTTACTCCGGCAGATAGTAAATATAGTTAAAGGTCGTTCGAAATTATACATTAACATTTAAGATATGGATTGGTCTCTTCATCGAAAGATGGCGATACATTTGATATTACAAATTTGTTAATTATCATTCAGTATGAAATAATTAATTTAGTTGTTTGATCGTAATAGAAAGATTGTGATGACTTGTGCTGCCGATACAAAATTAAAATTTGCCGCGAAAAACAGATTCTGAATCCTTTTAAAATTTAATCGAAAAGCCTCTATCAGAAGCGCCACCAAAATTCAAATTTTCAGCCAGAAATATCTTGTTTACCGTGTGGAAAATTTCATTGTACTGGAAACTTTAGCTGGATCAACGGTGATGAATTACTTTAAGTAGTGACTGAAAATTGAAAATCCTCAATTTTGGGGGAATCGACATTTGAAGTGTCTTAAATCACTGCGCATTATTGATCTTAACAATTGAGGGGAAAAATATACAATTTTATTTGGATTCACATCCTTTATTCTTTCTTAACCATGCTATTACATTATATCCTTATTACAATATCATTTCATTTCATCTTTTTTTTCTAAAATTATAACAAGTACTGCGAACCCCGTTTCAAAAATATTGTTTCGTATCGCGAGAAATGTAAAATATCTAATTAATTTTAGTATCGTTGAAATTTTGAAACATTAAACTCTCGCAAGAAATTCTCTTTTACAATTTTTCCTTAAATAGATTTAACATTATTTATTAATTTCATAGTAATGCTATCTATTTAAGGAAATAGATAAATCTACTAAAATTAAGATAATACTATAATTTATAAAATTAAGATATTAAAGATAATAGAAAAGATAATAAAAGATAATAAAAGATATTAAATCTACTAAAATTAAGATACTAAAATTAAGATATTTCGATATTTTTAAGATCTTTTACATTTCTCGTGATATCACTTACACAGTCATTATATTTATCTATTACTATGGCAAGTGAGTTTACGTTAAAATTAATCTTACATTTGTGCATTTTATTCCATTTCAATTTCGACAGTCCATCGGTTTTGAGGTCTTAATAATAATTGCGTTGATTCTGAAATATATTGTCGGACAATTGTTTTGTAATGTTACAAAAAAAAAAAAAAAAAAAGAAAAAACGATTAGATCAAACGTTTTTAATTCAGTGGAGTTACAGAATTATCAACTCCCTATACTTGTAAAACTACTCACTCTATAATTATAAGACTATTTACTTTTAAATAGTATAGAGTGACTACCGATGAGTATGCTGGCGTTTGTTCAAATCGCTAGGCACGATTGGAAAAATCTTTTCAAAGGCACAAATTCCAGAGAAATCATATTTTATCGAACATTCTCGTATATCGCTTCGTGCAAATCATTTTCACGTGTATCCCTTATCTAGTCAAATGGAAAATTAGTCTCGAATATAAAATAAAATAGAACGAAAACGAATAGAATGAAAACGAATAAAATGAAAACAAATAAAATCACGAATTTATGTCCAATCGCAATGCTAAAAATTTACTTTTACGGAACGCCATAAATACGTCCGGCAATCGATAGCGGTTTCGGCGACCATTTTCGTCTGTTGGTAGACTTACGTTCAAATTCGATATCGTTGTAGCAGATATTATCCGCAGTCGATGACACGGAATTTAGTACAGATTTATCAGAATAGCCCGAATCTATCACCACGGTCTCGTCGATTTTGAACAGCTTCTTACCGATGTTGCTCTTGCCAGAGGTTTCGCACCTTGTCCATTGCGAATGTTCGTCCTCGCTTTTGATCGGACTGATCAACGGGGAACAACAATTGCTCGATAATTTGGAGATGATACTCAACAGGGAGCTGCTTCTCGGTAGCTTACGCTTGTATATCGGTATCCAGTAAACGAAATCGTCTCCCTCCTGTTTAGTTTTTTTTTCCACCGTCAGGTTTCCCATGGTTACGCTCCCACTGTCGTATCTTTGCATTCCCTCGTCGCATTTCGAAGTGGATGGTCGTTGATCGTAACTATCGAGAGAAGTATCCGTGTCCTGGAAAGTCGACGTGACGTAAGATGTTGTCCCTGACTCGGTGCAGTCGTCTTCCTCGTTTTGATGCATCATTTTCTTGATCGCAGAGATATCCTCTTTCTCCAGGGCGTTCGCTACCTGCTTCACGAAACTATCAGAGCTCCTATCGCGTCGCGACTTTGATAACCTCATTTTCTCGAAGTTTCGAATAATTTCCTGTATCGTGTTCCCCTCGTGAATCCATT
The DNA here is from genome assembly GCF_011392965.1 of Frieseomelitta varia. Taxonomy (NCBI): domain Eukaryota; kingdom Metazoa; phylum Arthropoda; class Insecta; order Hymenoptera; family Apidae; genus Frieseomelitta; species Frieseomelitta varia. Next base: position 486,007 of record NW_025110456.1, on the reverse strand, counting down.
GTTTGTTCCTCGCCAGATTCTTCTCCAAACCTAGGAACTTGGTGTACGACCATTTTTCGTCGACTTTCCTTCTCTTCTCTCGAGAACGGATGTCTACCAGTTTCTTGTCAAACACTTTCTCTTCGATGTTAATCGAACTCCTAACGGCGTCGGGGTTCCTCTTCTTCACCTTGTTTCTTGGCGGACGAGGAACCTCCAGCTGCCTCACTACCTCGCAAACCGGGATCGGGGGATATTCGTCGTTTGATTGAAAGTTCAGACTTTCGGACGAAGTACCGGCGTAACTTCGATCGAAATTGTTCATGCTCGAGTCGGTCGATCGATTATTTTTCGCTGACAACGGTTTCACCTTGTTGATTGAAGATTTTATGTAATTCTGATCAGCACTATCCACGCTACTCTCGAAGACGGCCATCTTCGCTCGAATTGACTTGGTCGATCGATTGTTCCTCCGTAATGACGATGTCCCCATGCTGTTAATACTTGAGTTACTTTCGTAGATGAACGTCTTTTCGCGAACCGATTTCATTGCTCGAATATCAGCCGGTAGTAACAATTTCTCCTTGTTGGATGAAGGTTTCGTGTAACTTCGATTCAAGTTATCGATGCTTGAATTACTTTCGAAAATAGACGCCTTCGTGCGGACCGAGTCGTTCGATCGAATGTTCTTTTTCGACAGCAACTTGTCGGATGAAGCTCTCGCGTAACTTCGATCGAGACTGTTCAATTTCGAATTACTCTCGAAGATGGACGCCTTTTCTAAAATATTCGGGGACAATTTTCTAGACTTTGGAATACTCTTATATATGTTCAACAGATTCATCGCTCTGTTTATAGAGTCTTGTTGAAGCGTAGAGAAATCCTCGGTAGTACTATCGCAACCAACTTTTAGTTCAACTTTAGGTCCTGGTATCACGAAAGAGGAGTTTGGCGTAGAAGTGGCGCGAACGTTAAACTCCGTATCCGCCGGTTCTATCGGAGCTGTTGGAACTCGAAACATATCGTTCTCTTCTTGTCCGTCTTCCTCAGTCGCGTCATTTTGCTTCCAGCTCTTTTCCTGTTCCTTCCAGGTCTTTAACTTCTTCGCGTAGAGGTTGTCGCCGTCGTCCAAATACGTACTTTCGAACTCCTTGGAAAAGTCGATCTTCGGCCCGGGCGGTAAAACGAGATTTAGATTCCAGAATTTTCTAGAGGGCGACCTTTTGGGGAACGTTTTGCTAGTTTGTTTAAGATACTTCGCCACTGGGATGTCTATGTCGAAAATGTCTTCTGTGCGCTGCTTAAAGCTAATTGACGGCAATTCCTCCTGATGACACGTGGTTATCTTGATAGGCATTTTTGTTGCCTTTTGAGTTTCCTCGTTCAGATTTTTTTCAACATCTGAAATTAAAAATCATAGGTGTTAGTGAATATTTGAACGGTGTAGAATGATTGAAATACATATCCAAAACTCTTGTTACAATAGAGTTTCTTATAGTCGAACCCTCGTTATCCAAATAATCTGTTCGACTAATATCCTATTATTAAACAAGCAACAGATACTTGTACCAAACTGTTCTATCATTATATGTTTGCCATGGTTTTCATAATTTCAAAAAAACTAAAATACGAGATACAAGATTTTGCTGAAAAAAATATTGATGAAATATCTTATAAGAAACTCTCTTTAAATTCGTGATAAATAAATCAACGCTCATGTGTCTTAAATATGTTTTCGCACACTGAAAGAGTGAATGAAGAACAAGTATTTGATAATTAGCACAAAACTTTGAAAAAAAATGCAACTCTACAGAAGTATATGTACGCTAAAGAAAGTCAGACAGTTTAACGGCTAAAAAAAAAAGAAATAAATATTGAAAATGAGATATTGAATATGAAATAAATATCGAAATAAACTTCCCGATAATTTTCTTAATCTCCACTTGAGTTTGACATTACATTTAACATCAAAAACGTGATTGTTCTATTATCCCTAAAATTCCCTTAACCGAACACTTTTGTTTCCCTAATTAATTCCGATGATGATTATATATATTAGAATTGCGATAAATGATGAGAGTGTAAATATATTTATGCGTAAATTATTTATATATATCGAACGTATTAATAAATAAATATTAATAAATACATACATATATATATATATTAATAAATACCTGATGAACTAGAAGTCGATGAATTTATTGTAAGTTTTTTTTGAGGCGAAAAATTTTTCCAGGGTGATGGACGAAGTTCAAACGGCTTAGTTTTTAATAGTTTCGGCGGACTCGTGTATTTGTTTAAGTACCAATCCGGAATTGATAGCTTTTGGAGAGACTGTTGGACCTTCAATTCCGGTTCTGTTAATTTTCTGTCCTATTGAACAAGAATAAAAAACTAATTAATAAAATATTCAGATTTATTAATATCTACTAATAAAAATCACATAAAAGTAATTTTCCCTTGATGGATTCTTCAATTTTATGGTTGAGACAGATTATAAATTAATTACTATCGCTGGTTCTTTTGTAATAATCAGTACAATAATGTATAAATAATATATAGAAGAAAATTGAAAGAAATTAAAGTTGAATTAAGCTGGATTAAAAATGAATCAATAATACAAATTACATAAATCAGAGAAGGAATTATACAAATTGCAATTGAATTAAAAATTGTGTAAATTAAAAGTGAGACAAATAGATTTTGGAAAATTTTATCAACATTATATATTAGCTCCTTTAACTTCTTTAGTTATGTTTAAAATATTTAGATTTTCCAAAATCTAAAAATCGTGCACAAACTACGCGATTGAAGTAATTCATCAACTGTATCATCCATTTAAGTATCCCCTAAACATCTTAGAAAATATTTTCTTTTTTTCAAAATTTCTTTAAAATTTCCAAATAAATTTTCCTTTTATACATATATACATACGTATATATATAATTATATATTTCTTTCAAATTATTATAACTGTACAACAACTTGACCTTGAAATAATTTCGAACGCCGAAAATTAAAGTTGAACTAAGCTTGAAATTCATACTTGGAGAAAACGTTGGTTTTGACAGAAAAGGAGAACGCTTCGAATATTTATAACATGTTAAGTTAAATAAAAGGAATGATAAAATGCTGGCAAATTTCTTGATCAAGTCGTTTGGATATTCTTCGTGCCATGAGAAACATTTTCACTATATTCATATGTTTTCACGTCTCTGAGGCGTTCTTCATTATGAATTTCAAATTAAACTCTACAGCTACTTTTATATATCTAAACATATTTTCTCATCAGTTACACGATGCAACAAATGAAAATATATAATTAAGCGGAAAGGAACATCGATAACTTTCAAAACTTTTCTTGCAGAATACTCTGGATACCATCCAAATTACGTGGAAAATATTTTCTTTATCGTGATCGTTGAATAGTTTATTATAATATAAAAAAAAAGAGAGAGATTAAATATATAAAACTTACTTATATATTTACAAATATATAAAATTTACTTATATATTACAAATATATAAAATCAACTTACACATCTACCATGCAGCATATTAGATTTGAACCACGTTGCTGACATTTTTGAAATTTTCAATTAATATGCAGGTCAGAATCACTCCCAAAAGAAAAGGGGAAAAAAGCAGAGAAGACGAAAACCACGAATAAATTAATTGTCAAACACTAAACAGTTGCTCAGGAAACAGGTGTTCGATGTCTTCTCTCAACACATCACCGCACATTTAAGTGTGAAGGAAACCGTTCGCGTAAACAACGTCGACGTAAACAAGGAAGATGAACAAATGGTTGTTTCAACCCCTGCGAACTTGTTAATATACCGGTAACCCCACTCCTGAAACATGAAGAGGAAATTCTTATTTCTAAAAGTACGGTTATTTGCAATGCACAGAGATTGGTCCTAGAGACATTAAGCCTGCAAATGAACAATGAAGAAGCTCAACCAATCCGAAATGTTTCACGAGACAGGTAAGAAACTTTATTAGCACTGTCTTTCTTGACAAGTGAAATTTTGTCCAGCTGTTTTCAAATGGATTTTCATGTCCTTCCGCGACATAGCGACCTTTCTTCTGTCAACAAATTTTCTGTATTAAGATTTACAAACGTTGAGTTATTGCTTGGGAACCAGGACTGGACAATACTCGAATGATATACGAGGGTCCAGTTAAGTGTCAATCTTTAGCTTTCTCGAGAAACGAAAATATTCAAAATTTTTTCAATATGCACCTTCATAACTTCTCATCAATGTAAAAATCAGGAAATTTTAATTCGCAAAGCGACATAGTAAGAATCGATATTCCCTCCTTTTCAAATATAATGAATCGAATCGAGTAATATCTAGTTAAAAAGGATAATATGTACCTTATTCAATTCATTATTTTTGAATTGTATTATTTGAATAATACGCAAGTCTGTTCTATTCTAACACATATATATTTATGCACATATACATTTATAATATAAATATAATATTATATGATATAAATATTATTTATAAATATAATATAAATATAATTTAAATTCAATGCGTATCTAATTTCTTATCACTGACTATGTCGCTTTGCAAATTAAAATTATGAGAGGATACGAAAAGTTGTATATTGAAAAGCAAAAATATAAATAAATATAGTGTTCTAATTTTACTATTTGGAAAGATGGTATAATTCAATGTTTACACGACATTTTTATAATTACTAGGAGTTTGTAATCTTGATTAAGAATCAAACAATTTTAAAATGAATTAGAGATAGATTATATTTATATTTTATATAATTAAGATTAATTAAATCAAATGAAGATAATGTAGGAAATAATTTTACAAAGTAATTAAATAAGTTAATAAAAAAGCGTATATGTTATTGTTAAGATGGAGACTGGCTCGGACGTGCGACGAAATTTCTGCAGAAGAAATTCCCTCTCGCTTCGTGCTCAGTTCGGGTATCTTCCTCGGTCCAACCCTCGTCCGGATACCCTAACTCGGTTTATCTGCATCGGTTGTAACCATGAATCGCAACATCGGAATCGACCCATGGTCCTTAACCTCGAGTGGCCTCTTCTACGAGATCGGCAAGGAAGTCTTCTCAAGCTTCAAGGCCGCAATTTGGTTAACGTTCGCTCACAATAAGATTCGATAACAAACAAATAAGAACACTATTTCATACATTTAAAATGCAATTAAATGACTACCGCATTTATGGCAAATATTCTGAAACTCTTCTTTCAAGCCTTCGTAAAGTTTGTACAATACATTGCAGGATAAGAAAGTAATTGTAGTGAAGAAAGCTCACGATGTTGGAAGAATAAATACGGTCAGTGTTAATTTGCTACCTGCAATAAAAACATTACGGTAAATTCTTCGGAAGCGTTTACCTGTTTCTTTTCTTAAACATTGTTAAACTCATTGCCAACGTTGTAAATTGAAATCAATGTTCTTCAGCTAGTACTTGTCACACTCCGCTAGATATACATTCGCATACGTGAATAGATGAAACTTCAAATACTGATTGCATCTTACAGTCTTACATAAAATTATTTATGTGAAATAAATAGTTAATAAAATAAAATTTATGTATAATAAATAATTAATAAAATAAAATTATTTATGTATAATAAATAGTTAATAAAATAAAATTACTTATGTATAATATAACAGTTAAATAAAATAATTAATAAAATTGCAAACGTTGCACTATATACTGCTATAATTATATTCAACGAAGGCAATTTGCATGTAACAGTTAGATATTTCAAGCTAATAGCTCTGGTATTAAAATTATCGTGTCTGTCACCGTTAAAAGTGTTTGTACGCATTTGCATACTCAAATGCCTGTGCAACACCTTGTTTCACCACAAAAAGTGATAATAAATGAGTTCATAATATTTAGCGGATAATTGATAATTACATGCATGAAGAGTCATTGAGGGAAATGACCTGGTTAAAAATATTATGTTTCCTGAAATAACGTGTTTCCTGAATTCGTGGCTTGTACAATTACAAGTGATATGTATCAATACACGTAACGTATCAAGTACAAAAATAAATAGTATCACAGTCTGGCAAATTTTATTTGTTTCTTTTTTCCTTTCATTTTTATAGCAATTAATAGTCATCTTTATTTTACGCGCTGATTACGAATTTGAAATCTACATACATACATACTGATTCGTCACTTACAATATTCTAACGTCTATTGCAATAATAAATATTATTATCGAAAATCCTTCATTTCCCAGTTTGAACATTTAAATCCAAAATATTTTAATATTTATAAATAAATATTTAGTTTAAATATTAGTCAAATGGTAAAATAATTAGTAAAATTAGCAAAATAAAATAAATTAGTAATAATTATTAAAGTAATAACAATTAATCATTATTATATTTAATAATTATTAAATTAATAATAATTGATCATTACTAATAATTAATAGTTATTATTAAATTAGTAATAATTACTAATATTACTTCAGTATAATAATTACTTCAATCTTTCACTTTAATTACCAACAAAGTTGCGACTCGTTCAAAAAATAAAGAATAATAAAGGAAAGCTACGCAGTTTTATCTGCATAATTTCCCACAGTGAAGTTTTTCCAATCTTTCTCTGGACGTTGGCGCGAATTAAAAAAAAAGTGACGGTATTCGGTGCATTCTTCTCGAACAACACACCGTAGTGCCTCCACCAGAGCAGCTAATTCAAACGAACCGATGGAAGGAGAGACTACAAAAGTGGGGAGTTCACTTGGGTTAGATACATACTATAGTTTCGTTTCCTAGAAGAGTACTCTAAACACTTCACCGCGGTTTTATACGTCCGCGGCGTTCCATCTATCAAATGAATTATTATTTATTCATTTCACCGAATGACAAGTGTTGAAAAATATTTGGCACAATAGTAACATCGTCGAATCATTGAAAAATTAGATGTAATGTATAATTGCAATATGACCCAGTGTAATTAGTGAACATTTCGTTTATGTTAGAGGAGTTACCTGGAGCAATAACGGGACCAATCCGAGGTAGGAAGTAGCAGGTAAGAATTTTGATAAATGGTCTAGGTAGTAATATTATGTCGCGCATAAGTAGACAGTCAAGGCTCTTTCTCTTCAAAATTGTTCGTATACCTGAAATGAAAAATTGTCAATATATTAAACTGCTATGATTTCGTTAAAGAAAATTGTACAATAATTCAGTTCAATCCGTTGTATAATAATTCGATCGATCCAAATTGATCTAAATGAGATTTTTAAATCTCATTTTAATTTTGACAACTCTAAATTCGTTCCTTTCTTTCAAAGATGTTTATCATGCAGCGGATGTTTGTCAAGCAAAGATACACTTATTCTCGAAATTCAAATATTCAAATCGCTGAAAAATTTCTTCACGATGTAATAAAAAAAAAGTTACTAAAAAAAGGAAGTAAGAAACACAAAGAGAATACTTGAATCTCTGCGAACATAAAGATCGCTGTATTATTCGCGTGGGAAGTAAATTTAAAGAAAAGAATAAGAAATAATTTGGAATTTTTTCTTATTTTGTTTCTTTAGTATTTTATATAATATTTAAATGTAATGTAATTTATTGTTAAAGAAGGGATTTGATGAAAGCAAATAAGTAAATTATATCGTTTGAACATTAATTATTATTAATTAATAATATATCGATTAATGTCTTATTGTAAATATCTAATAATTTTACTTTAGATATTTTACTTTATTTTATTAACATTACTTTATTTTACTTAATTTTTACTTTATTATAATATTTTACTGTATTTTACTTAACTTTTACTTTATTTTACTTAATTTTTACTTTATTATATTTTATTTTATCTTATTAACTTTACTTTATTTTACTTAATTTTTACTTTATTATAATATTTTATTTTATTTTATTAAATTTATTTTATTTTTACTTTATTATAATATTTTATTTTATTTTATTAACTTTATTTTACTTTAGAATAATGTGTTAATATTCTGTTCGAAAAGAAACGAGATAATAATTGCGTAGAATATAATCAAAGGGTAAGTAGAAATCACGAGATGTGAGAGTGAAAGTAAATACAGCAAGTTCGCTTCTAATGGAAAGGAGAAATTTGCTTGCTGTCTTTTTCGACAAGGAAATTGATTAACCGTATCAAAGTTTATCCTTACTTATTTTTATCATTTATAGATTGTTATCATCAAATAGAAATTATTAACTTTTTATACAAAATGTACAATGTTTCTTACAAAATCGTCGAATAATTATTAATTTTATTTTTATATTAGATAGAATGAAACGTGTTTCACAATTGATACGTCGATTTACGCAATCACGAAACGACCTTCGAAGAATTTTGTGCTCAGGTAAGAAAATAGCAAACGATCATTTTCTCACTTGTACTTGAATAACATTGCCATCCCATCGTTATTGAAAAGTTATTATTATGATGGTCGAAGTGTAATTTCTAAATCGTGTCACGTAATTTCTTTTGAACGTGTTCGTCGCCCAAGAGATTTCTTTTCATGAAAGTTACCTTGCCGTTTGCGTGGCTACTTGCAATTTAAAAATTATATTCCTTTTGCAATAGGATAAATAATATTTATGGACTTGTGGACTCTAATCTATCTGAAGTAATATTTACTTTTTAAAATGTGCCAATCGAAGAATTATAGTTTTATTTGCATTGTGATATAGCAAAAGCATTCTAGATGATTTAGTAATGAATTTAAAATAAAATCTTTTTGTCTATTAAAAATTATACTACAAGATTTTACTACAACTAAAATTATACTACAAGATTATACTACAAATAATTGGTACTAAAAATTATACTACTAAACTACTACTAACAAAAAAAATTACTACTGAAAATTATACTACAAGATTATACTACAACTAAAAGTTAATACTACAAGATTTTACAGATTTTGTAAATATCACATTTGTAAAATACTCTTACCAACAGCTCTTTAAAAATTTGTATTAACTTTATCCAAAACACAATTCATTTAATCTTCGTAACTCCGATGCAATTAAATTTTTATATTTCAATCTCACTCTCAATTTAGAAAATGAAAAGTATTTATAGCTTTTTAAGACGTTTAAAGCTTCGTCGAAAAATTGTACATACTGTTGAGAACTTCTACAAACTCAAGATGCTTTTTAATTTTAAAGAAACACAAATGGCCAGTTTGGTTTAATTTTATAAAAGCCACCAACGATGGTTAATTTTAGTAAATGCAACTCCTGGACGTTAGCAGGGAAAATTTCCCAACAATAGTAGCAGTGACTTTCATCTGAAATTCAAGTAACATTAACATTCATCTCAAATTCAAATCACACTCGTCTCGCATACTTTTCATTATTCATCGTCCACCTTCCTGCGTTCGTATAGATGCGGTGACCACGACGAGTGACTGCACCATCGATCACGATGCAACGATCCAAACGAAGCCGTATGAGGATATACCAGGACCAAAGCCGATTCCAATCTTAGGAAATACCTGGCGTCTGTTTCCAATAATTGGCCAGTATCAAATATCAGACGTGGCGAAATTGTCGCAGATATTCTACGATGAGTACGGGAAGATTGTCCGTTTGACTGGCTTGATAGGTCGACCGGATTTGTTGTTCGTTTACGACGCTGATGAAATCAAGAAGATTTATAGGCAGGAAGGGCCGACTCCATTTAGACCATCTATGCCATGCCTGGTTCATTACAAGAGCGTTGTGAGGAAAGACTTTTTCGGAACTCTACCTGGAGTTGTTGGAGTGTACGTAATTGGATGCAATATACAAGATATCCTGCTACTTAAACGGCTAAACTACATTTGTAGACTTTATGTAATTTCTTTTTCTTCTTTTTACGTGTAAATAGAAGCCCTCGCAGTTTGGCCGTTTGAGTTCGGGACACCCTATATAATATAAAATGTGACAATGATACAGTAGATATAGCTATTTCTGTAGTCGTAAGTGCATTTTTCAAATATTATTCTTTATACGATCGAATCCAATCATTGCTAATGAGTATACTTTTTGATGAAATTTTTAGAACAATGAAATACATGTAATTTTTTATAAGAATGGTGTAACATTGTATGCGTTTTATACTTCAAGTATTTCATTCGTTATTCGCATATGTTGTGATCATAGTATTAGCTTCTTTTTCATGTATACAGTGTTTGCTTAAATGACCACAGCTCAAGACGACGCACCATAAGCGTCAGAAAGAATATGTCGTAAAGTGAATGTTGTAATCATTAACTTGTTAATTGAAAAAGTCATTGCTCAAACTGTCGACACTTTACACATGTACATGAGCCACGTTCATAGGCCAAAGTGATGAACTTCACTTTTTAAATTCTTTTTAAATTTTGGAGCCAAAGTAGTTGATCAATACTTAAGTTTTTTATATAAAGATAAATTTCTTTAATAATCAGATTTAACGCCATTAAATGACAAAAATTTCATTATGGACTCAAGAACCATTATGATTATTAAAATATACTATTTTACGTATTATTTTATGCGTTTTACAAATAAAAATTAGTTTAGACAGAGTAGATAATAATTGAGTTTAGACTTTAAAAGGAATTTTGAAGAAAAATATAGATTATATTTTGTTTGTGAGTTTCAATTTTCTTTCTTTATCCTGTTTTGCGAAGTTAATCAATTTGACAAACGACCGGCTCATATGATAAAATATGCATCCAGGAATTTTTTATCTCGAATATTCATCATTATGTTCAAGGGAAGAGAAAATTGATTAATAATTAAATTTGATGCTCAATGGTTAACTTTTTTGTTAAAGAAGTTTCTGAACAAAAATTCAATCCAATTAACTTGTTGGATGTATTGTTCATTCGACTGTAGTACTTAAAGGTAAAAAAAGAAGCTTAAATTATTTCAATAGCATTATTAATAATTTTATCTAAGTAGCTATATTTTGACCCTAATTTTGGAAGCTAATTGTGAGTGAAAAATCTGATAAACGTAATGAATACATAAATAACGATAATAGGAATAACTTATGCATATGTTTATTTTCTACGCAAGTTTCTTCGAATTAGCATCATCATAATTATTTGGTTGGACTATACTGACATCGTTTGCTTAAATTGAATTTTATGTTAATAAGTCACGCACGTGGTTTTCCTTCACCTTGAAACTATTCATAAGACCATAAGGAATGAGGTAACGTGTACATAATTAAATATTGACACTTCTGTGTAGGCACGGAGAGCCATGGAGAAAATTTCGTACAAAAGTCCAGAAACCTGTTCTACAACCGCAGACGGTGAAGAAATACATAGCACCTATTGAGATGGTTACGTCTGATTTCATACAAAGGTGATCCAAAGCTTTGTGCTCTCATGAATACACAGCTTACAGCTTTATACTTCAAAAGAATAATGCGATTTATAAATTTAAAAGCTGCATAAAAATGCGACTCTTTTTAGAATTGAAGAAATTAAGAACGAAGATGGAGAACTGCCAGCAGACTTTGATAATGAAATACACAAGTGGGCTCTAGAATGTGGGTACAAAAATATGTAGTTGTGTATAATTTTTAATCTTTTAAAATTAAAAATGAAATTAGTAATCATTGGTTTAATTGTACATGTATACACAGGTATAGGTCGAGTTGCTCTTGACGTGAGATTAGGATGTTTATCGGGCAATCTCACACCAGATTCAGAACCACAAAAGATCATCGACGCGGCGAAATTTGCTTTGAGGAATGTGGCAGTGCTTGAATTGAAGGCTCCTTATTGGAGATATGTTCCCACCCCTCTTTGGTCGCGATACGTACGAAACATGGATTACTTCATCGAGTAATTCAAATTTTATTTTATTTTTATTCCCATTTAAAGTTTAATAAAAATAGTAATTGATTTTGATTTTTTGGTTTTTCAGGATATGCATGAAATACATCGACGCAGCGATGGAGAGATTGAGAACGAAGAAAGCTATCAACGAATTTGATTTATCTTTGGTGGAAAGAATTTTAGCCAAAGAAACTGACCCTAAAATGGCTTATATACTCGCCTTAGATTTGATTTTGGTTGGAATAGATACAGTATGTAACAAAACGAATAATTTTTTGTTATATTACGATATAGAATCTAAATATTAATGATATATATTACAGATTTCAATGGCTGTTTGTTCAATATTATATCAATTAGCAACTAGGCCAGAGGAGCAAGAAAAAATTTACCAAGAACTTGTTGAAATTCTCCCTGATCCATCTGTACCTCTTAATACAAATCATCTCGACAAGGCTATTTATATGAAAGCCTTTGTTCGTGAAGTTTTTCGGTATAATTGATCACCTTACGAGGTTAAACAATCCCAATCTTATTAGTTAAATACTATCAACATCAATCAATATTATATTTATTTTAATATATAAAATACACTAGAATATAAAATATACCAAATTTTAATCTAATTCTAGTCTAATTCTAATCTAATTTTTTCATTAAAAAAGTATCCTATTTGTTTTAGAGTATATTCTACGGTGATTGGAAACGGTAGAACATTGCAAAATGATACTACAATTTGTGGTTACAAAGTACCAAAAGGGGTGAGTAATTTTATTATAAACATTTCTCAAGACTTAGTTCATTATATGTTATAATTATTACCTGTTATTATTGTTACAGGTACAAGTCGTGTTTCCAACCGTGGTAACAGGAAATATGGAACAATATGTAACAGATGCAAAAACATTTAAACCAATGAGATGGCTGAAAGAATCTTCTGATGAAAGTTTACATCCTTTTGCATCATTACCTTATGGCCATGGCGCACGCATGTGCCTAGGTAGAAGATTTGCCGATTTAGAAATTCAGGTGCTGCTTGCCAAGGTATGACTGTGCTATTACTGTTTGTAGTAGACATATATGTATTGTTTAGTCATACATATGAATAATATTAATTTTATTCACTTTTAGCTGATAAGATCTTATAAATTGGAATACCATCATAAACCACTTAAGTACAAAGTTACGTTTATGTATGCTCCTGACGGAGAACTCAAATTTAAAGTGCTCCAAAGATAGTCATGGTTTGTACTTTAACAATTTAAAAAATCATTATCTATCAATAAATTTGAAATTTAAGGGTCCCTTAGGTGTATACATAGGATTAATGTAATACTGTAGTTTCTCATGATGATATTCTATTTTGTAACGTTGCAAAATCTGAAACAAAAAATTGTTACAACATTTTTTATAAATGCACATATTGTATAACAAAATAAATTATTATCTTCGATTTTAATATAAGAAATAAAATTATTTTATATAAAATAACGTGTAAATATCAGTATTTTCTTACAAAAGTAGGGACGTTCTGTTTAATCTTTTCTGAATTAAGAAATAAAATACAAAGAACTCTCAAATTCATAAAATCATATTCATTATGATATTTTGGAGCCAAAGGCGGATCAAAATGATCCAATATAAGTATAACGTAAATTTGATTATTATTATGTGATTATTTTGTTAAAAATAAATATTTCAGCACTGTCTCCCAAAAACATTCCAAATGACTCGTCTCTGAAGTTTGAAGATTAATATTTGCCGAGCCACTAAACAAAAAACGATAAATTTAATGGAATAAATTACTAGATCAAAACATTATACAATGACCTCAATTTCATTTTTATAACATTGCTTTAATCATTCGTGAAGGAGACCATAAATCTGACATGGTGTGAAATTATTACTATTAGAAGTTGCATGTGTTTGTAATAGTTAATAATGCAGGATTTAATAAATACTTTTCTTCTCAAGCTCAAATTTTTTCATGTAATGTACTTTTTATGTAGGCTATTACATACCCACCCATTCGTAAAAAAACTCTAATTACCGAGTTAATACAGCACAATAAAAAAAACTATGTGTATATTTTGTACTATCCAAATAACGGTATAGACGTTCGTGTAACAGATTAATGTCAGTCTAAAGAAGTATGCTACCTGATGACGAAGATAAATGGTAGTGGGATAAACCGTTCATTGTTCATGAGCATTCATTGTAACAGTTGACAAACTAACGGAGATTGTAATTAAGGCTAAAAACGAAACTTGTGGTAACCAAACTGAACTATAACTGAAATACAAGTACAAATGGAGGTTTTTTTCACCAACCTCCATTTTTAAGAAAATCAATTTAAAAAAAAATGCAAATTTTTCGCTTCAAATATCTTTTGTATTTTAATTGTGTATATTCCCTATAGATTCTATATATTCTCAAATAATATGTAAATAATATATTTACATATATTTTTATAACATTATTAAATTCAAGTTGATTTGAAGTTAATAATTGATATTCAATTACAATACTTTTTGCAAATATAAGTTGTTAAAATCTTGATAATCATATTGAAGAGAAGGAGGTTCGTAGTATTTTCTTTCTCGTTTCTCTCCAGTTGATTGTAAATAAAATTTGTTAAATATGTGCTGCCCTGATGGCTTCACAATTCTGCTTTCTACTCTACTCTCTCCTAGCTACCTCATTATAATTCCCCTGCTAATAAATGCTTATTTTCTTCTCTTCTATTGTTTCTTTCTGTTCGCTAGCTAAATTGTTTGAAGAGATTAATATTTTAAGAATAGAAAAGGTGATGGGAGTGGTTTCCTACAGGTGGAAATGGCACGACCCTGATTTTTTTAAATGAAAGAATATATTAATTTCTCGTTAGTCTGACTTACTTGTGGTCAAATATTTTTTTAATTCTTTAATTGTGATTATTAGGGGTGTGCGAGAACCCGAAAATATCGAGAACGGTCGGGACGAATCGGGAAGAGGTCGAGGTAAATACACAGTTCAATTTCTTCTGCCAGTGAAGTTATTGGAAACATAGATTCTAAGAATCTTGTGACCTGTTGTAAACGAATGTGTGACTGCGTGCTTAGTACTTGGACATTATGTACGCTGTTGAGCAGTATCGCCGAGAAATTCGAGCAATTCAGACGTATATTTCAAAATCTGTGTGAATTTAATAAAGATTAAAAATCTTTAAAAAAAATGTCGAGTGATAGTGAGAGTAAAGTTGTGGTAGCAGGAAGTAGTGCAGAAGATATCGTGCAAAGAAAAAAGGTAAAGAGAAGCTTTGTTTGGGAACATTTTCAAAAAAAAGATGATATAAAGGCGGAATGCACACATTGTCGCCATGAATTTAAAACTAAGTATGCAAATACTACTGGTTTATTATGCCATTTAAAGTATATGCATATGCACATAATGTATGTTTACTAGAAAATAAACTGAATCGATATAAAATTTGTCGCATGTACAAAATGATACGCGAAAGATTGTTAAAGCAAAAGATATAATAGAAGGAATTGCTCGAATGATGGTTTTAGATCTGCGACCTTTCGATATGGTTGAAAGCGTAGGCTTTAACGAATTATTTAAGCTTGTTCCCAACCCTTTCCCAAATCCCAACTCTTTCGGGAATACCCGTTCCGATCCCCAAAAAATTTCGTGTTCCCGACCCGATCCGATATTTCGGATTCTCGCACACCTCTAGTAATTATAGTTACGCGTACTTCTTTTTAAAAAAAAGATTGGGAATTATACTCTTTCGCCTCTACATTACACTTTAAAATGTTAGTCCCTCCCAAATTATTGAACACATTAAAATTTCAATATCGATATCTGCAATAGTTTCGAGGAAAACAACTTGCAACAGTTGTAGCTTTATAAAACAATTAATATATATTAATTACCTTACTAAGAACAACGAGTATCTCAAGTTCGGCAAAACGTCGACCAAGACACATTCTTCTTCCGTAACCGAAAGGAAGTGACGCAAAGTTGTGATACACACCATCACTTTGCAACCATCTTTCGGGCAGAAATTCCTCGCTGCGTGGAAAATACTTGTCCAGATTACTTATCACATAATGTTGAAAAACCACTTGTACCTATTAATCAATTTTTATTATATTATAATTATAATAGGATATATTCATTTATAGCAGTTTAATATTTTCGAAAAAATTGTAAAATTTTTGCTAGTAATTATACTCAAATTAATATAAGAATTCTTTCTTACGCCTTTTGGTACACGATATCCTTTGATCACTGTATCTTTGGTCATGCATCGTCCATTGCCAATAACCACTGGATACATTCTAGTAAAAATTATATTTTTATTAAATATTGTAAATATAAAATAGCTTCCTAGTCTAAAGTAACTTGTCCCAAGAGTAATTTTTGTACTTAAAGGATGAAAAATGACCGTTAAGCTTAAGAATCTTAAATCTTAAAATCTTAAAGATCATCGTACGTACCTGAGAGTTTCTTTAATGCACGCCTTCAAGTATTTCAGTTTATCCAAGTGATTCCCATTCAGCTGCATGTCTTCACTCGGAAGCACGTTACGCACTTCCTCGTAAGCGAGATCTTGCTTCTCAGGATGCAAAACTAATTGATATAAAGTCGATGCTACCGCGCTGGAAGTCTTGAAATGATATTGAAAATTTAATTTATAATAAACTTAATAAACTTTGATTTAAATTTGATTTAATTTAATTAAGATTAATAAATTTAATTTAATTTAATTTAATTAAGATTAATAAATTTAATTTAATTTAATTTAATTAAGATTAATAAATTTAATTTAATTTAATTTAATTAAGATTAATAAATTTAATTTAATTTAATTTAATTAAGATTAATAAATTTAATTTAATTTAATTTAATTAAGATTAATAAATTTAATTTAATTTAATTTAATTAAGATTAATAAATTTAATTTAATTAAGATTAATAAATTTAATTTAATTTAATTTTATTATGTACTAATAAAATATAATAATAGTATTTGTTTATTTCATCAGCAAATAATACAGAAATACTCACTGTATCGATGCCAACTAAGAATAAGTCAAGTGAAAGTATAGTAGCTAATTTAGTGTCATTTTCTAAAGCCAACACTTTTTGTAGAAGAGACGGTTCCTTGGTTGACTTTTTTATTTCTTTAATCTTTGAAAGAGCGGCCGCTGTGTATTTAGACGTTATGCTGAAAATAAAAATTAATCTTCATTTATACTTTGTATTTTTGTCATTTATATTTGTTAAAATATAATTGTTTTGCAATTATATTGTATTTTATTGAAATTTACCTTACGATAGTATCGAGAGCATTCACATATTGTAGCCATGTAGGCGTATTAAATAATTTCCAGAATGGAATCTTTAATTCCAGTATTCCCACATTCTTGAAAAATGTTGTAACCGCATCGATTAATTGCTGAGTTTCCATATTGGCATCATCATCCAAACAACCCAATCGAACGTCCAACGCTATGCGCGCAATAGCTGTAAAAATTTTTTCACTAACGTTAACCTTCACTTGAAAGAAAAAAAACTGATTTTTTTCAAACCACCGCTAGGAGCTATTTATTACTCACATTCTAATGACCATTTATGAATCTCGTTTAGAAAATCATTAGGCACCTCATCATCTTCGTCTCGTATTTTTTTTATCCTAGAAGTTATGATGCTATATATTACAAACATCCGGAAAAATTTACTTTTAATTAAAATATTTAATTAATACATTAGAGTTGTATTTTCTAATATATATTTATTATAGAGTATTAAGTTCTCTACATTGAACCACGTAGGAAAGTATCTTCATAAATTAAAAATGTTGATAAATTTTAAAAAAATTTCAGGATTATAATTGAATAAATTAATAAACTTCCTAAAACAAACTAAAACACTATGTGAAATGAAAAGATGTTTTCAAAACAGCGTCAATGATTCAACAATTTGAACTATAAATATTTTATATTGGTCCATGTTTAGTAAATAAATTTTGCAAACGTTACAAATTTTTTGAAGAAAAATTAGATGAACCTATCACGAGCAGGATACAAGAAATCGGGGTAACAAAATAAAGTGAAAGGTACATAATGTGTGCATGCAACATTAAAATGACCATTTGCGGCGAACCTTTGAAGAAATGCCAAGCTCGCCTCCTCAATAGCGCTAATGTACATTTTCGCTGTTCGTGGTTGTAACATTACTTGTTGTACTTTGCTCCGGAAGTTATACCAACTCTCACCATGTCTGCAACAATCGTTTACGTTAGTTACCACTATTATTCTACAACATTTTTCTTTTCTTAACTTACGTACGAAATATAAATTAGACAGTTGGAAAATTAAAGGACATTAGATAATCGACGCAAACCTCTAACAGTACATATACATATACATATATCCAGGAGTCTTATTGAATTATTTTATACTTTTAATTATGTAAAAGAATTGCTATTATAAAAATTATTCGTAAATTACAGAAAAATATAAAATTCATTATTCAATGAAATATTCTTTTCATTATTCGTACTTATCATGTATTTCACGCGGTCTCAGTGAATTACTGTATCAATTAATACATTGTCATAGTGTCATATTTGTTATAATTCGATGAAATTAAGATAAAAACGAAATCTACAAGAAAATGTCAAAGGTTCTGCTCTATTTTTCCTAAATTGATACTGAAAAATATAATGGATGTTTGGAATGATGTCACTGATAAATAGAATTGATTTGTTCAATATATAGATCTATATAATTGAAATTGAATTGAATTTAGAGTACCAAAAAATCATACAAAAATAAAATATAAATTTATATATTAACAATTTGAAAAACCGAGTTTTTAAAATATAAAAATAATTATGTATATTATTTCTACATGTTATTGTAATCCTACGGTTCTTGTAAACATTTAAAGAGTTTTTAATTTAGAATCTCACTAAGCAGGTACATTTTTTTCAACAAATGTAATGTATCTTAATAAATTCAACATAATTTTTTGTTCTGATCTTAATAAATTCAACATAATTTTAGTTCTGATCATTATGAAAGAATATACAAGTTAGTGAGTGAAATAATTAGAAGTTAGGATATGATTTAAGTAATGCAAATCTTCGTCATACACGAATGAAAGGGTACACATCCATGCAAGTGAAAAGTGATAGCGTAACACGCATCAATATCTGATTGCACAAGACTTACTTTCTAGCAAATGATATGACGTGTATAGCATGCAATGTTTAGATCTATCCTTATTTAGACGAAACTCTCGACCAGTTTTCTTTTTTCCTACGTATGACCATTTCTGACATGAATATCATTTCCTATTAAGTAAATGATTGATTGCTTGTTGCATTGTATTTACATAATATGTTGTGCAATTTATTTTTTCTAGTATCGAGTTTCTTTTGCAATACAATAACAAAGAATAATCACATAATTAGAATGTATCAATATATATTTTGTAAATATTCTGTATAAATATATACTTATACAAAATATTTTCTAATTCTAATTATTTAATTAAATATTCTAATTATTTCATTATTATTTGTCATTGTATTGCAGAAAAGAGTTTATACATATAATATATTGTAACACAATACACAAAATATTGTAACATACGTACACTAACAAAAGCTCACGAGTTAAAGCATATGCAGAAAGCATAGTGATATTATAACAGGTTTTCAAACACGCGCCGCTTTGACGAAGAGTTCAATATGCACAGCAAATATTTGCGATCGCAGTGTGGTTTACTAAACGAAAGGTTAAGCAATATCACTAAAGCACTGAAAGACTCATAATTTCAATATTTGACCATTGCGATGCTTAATGAAGTCTGTATACATGTTGGACTCGTGAGAGCTCACAGATAAGTGCAAATATAGAATATTTTTACCTATTCAATATCTAGTATTGAATTTGATGTATTCTATTATATTTCGTAATATTTGTAATATATCAATCACTGTAGAAGCGTCCTTGAAAAATTTTAACGAAACTCCTCATTTTGAAACATTTATTCATAAAAAAAAATATAAATTACATAAATTATCAGATTCCCAAAGTTTTTTTATTAATGAATAATGTTTATTAATGAACAATATTTTATGTTTTACATCACGCTATTGAATTATGTATAATTTTAATGCATAATTCATTCTGATCTATCTTCCTCCGTCTCTTCGGAAGCCTCGTAATGCCAACTCTCCAAAATTTCCAAAAGCAAATAAAGAAATAAACACTATCAAATATTTCTAACTGATTACTATTTCTTTCATTAAAAAATTTCCTTCGCGGTAAATAAATGTAAAAACGCACCTCAAATGATATTTCGCTAGCAGACTCTAAAATGGAGAAAGATAATAGGTCAGAATGTACATAATTGAATGGTGTAAAACATAAAATATTGTGCATACATTATTCGAAAAAGTGATGAGAAAAAATTGTGGGACAATTGAATATTTTATTAAATGAAAGTTAGGATGTTCAAATATTGAGGAAATCTATTTCTTCTTCTTCAATATTTACCAGAGTTATCTCTATCCTTCATTTCAACTTTATCGCAAGAGAATTTGTTTTCCTATTATAATAACATTATAATAACGTCTTATAATAACATTTTTCTAAAATAAAATCAGAATGTAATACCTACACGGCGATTACGCCAGCGTTATCTCTGAAGAATTCCTTTCTGAGTACGTGTTTGTAATAATTTAATGACGGCATCGAAGGTCTATATGGCATTTTCTCCTCTTGCCTAAAGATACGCTCGATTTCATTCGCATCATAGATGAACACCATATCTGGTCTACCTAACAAACTTTCTATTTTGACGATATCTCCATATTCTTTGTATAATCTCATCGATACTTGATCCACTGCCTGGATCTTAAAGTCACCTAAAATGAATTCATTTTTCATTTTTAGATCAAATGGAAGTTGTCATGGCAATATTATAAATATTATAATAGTAGTCGACATTGCATTCCATAACACCGTCGTAATTACACGTATGTCAACTTTCTTCGTTCATTACATATTCTGAACATTACAGACATCGAAATCAGAACTACTTACATGCATTTGTATGCATATGCACATAGCTGCGTAACAATTCGCATAAGAATAGAATAGGTTGGCATGGAAATGAATTACAGTAGAAATTCGTTTATCTATACAAGACCGTTCGGCCAATCGAAGAGTCCGGATAATAGAGGTATCCTCCACATCCTACTCTTATTTTTTTAAATGATAGAAGATAATAGAATAACAGAATTTGATCAAGTATGATTTCAGTGTATCTAAGACTCAATATTAACTGATTCGTATTAATTAGATAAATTAGTTTTACTGTATTACAATTCAATGTTTATTATAAGACGAACAAATTTGTTAAATTCGATGATAATACCGTAAAACTTCATTTATTCGAACCAATCGAGAAACGAACATCCGGTTCATATAACAGGAGTTCAGTGACCCTCCTCAAATTTTGTTCATATAACATGATAATATTTCGCGCTCATATAAACAAATTTAAGATTTCATTTAATCAGGCAAAAAATCCAATAAACGGAGTTCTATTGTAGTTTAATTAGATAAATCGGTGTGTACCTATGAACGGTATAAATCGCCAGGTATTGCCCAAAAAGGGAATTGGTTTGGGTCCAGGAATTTCAGCGTAAGGTCGACAACGCGACCAACCTTGCTCCTCGATTTCTGTCGTCAAAGTTTCTATAGTTCTAACGACGCTGCTCGATCGTTTAACGTTACATTCTACTAATTTAGCAAATTTATAGCTTAAGATACTCATCTTCAGTCTGCAACACAGAAAAAAATGGTGACGAAATTTTTACGAACTTAAGGATAAAATTTTTATGAACGTCTGCTACTTTCTTTGGAGTAAATTAATAAATAATAATACATAGAAATTATGAGCTTTCGTTTGCATAATTGAGAGGATTGCGGTTGTGAAAACCGTGGTGGCCCTTTCGAGTGAAACCGTGTAACTTAATTGTTTTGTGCTATTTACTGAAATCGTACGGAGAAGTCGCGATGCACACGGTGTCCTGAGATTTGCGAGATCAAACAAAAATGAATTTTTTTTGAATAAATTATAATGAAAGGAAGTATTTCAAAAGATTTAAATAAATTTATTAAATAAGAGGAACATCTGTGTGACTGGTATATCAGTAACGAGAATCAAAGCAAAATATTCTAATCAAGAATATTTGCACGGATGTAATTGTAGAGCGGTAAAATTCGACGCATGCGCTCTTTCGATTTGCTCATACGATTACCAACGAGCGAAAAGAACGAAAAGAACGAAAGGGAAAAATTAATTGTTAATTTTTCGCAAAATTTGTAAGTTTACAAAACTATTATAGAAAAAGAAATTGTAACTTGAATTTCCATCGCTCTGGTAATTCTGTTGTCAATTTTATTTGTATTAGACTCTTCTTTCTATTCTTTCTTAGAATGGTATTTATATTATATTTCTTTGTTTAGATGTATATGTTAATATACTAAAAATGGACAAAGATTCTAAATTTTCTAAAATTTGATTCTAAGAAAGTAAAAGTTTTACTGAAAAATTTGTTATTCTGAGCTATTATCTTCTCTAAGTAAAACTTTATCGACGTACGGACGGTTAGAAGAAGCAATCATTCAAAATATAATTTAGAATATCAATTTATACCTACTTTGTTCACGTTTGAAATTTCACAACTTCATTACTGTCACTGTCACTAATTTCAACCAACTAAAAGCTTCATTTAGACAAATTATTGCACATTTTAGTTAATTTAAATTTTTATTTTCTGCATGAGATGTATCAGGCACAACGAACCACTTTTGAATGAGAACACTTTCGATTGAGACAAGTGCGCAACTCGCCCTTTTATTCCTCAAGAGATCCGGCTGACTATTAGACATTTTACGAAAGTATCAAATAATTAAGATTGAAACAAAAAGAAATTTACTTCATTTTATTCAAATTCATTTATGTTACATATGTTTATATAATATAAATAATATAACTTGACATAATTGATTTTAACGGTTTTTTCAATCTTCGAATTGAATCGTTTTTATTTTTTGAAACAATGCTATTGGTCGACGATGATTTAGGTATTACTTATTGGAGGGATTCTAAGGTATCACGTGAATGGCGGGAGTTATAAATACTTTACAATTTTGTTCCTTTCACACGTATTAGAATACTATAATATTTATTTTTTAGGTCTTTTATCAATTATTATATAAAGTGAGTTAATAATGTATGAGCATACAATGAAAAATGTGAAAATAATTTTATAATAAGAACTGTAATATTTACTCGTTTTATTTTTTTCATACTGTGTACACAAAAGTTATTTTTTTAACACAATGAAATTCTATGACGATTCATACCATTTAGATTTTTTCAATTCTATCGATTTTAATTTATTTTTGTATTTATTTACAAGTTTTTCTAAATTCACGTCGTCGTGATTTAGTTTCGTCCTTTGTTTTGGCTGCAAAAGAAAACAGTCCTGATTTAAAAACATATATAATTATTATTATATATAATTTTACAAATTAAAAAGATGCTTACTCTAACTTCATTTTCATTAGCAATTTTTTGTTTTCTTTTCATTTCTAACTTTTTAGTAGATTTTTTGATTTTTTTCTCTTTCTTTACTGTTTGATTGTGCACCATTGCCTGAGTTATTAAATTATGTTTTGATCGCAATTTATTTTCACCAGGTTTTCCAACCGTACCACTGTACGGTTTTATGTTAGATTTGTCTACACTTTCAATTTTTAACCGTTTAGTTGTAACTTCTTCGTTCGTATCTTCCATTTTCCTTTTCACTTTATTTCCCGACCAAAGAGGATTGTTTTCCTGACTTTTTTGAAGTCTCTTCTGTTTGGCATTCACCATAATTCGATTTTCTATTGAGAAGGATACGATTGGCCTCTGAATAAATAAAAATATGAGATAATATAACAGTATAATTTTCGAAACAAATAATATAAGAAAGTTATAATTAAGAAAATTATAATTTTCAAATATACCCTTTTTGAAGTGAATATATTTGGATTATTATTCACATTTCTTAAAGTTTCAAGCGCGTCTTCGTGCTTTGTAAATGAAACGAATCCATATTCTTTCGATTTTCCTACTCCTTTAATATCCACATTTTTCAAATCTCGCATAACACGTGCCTTTATAAAGTAAATATTAAATATATTTTAATATAAATTTATTCAATATTAAATATTTAAATTGAAACTACAAAATACCTCTTTTATAACCGCCGCAGGAGGGCTATGACGTTCAACAATTTTTCTGAATTTATCATCGTTTAGTGTAGGTGGTAAATTATGAACAACGAGCCGTACTCTTGATACAAACATATTTAAATTTCGCAATATCTGTGATTTCCATTGTTCTATTTGTAATCGTTTTGTCATATCTGCCACAGAAACTCCCATTGAAGCTGGACTTCCGGCCAATACAACTAAAACATTATATGTTATAATAACCACAATATTGTAGTAGCTAAGATTTTTTATTTAGATTAATTATTACTAACTAAGATTTCTTATTTTCTTTTTTTTTAATTTTGCATCACATGCAAAATATATATGCAAATATATTACCTCCTTCTTTTACAAGATACAAATTTCTAGAATCCTTTTGTTTATATTGTTTCAAATTTGCCTTATTTTCGATTTCATTTCTATCCAACGCTCTGTGTGCTTCAAGTATTTGATCTTCCATTTGCAATTCATTTCCTGCTGACAAACACTTTTCAGCGCTTTCGGCATTCTAGAAACAAGTATTTATAAAAAAAAATTTTAATTTTTTTGTAAGAAGAATAGAATATATTTTATAAAAATTTACCTTAAATTTAACAAATGCTGTACCCTTTGAAAATTCTGTCAATGGATCTATGCATACAAGAGCATAATAAATAGGTCCAAATCGTTCCATATATTGCTTTAACTCATCATTTTTCACAGAAAATGGTACATTTTTTAGAAACACAGTTTTTCCTTCAGAAACATCATGAGATTCAAAACGTGGTTTTATTTTCTTCGTAACTACTTTTTCTTGTTCTTCGTTTTCATATTCTTTATCATCTTCAATTACTTCACTTTCATTTTCTGTTTCAATTTCAACTTTATCTGACTCATCATTATCAAATTCAATATTTTCAATAATATCGAATTTTTCATCTTCGCTAGAATTACATTTTGTTTAATTATATTTTACTTAATTCAACTATTAAAACTATTAAAATTATTAAAACATTTTAAAAATTACAAAATAACAAATCAAAGAAGATCATAAATTTATTACATTTTAACCTATTATATCTAAACCTTACATTTAAAACAAAAAATGTAAATTTATTTACCCATCCATCTCTTCGTTTGAATTTAATTTTGCATTATTTGTATCTTCTGTATCACTTTCTTTTTCCACTTTTACTTTTATTCCACCTTCCTGTACATTTGTAGAATCATTTTGAACAAACTTATTTTTTGGTATAGCCCAATCAACTACAATAGGTCTACCGAGAAGTGGTTGTAAATTTGCATGATATATAGCTTTAGCTGCACTTTGTACATTTCCAAATTCTAAAAATGCACATCCTACATTTTTGCCATCACTTCTCTTCAAAATTTTGATTTCTTCTATTGGCCCATATAGGGAAAAATGTTTTTTCAAATTTTCTTCATTTGTCTACAATTATAATGAAAAATTTAGAAAGCAAAATCAATGTAAGTTTATATCATTGTCTTACCTGAAATGATAAATTTCTTATTACAATCCTTGCCCTCTTTTTTCTAGTTCTTTCCTTCAATAATTTTCTCTTTTCTTTTTTTATTTCTGACAATGTCTTTTGTTTAGATGGATCTTCTTGATCCTTCTGTTTGACTTGTTTATTTTTTTCGTGCCTTTCATCTTTATCTTTTTCTATACTTTTACTCGCATCATGTTCATTATCTAAGTTTTCTACATTTTCTAGCTTGTTTTTCAATTTTTCGCAAAATTTTGATTTTGAAACAGCCCAACTACTACTTATTATTCTACCTAAAGATGTATTTTCAGTATATTATTATATTACAACGCGTTATTACTTAAATTAATAATAATATTTAATTATTTATAATAATTGTATGTAATTTTTTTGTTAAAATAATACCAAGAAATTCCTTCTTATTTGTATTGAATATTGCTCTTGAGGCATCTTCCAACTGTTTAAATTGTATAAAACAACATCCAATTGGCGAACCATTTGGACGTTTTGGAAAGTTTATCTCTAATACTTCACCAAATGGTTCATATAATTTCTTTATATCGTCTGGAGTTGCCTAATGACACAAATGAATAACTATAAACTTTCTTAATGAAGAAACGTATTTCTTATGCTATAATAAAAAATGTATTAACCTTGAATGGTACATTACGAACGATAATCCTAGGTTTCTTATTATTATCCGTATTGTCATCTATCTCTTGTGTTGATTTCTTTGATTTTCGTAATTTTGTCTTCTTTCTATATATCCAAGAAAGTTTCTTCTTTTCAGTTCTATTGCCTGTTTATTGAAAATATTAATTACACATCTTGAACGACAATCTTATTAAACATTTAGCATGTAAATTACGTGCCTGTATTCCTCATTTCAGATATCTACGTCCAATATATATAATATATAAAATTTTTATGATAAAGTCTGTAATACTAGAAATTTTAAAATACTCGCTTTATTAAGATAATATATCATACACTTATTTTATAGGTTAGATTTATGTATAGGTTAGAAACTTTACATGTATTGAATACGGAGCAAATGGAGCTTTGGAGTTTAAAAGTTTGAAATAAAAGCCAAATACTAGGGTACCTTATATTCCCCTAGATCACGTGATAAACTATAATCTTTTTTTTTAACTTATAAAAATAGTTTTCAATTTAGCATTAAATATCAATGAAATTAAATTGAACGACATGAATATAGTTCTGACTTGAATAAAATGTTCAAAGATGTTTATGAAGTTGTCAACTTTTTCGTAGCAAAATGACACGATTGGACAGTTCATATGAAGTTACGAAACATTATTTGCAACTTCTACGCAGGTATTCCAAAGTATACAAATCGAAATTACGCAAGGTAGCCTCATTAAAATATACAAGTAATTGTCAATATATGACAATATTCTGTGCGTATATTCTGTTAAGCTAATACATATTTACAAATTGCCATATAACTTGGGAAATAAATCACTCGTATATTTTAAAGTAACATCAATAAATTACGATTCTACTGTATTTGAAATTACGATTTCGTTCGTCTGAAAATCGCAATTAGTGAATAAAAGGTTACAACTCTTCGATTGGTGTTGGTAACTGAAGTAATTTACTGAAGAGATGAATTGATCGAGAAATTAACGTATGAAAGAAGTTAATATACAAATAGTACACCGATACAACAATAAGATATACAGGTAATACGTGTGCAATCCATCTTTGTCAGATCGGCCGTGTGAAACTTATCTGCGGAATGGTTTCAAATCGGACGGAAGTGGAATCGATATCCCGGAATTCGATAGTAGCGAAAGTATGGCCGAAAGCGGATTTTCATTTCTGCTAAAGACAAAACAGCAAACAACACAGTGAAAAGCCTGTTATTATGACTGAGTTAAAAGTACTTTATTGCATCCTCTTGTTAACATTTTTCGAACTGACGTCACAAATTCGACCGTCCTTACATGGACACAATAACGGTGAGCATGTATTTATGCTGTTTCAATTATTCTCGTTTTATCACAATAATATACACCTCGAATAACGTTGCAGCAATCTACTAACATGCCATTAGCTACTCGTTCTAAACCTAATTTGTTACTTTAATATTTGTGCCTGGTGCTTTGTGAAAGTCAATCAATCTTTTTTTCGAAAAACATTCAAAGGCCTCCACTTGCTTGTTGTTATGAAAGTGCTGTATACGCTGTGTTAATTGATAAATTTCTTTTTTCATTTCTTCTTTTGAAATGTAAATGAATTTATATGTTATCTGCAAATATGAGGGTTTGTTTTTTTTTATCGTGGCTATGTTGTTAATTGTAGTGACAAAGATTTGCAATATTTGTAGTATTGTGTAGCAAAAGAAATACAGCATTGAATTGTGAATTAGGAGATAAGCAAAATTTTATATCACACGTGCAAAAAATTTTTAACAATGAAGAAACACTATAATTTTTATAATACGCATATAATGTTTTGTATTAAATGGTATGAATGAATGAGTTCACTTTCTAATTTGTGATTGATCTCCGATTGCAATAAATGGAACTATTACTGCATAAAAGATTTTTATGTGATTAACATAACAAGCAATGTTTTCTAATTATTGCTTTTACATTGTTTACATTTTATAATTGCTGTTAAATAATCTATGTGAAAACACTAGTAAATTTATTTAGAACTTTTGTCTAATTGAAAATATTTTATAGCCTTCGTACAGGATGACAATGATGTTCAATATCTTTTGGACAACATACCAATGTCTATGCATAAGGTTAGTTGCAGTTTTCTCTTTATTCAGATTGTATTATTTTATATTAAATCAAAAAGAAAAGAAATGAAGATTTTTACATTATACTTAAGTAAATAATTGCAAATAAACGTATTTACGATATCATATAACAAAAACATTCAGTGTGACAACTATCATATTCTTTGATATAAGTAAAAAAAGATTGAAAAATATTAAGAATTTAATATAATGACTATTTTTCTGTAGTTATTTTAATAAAATCTTTTTATATTTTGATAATATGTAGTCATTTTTAAAAAGGTTATATGATTCCATTTAATATTAAGTTTTTATTTTATAGGATTTTACTAATACAGTACAAGGGGCTGGGTAAGCATAATACTCATTAAAATAATGGTGAGTGGAAGTAGGAAAGGTTTTCATTATAAATTTCCTTCTTTACTTTTAAAATATTTACGTATAATGTTGTAATTTTCTATGTATCTCTTTTTTGTTTCATGCAGGACTAAAAATTGAACAAAATATAAAAACTAGAATATGTTTCAAAATAATTAGTTGCTTTAATATAGTAAACGATGAAACAATTTAAAGTTGTATATAATAATTTTAGTTATTTAATAAACTATTTTAATCGCTTTATTATAATGATCTATTGAAATGATAGCTTCAAATTCTAAACGCTTCTTTACTAACTGTGATTACTTCAAACTAATTTTTCTCATACCTTTCCTATTTTCATGTTCCACTGTTACAAGTATAGTAAAAAATTGCTATTGAATATATTAAAATTTTTTAATTGTTTTTTAAGGGATACAACATCAGATGAAGATAAAACACAAGATTCATTATCTTATGTTTATTTCAAACCACATGTTTTGGACTTCAAAGAGAGGTATATAAATCTTAATTCTGTATTACATTAGTGTAAATATAAGTGAATATACATATAATGAGGATATTTTTGTCTTTAGACAACTTGGTATACCCCACCAAGAAACTGTGATCTTGTTTAACAGAGATCATAACAAAACAATCCACCTTTTATCAATTTCTGGAAATACACGTCATTTCCATTCATCATTCTTTCGAAATAAAGTAAGTTGTTATGATGTAAGGCTCTATGTCTTTGTAATTAATGAATAAAAAATATTTTAGATATTTTAATATTTTTTTTTTTTTGTCTATAATAATATTTAATCGTTTTCAATTAATTTATTTTGATTTGAGTAATATTGAGAAAAATGAACTTCTTTTCAAGAGATAAAAGAAATGAAAATATCTAAAGAGAATGAAAAATTAATTAACTTTTAAATAGTATAGAACAATGTAAGTAAAATACAATGAGTTTCATTATCACAGTTTGATCTCTATAGGTAATTCCACCATTGGGGAATACAACATTTGATGTTATCTTTCTTGGCAGAGAAGAAGGTGATATTGATACACATCTTCTTATACATACAGCAGATGGAACTGTAAAATATCAAGTAACTGCAATTTATCATATTTATATTTATAAATTCTATAAATAATTTTCTTTATTAATAATATAATTCTATCTTCACAGGTAAAGGGAATAAGTGTCAGTAGTCCATATCGACTCAGACCTGTAGTAGGTGTTAAATTACCTTTAAATGCAACATTTACTCCACTTATATACATGCACAATCCACACGCAGAAGCTTTACAAGTATGAATTTATTGTTTTTATGTTGTTTATTTATAATTGTTTACCTCTTATTTTATTTAATAATTATCTATGTTTATATTTTATTAAAAAGGTATTAGAAGTATATAGCAGTGGTGGAGAATTTCAACTAGAACTACCATCGGGAGAAGCAGAAGGTTCGCGTGAACTATGGGAAATTCCACCATATCAAACAAAGCCTATTATAAGATTACATTTTAATGCTTATACAGAAAAAAATCATACAGCATACGTTAGGTTTGTGTCACTACATAAATCTTGTCCTTGATTATTCTAGATTTAATTATTAATATTTATCTCAATTACAGACTTAAAGTAAACAATACATCAGAAGTATTGGTTGTGACAGTCGAAGTCGAAGTAAAAAATGGGGCTGGTCTTCATTGGGGTGGAAGTTCTGGAGTAATTAATTTGGGTATGGGTGGTTCGTTGCAACCTCCCATTCAATACCCTATTGCTTTGAAAAATTCGGCAAAAAAACCAATAAAAATTATGGTAAATAATTTTTAAGTATAATTTATGGAATATTTGATTAATTATAAACAATAGAATTTTTTTGTGTGTTATAGAACATAATTAGTACGCCAGTTTCCAAAGCATTAAAACTTCATTTTGAACAGGCGGTTATTCCCGGGGATACCGATATCCCAATTGCCATAGGAGCATTAATTTATGACTGTATGTAATTTTGCATTACGTATAATATATTTTTATATCATGTAATGGTATATAATATTTTATCTTAGGGAAGACTGGTTTAGAGTTGCAACACTTTAAAGGAAAATTAGTAATAAAAGCCATAGGTCCTGGGGGTTCTAGTCAGAAACTAACAATTCCATGGATAGCACAAGTTCTACAAGGTGGACTAGAAGTAAACGCATCAATTACACATTATTGTTCTCTGCAGTCGAATCAAACGCGAAATTTTAGCGTTGTTAATAAGTTTAAATTACCATTAGCTATAACAAATGTCACAATGTCATCGCATGTAAAGACACTTTTTACAGTAAGTTTTATTAATGATAATACAGAATTTTAAGAAAATATTATTAAAAATTTATATGTTTAACTTTACAGATAAAAAATTTTATTCCAAGAGTAATAAAACCAGAGCAAAAAGTCAATATATTTTCTTTACAACTCGCAAAAGATAGGAAAACTGATAATGTGAAAATGGAATCATCAATTTTAATTCATTCGAACGTTTCTGTAACGGAGGTTCCATTGTTAAGTTATGATGGAAAAGTAAGGAAAATTGTTCCTGAAGAAAGGGAAAGTGATGAGGGTACGATGAATTTTGGTACTGTGGGAAGTGGGACTGAAAATGAGGCTATTTTTGCTTTGGAGAATCAAAATCCAATTAACATAGATTTACATGGTTGGGGAGTTAACATGCCCGGTGCAGTATTGGAACTTATGGGTTGTCAAAGAGGTCCAGCTGATTTATTGGATAAAGAACTTCGTAATATAACTGTATGTAGTCACACGGGAAATGTAAGTATATATGTAACTATGTAATAGTTATGATAATTGATAATTGCAATTTAATAATATTGTTACTTACTATTTAATTTTAGCAATATATAAAACCTGGTCATTTAGCTATTTTTAAAATTAAAGTTAAAACTCCAATGGTCGAGGAAGATACAATTATGGGTGACGTATTTGTTAGGACAACTTATGAAAGATTTATTTTACCAGTTTACATGCGAGTTGCATATGGAAGAATTTCTTTGAAGAAGCTTATTTTTACAGATTGTTTTCCTGTAAGAGATCATAAGATTTCACCAAAAATTTTTAAGTTTTTAACTTTCTTTAATAATTTCTATTTTAATAATTTTTTTAGGGATCAATTTGTGTACAGCAAGTAAAGGTATATTCAACATTTGCAAAGCCGATGCAAGTAACTCGAATTGCACCTGTGAGTAAAGATAACAGAATAAAGTATATACCTTTGGAGGAAGCATCAATGCCTGTTATAACAAAGGGCGAAAATTATATTGGTTCGGTAAGAATTGAACCATCAGTGGCTTGTAAGCATCATTGTTATTTAGGCTTGTCATTGGACAGCAATGGTAAGTTAGTTATTTTACTACAAGTTAATACTACACTTTAATTTAATGATGTTGAATTAATATTTTTCATTCTGTTATAGCTGGTAAACAGTGGTTAAATACTTTGGCCCTTCCATCACATACAAGGGATTCTGATTTAAATTTGTTAAATACCAGATATACACGTTTTCTTAATTCAACAGGCGGCCGTTCTTGGGACAATATTACGATGCGTCTAGATACAACGGAAGTTCGCGGGCACAAATTTTATTTAAATATAAAACCACATTGGCCCAGTTTATTAACTGGTTTCGGTAATAATAAAAATAAAATCGCTTTAGTATTTCCTTTGACACAAGTTGGAAATACATCCTATAGCACGATCAAAGTTTATAATCCAAGCATTACTCCTTTAATAATACAATTAGTTATGGATTGGACTTATCCACAAGGAACAAGACTTTATCATTCATTACCTGCTAAGTATGTATTTTTTAAATAAATAAATGAATATATAAAAAATGATTATCATTCACAAAAAAATTATAATAAAATTATGTATCTATGTATAAATAAATATACTTTTTATGTGTAGATTTAAGTTTACATGTGTAGAATGTGGATCTACAATTGCAGAAGAATTTAAGCTAGTAGAAAGTATAGCAGACAGAGAAAGGTTTGAAAGAGAATGGGATGTTACAGTAGCATCACAATCGGTTCCCTTATATTTAAAACCTTCGGAATCAAGAATTATACAAATATCATACACACCTTTCTCACCATCTTTATCATCCGCACTTTTATATATTAGGTAAATTTCATTATTACATTCATGAAATTAGAAGAACGAAATCTTATTTCATTTCCAATTGCAGGAATAACATGACTATATTGGAAGTATTGCGTGTAATGGGACAAGGAGCAAATGCACAATTTAGATTTGGAAATCGAAAGCCAGGTTCTACTACGCCTTTATTATTTGAACTTGCAGATAAACATCTTAAAGATTGTGAACGTATGTACGTTTCTTCATCCTCGTTCTATCGTTTAAGCAGAATAGATAAATGAAAGCATTTCCTCAAAAATTACCATCTATTTAATTATGAACAAATAATATAAAATAATATTTTTAAAAATTATTGCTTAACTGTTTTGTTGTTTTTTTGAATGATAGGAGAACGATTTAAACGAAATCCGATTCCAAATCTGACAGTAAAAAGGTCCTTTATGGCAAGAAATACAGGAGAACTTCCTATAGAAATCTATGATTTTTATATTAACGGTTTACAGTGCGAAGGATATGGTTTTAAAGTATTAAACTGTATGCCGTTTAAATTGAACCCAAACGCTACGAAGAAGGTGGAAATAGCATTTACGCCAGATTTTACGTTGTCACGTATCGAAAGAAAACTTCTGATATCTACGAGTTTGGGGTCTGATAGTGATATAGAAAATGGTATGGTGATACTTAATTTACTCGCTACTTTGCCTCTGCATTCGTTGGAAGCTTGTACAGCTGCGCTTACAAGACCATCGTGGGAATACACCGTGCAATGGGCAGCTATTAGTCTTTCATCTATATTATTAATATGTGTTCTCGCTATTTCGTTTCTTGAAGCGGATCGAATATTACGGGCTTTAGCCAACTTCTCAAGAGAAAGTCCAGTTCAGCCACCTCTAGATTTAAGACTTTTATCGCACATGCCTGTACATTTAACGCAAGATTCGACTTCTTTAAAAGAGAAATTAATGAATGAAGAGAAGCAGAAAATAGCGAAAAAAGAAGAAACGTATCCGGATTGGGCATTGATGAATGTGAAAAAGTATAAAGATAAAGATAACGTCCAGAAAGGACTAAAAATCCCTGACTGGTCCGCAGATGAAGAACGCAGATTTAAGTTAGATACCGAGGCGAAAGACATGTTATCTTTCAAGAGATGCGAAGAATCGAGTTTAGATAACAGTAACGTTATAAGCAATATTACGTTTGGTGCCAAGAAAAAAAGTAATAAAAAACAGAATAATGTACAAGAGATTCAAACGGACAATTGCGTTGCAGAAAACGCATATTCAGATATTCAGGGAACTCAAGAAAAAAAGTACACTGTAAATACGCTTACAAAGATAAGTCCTGTAACAAATAGGAAAGGAAAGTCGAATCAAACAACAAACGTTAAGACGGAGACAAAGTTGGTCGATCATGAAGTTCAAGTTGATACGGGACTTCTTAATAGTACTCGAAATAATAAGATAGATAGTAAAAGAAAACAAACTGCAATTGGAAATAGCAATAACAATCACGTATCCTTCAAAAAATTTGAACCGAATAGTAATCAGAGGAACGTGCATCTTTCAGAAGAAGAAACGTCATCTACAACAACCGAAAGTTCTGTTCAAGATGATCCACCGTTATGTAAGGTGAGAATTTTAATCGAACAATGAATTCGAAATCCATTTTATAAATTACGAAATCAATTTTATAATAAATATTTATTTATTACAGAATTTCGATCAATCTTGTGGAAAATCTGATAAACTACAAAGAAAACCTGCAACCAAAAAAACTAAGCCTCAATCAATTGCTTCTGTGCCATGCGTAGATTATAGAGATAATTATGAAGGTGACTGTGATGACGATGAATATGATAAAGAAAGACATAATAATCCAAACAGATGGAAAACAAATACAAGGTCTACCATGAAACATCATATTCATACAACCCGTACTGTTGAATCATCCTTCAAGCTACCTCGGCAGAATAAAAATCCTCCTAGGAAGGATAAAGGATCTCAGAAACGTCGAGGCATTGATAAGGGACACATAAAAAGTAAACAGAATCTTTAAATTTTTTTATTTGATTTTATTAATTGTTGATCATTAACTTTTTAATTATTTTTATTTCAGCAACAACATTGAATGGGAATACTAGCCAAAGGGAAGATTCAACGCGTACACTGGGTATTGTTTCCGCTCCGTTGCCACCACCACCGTCGTGTTGGGGTGAAAATCGAGCTAGGTTTAGTGATGTCGTAGCACGAAATCAAGAGAATATCTCACCGTTCTCAAATTTAAATAAATTACACAAAACTCAAACGCCTACGCATAATATGTCAATGGTCTTCAATAACGACACCAAAGATATAGATTATATTAAACAACAATCGAGTCAAGAATTAATGCAGAGTACGAAGGAATACAGAATGGTATCAAAATCTCCGTCTCTCTGTGTTCAGTCTATAGAAAAAGAAAAGCCACTTGGTCAGGATTCTTTGAAGATGCAGAATAATTCGCAACATTCAAATAGTTATTTCATAAATGCCTTTGCGGAACCACCGGTACGTTAAAAAATAATTTAACTTGTTTTATTAATATTTCTTCGATTACAATTCAATTGAAACTTCTTTTCAGTTCGAACGTGAATTAGTTCCATATGACGATCTTCCAGAAACCGATGAACCGTTAATGGAATTAGAAAGTCCCGAAGAAGACACACGGTGTCAGTTATGGGAAGATAATAATCCTATGCTTAAATTACTGTCCAATAGTACAAGTGGATTTCAGTTAGAATCACCAAAGTCCTCAGAGAAACCTCCAATGTTAACGGATACATTAAAGGGTAAAAATTTTATATAAATGATAAATTTTTTTTATTATTACGTAATATATAATAATTAGAATTACATAAAATGTCATAAACTTGAATTTACAGATAATTGGGTAACTGTTGAAACAAATTGGGAACCTTTGTATACTAGAGCAGCAGTAGGAGAAGAAAGAAGTGGTGTCTGGGGAATAAATACAGGTGGTGTATGGGCTGCAGGTCCATGGGGTGCAGCTGCACCACCTGTTGTTTCACAATTATCTTCATTACAAACAGAATCAGATACACAAGTAAGAAAATCATTTTTTTATTTACATGTTTATCTGGATTTTATATTGAACTTTTTGAAATATTATTTTAGGAGAGGTCAGGTTTCGATCCATTTCGTTCACTCAGTACAATATGGACACCATCATCCTCAGAGTCTTGGAAGAAAAAGCACGAAGACTAATCTCGTTTCCAAAAATTTTCGATATTGTATCTTGTGATATCTAGACCTGGTTAAAGCAATTTTTTTTCTAATATGGAAAGTAATAATGTATTTATTAGCAACACCTTTCATGATTGATAACGCTTAAGCTACAGGCTGGTTTTTGTTATTATTCATGTTTCACGTATTTGTGATATGTTGTTAAATAGTACCTCGCATAATAATAATTAGGGCAAAATTGTTTCATATTCGTTAAATTTTTACGTTGTCATTTATCGATTTATATTATATATTGGTGTTTTAGCATGACATTGAAATTTTCATTATTAATTCAAAATCATACATTTTTTTTAATAATATTGAGTTAAAATGTCGAACCAAAGTCTGAATTAAAATTTTGCTAATCGAAACATAAATCAATCAAAGAAGTGGATACATAAAAATAAGAGTTTCTAGTTTATTGATTTTTTTTTTTTTTAATTTTCTACACATATTGGTCTTGATGTGTCGCAAAAAAAGAAGGTCATAATTAAATTATTTGGAACGAGTAAGAACTGTGATTTTTATAGTCTTGACTTGTAGAAATTTCATTGGTAAGTTTTCAAGATATTTTACAAAGTTGTGATGTATACAAAACAAAATAAAAATGTGTACCTACTCTTCAAGACTGGTAATTGCTGTGTTTTAATCATTTGAATCTTATTTTTATAAATAATATGTTTTAAAGAAAGTAACTTATTAAAATATTTAATTATTTATAAAAAAAAGGTAAAACTTGTCTAAGATAAAATTAAACGTGTTTTATTACAAAATTGATAAAATATATTTAGGAAATTTTACATCTCTCTTTTGTAATTTTAAAATTTTAATAGTCGAAACTTTATTTTATGATAAAAAAAAAATTATAATTATAAGGTTTGTATTATAGATACTTAATATATAGTAGAACATCAATCATAAATATTTTATTAATCTAAGATGTATAAAAATTATTGTTACAGATTATAAAATCGTCTGTCTGCAACCAGGTTTTAGTATATTGTTCATAACACGTGATTTAGTTTGTTGTATCCTTTGCAAAAGTAGCTGTAAATTTAAATATTATATTTCATTAATTTATTCCATAATTAATTACTTTTAAATATATTTATTTATTACATACTATATTTTCATTTTCTATTTTTTTTTGTAATCTTTTTCTATTTATTGCAGAGCTGCTTATTTGTGTTGGTGGAATACTCTCATGAAGTATCTTTTCTTTTGATTTTTGTTGTGCCATTATCTTTCTCAAGAGAATCTGATTTTCCCATTCAATCTTTCGTATTTCTTCATCTGTAAAACTCATATTCTTTCTTCTGTTCTTTATTTGTCTGATTTTTACAGAACAATCTTCAGATATTGAACTTCTATAGCAAACTGAGTCTGTAATTTCATTTTTTTGTACTATATTTTCAAATCTTTCTTCTTCACTTTTACTATCCTTTTGGTTACATGCATAGATAGCAATTCTAGAAGAAAGA
Source organism: Frieseomelitta varia (assembly GCF_011392965.1). Classification (NCBI taxonomy): domain Eukaryota; kingdom Metazoa; phylum Arthropoda; class Insecta; order Hymenoptera; family Apidae; genus Frieseomelitta; species Frieseomelitta varia. The sequence goes on along the minus strand of NW_025110456.1, from coordinate 448,292 downwards.
TGAGACTCATTAAGAGATTTTGATGTTGTATTAGTTCCATCAGATTCATTCTCAGACTCGTCAGAACAAAATGAATCATTGCTATAAATGGAATCCTCATCTATAGTGCTCTTTATTAAATCTGCAGGTTGTTCAATATCTTGCAGGATGGGAGTTTTTGACTCTTGATCAGAGGTTTCTTCTTCATCAGTTTCTTCTTCATCCACCTCATGAATGCTGGGCACATGATTGAAACTGTCTTTCATTTCAGAAAATTGCTCATGAACTATTTCATTTGTCAACATTAATGTGTACTGACATTTACAATCAGACTGGGTTTCTTCTAGGCATGACATAGAAAATATAAAAATTTCTATAATAAAAGATTAGACTAATAATAGTATAAAATTGATTCGATGGTATTTTCAGGTTAAGAAACAATTATGACATATAAGTTTAAGTTACCATAGCAACGAAATAAGAAAACAAAATGTTCAGAATCTTTAGTTGAATGTTATCAAAGATTATATATACATACACACACACACACATATATATATATATATATATTATGTCAAACAAATTGTACTTAATTAATGCACTAGTTTAATAATTATGTCTAAATGTAATATATATTTATAAAAAAGATTATTTGAATTTTCTAATATACAATATACAACTTTCAATATACAATATATAATTATAATAATAATTTAAGACATGTAAAAAATTGTTAGGGCAGGTACAAAGATCAAATTTGAATCATTTTCTTTTTTGCACAGTAATATATTTTTATATAAAAGTCTAAAAATATTATTTTAATCATTGGCAAATCCAAATACTTTTAAACTGCCAGCATCACGTTTTCTGTCATAAGTATCTTTGTCATCACATGCGTATGCTAACAAATATTGTTTTGGATGCCACGCTACTGTAAAGGTTGCTGCCTCTACTGGTATATCTGCAATTTTTTCTCCAGTTTCAACTTCGCCTATATCTATCACAAGATCCTCGGATGCTGCAGCCAATAATTGTCCATCATAAGAAAATGATATAGTTCTCACTGGCCACTCTAATCGTGAAAATGTTCTTAAACAACACAACTCATCCGCATCCCATAAAGAAACCAATGCATCTGCTGAGCCAGTTGCAAAATATCTTCCAGTGGGATCAAACTCTATACAAATACATGTCCCTGGATGCGCCTTAATTACATGTAACAATTCTAAATCTGGATAACTAAGTATGTGAACACAACCTTGACCATTAGTTAGGTAAAATGTATCAGAATCCTTGTTCCATGAAATTTCATTCACTTCAAAGTTAAACTGTTCCTCGGCACGGATCTTCATCACTCGTGCATCAATGAAAGTCACTAAATCTTCCTTGTTTCCCACTGCTATTGTATTACCATCTGGTGACCATGATATATTGATATTTTCACCTCTTGTACTGATGTTTGCTGTGCATTTCTGAGTTCTTGTATCCCATATACGTACTGTCTTGTCTCCACTTGCAGTGGACAATAATTCTGGATAAAAGGCGTGCCAGCATAATTGATCCACACTACCACCGTGTCCTCTGAAAGTTGTTTCTTGTTTCTAATAAACATAGAAAGATGTTTTGAGTGCAATTTGAAATAGTTATAGACAATAAAATTATCAAAACAAGATAACTGCCCATTTCACATTTCACATTAATCATTATTAAAGTAAACATTTATCAAAATTCAATATTAAATAAAGAAACAATACACAAAAATCGCAATAGAGAAGATTGACGTTTTGGTTAGATTTACTTACTAAACGATCCGGACAGAGAGAGAAAATGCAAACAGATTTATCAAAAGATCCTGAAGCCAACAGCTTCCCGTCACAACTCCATCCTACACTATGTACTTTGGCAGAGTGGCTTTGTTGTTCTCGAATTTTGTTGTGTGATTTGAAATAATTGATTAGCTCGTCAACACGAGAAGTGGACATTTTTATTAATTACTAGTTTAAAATAATACGAGCTTTTTTATTTATAATTGACTATTTCTTTCTCAATAAATTGTCACTTAAGTGGATGAACAAATAACATGCAAATATATACATAAATTGAATATACAGTAATTATTTACATGTTATATGTTTTACCTCAGCCTAACTTTAACCATGAATTACGAGTTATGAACTTAATATTCGATGCATTATGAATCGTGCAAGATTTGACAATTTTTAAACTTTTAACATCTCATATTATTTGTAATATTACAGTACATAATAGAATTGCAATATATATTTATAGAAATAATTGACGTTCAAATAAAGTTTTCAATAAAATAAAATTATTTGAACGTAAAGGCATGTTTAAATGTATCCAAGGACAAGATTTCAACCACAGACATCTCGTCATATACCTCGTCGTTTGAACAAACAAGTCAGGACAGGTCATGAACCTGACGTTTAAACCAATATTGCCCAAAAGTTCAAATCCTTTATGCAACTTTGCTTTTTTGTAATCAAAGTCAGATATATCAATGTCGTAATCATACATTTATGCTAATCATATTTACAAAAATTACTCGTACAGAATAGAAATTAAATTTTTATTATAAATCTAAATTCTTTACGATTTATCAACAATGAAGACATTGTTTATCAATGTAATAAGTATATAAGTTATTAGCATTCTGAAATTTGTAATTCTTTTGAATTCTCTTTTTAATACTTCTGTTAACACTGTACGATAATTTACTTATTTTTTTTTATGAAAAGAGATTGTATTTAGACAAAAGATTGTATAATCTTATACCTGTTTCGTTTATTCATTATCAACTATTGTCCATTGAAAAAAAATAGGTTATCAACAGATGGCGCCTGTTTGTTGGCAAACTTAAATTGGAAATCGCGAAGACTTTATTGAATTTTTGTTACCAGCGCATCTTAATTGGGATTGAGAATTAACATACGTAAATACGTAACGAAACGGACGATTACGTCCTCTCATGAATGGTTGTTATTTAAGGAACTTATTTGTCGAAATTGTAATTGTATCCGTACTAAAGGTGAAGATGCGAGAAGCGGATGTTCATACGCGATATATTCGCAGCACGTCACCTAATCCGATCATTTCCATCGCCTGATTGCTATATCTAAGATATAATCAACCGCGGCAAGTTCGCAACCAGTTCAAGAACAATGTCCACATTGTTAATAACGTTTTAAGAATTACGACATGGTAGTATTCGTGCTACCTTTCTAAGTATCTAAATTATCAGGTTACAAATTGGATAACAAGTATCCTGGTGGAATTTATTCTTTGCCAATAAATTTTTTTATCGGTAGTAAAAATTAGAAAAATTTGGAAATTAAGTATTCGTAATGCCGCGAAGCCGTCTGGACGCCGTTTACAGGAGTATTCTATTGACTAAATTTTTCACAAAAGGTTGGGGTAGTCCCGAAAATCTTAAGAGGTAAGAGTAAATTGTAACCTTGAAAATTCTATTTCAAAGTCAAGTTTTGAACGTACGCACTGTGTTCGAGAATGTTCAATGCCCGGACTGTACATATGGAAAAATGGAAAACATTATTATAATGTCGATATTTTTCTTTTTTTTTTAAATAAATCTGATAATTGTTTTGTCTGAATGAAAATAATAATATTATGTATATAATAATAATAATAATATTTTAATGACTGAAAATAATAATATTATGTATATAATAATAATAATATTTTAATGAATGAAAATAATAATATTTAATATTTAGAAAACAAATGAACAAGAATGATGCACTTTAAAACTTGAATTAAAATAATGTGAATGTATACTTATAACTTATAAAATTATAAAATTCATAAGTTATGAAGTTATTAATTGCAAAATTTATATTTTAGGATTTTCGAATTTAGAAAAGCCCTTGCCAATAGAAAAACATGTTATGAACTTATACCTCGTGATTATCCAATCAATATAACTAAAGTATGTGATATAAATATTTTAAAATTATAATTATTTTATAAGAGATATAATACATATAATATTTGCAATGCTTGTACATATTTAAATAGGATGAAGAATGGTCAGATTGTCATATTATTGAGGGAAATTTTGAAAGTCCATTTAACAAACATCTCCCTAATATAATGCCTTATGAGACAATAACTTCACATTTTCAATTGGTTTTACCACGTAAATGGTATTCTCATAAAATAAAGCCTATTTGTTTACACCTTGCTGGGACAGGAGATCATGTACGTAGACTATTTTTTAATCAGAATTATAATATTCTTTTCTAAAAATATAAAGCTCGAATCAATCGATGATATAATTTCAGTTCTTTTGGAGAAGGAGAAATCTAATTGCCAAACCTCTTCTAAAGGAATCAGGAATTGCATCTTTGTTAGTAGAAAACCCATTTTATGGTTCAAGGAAACCACAGAATCAAATGTAAGAATTTGTATTCAGAAGGTTTGTAGCACTAAAAATATATTGTATTGTAAAACAAATACATATTTATATATTAATATATATCTGGTTTATAGACGATCTTGTTTACATAATGTCTGTGACATCTTTGTAATGGGAGGATGCTTAATAATGGAATCAATTGTTTTACTAAATTGGTGTGAGCAACAAGGTTTTGCACCTTTAGGACTGACAGGTTTATCAATGGGTGGTCATGTTCGTATTTTTTCATTTTATTTTAATTTTAGGGCGGTCAATAATATCAGTAAATTAAATTATTTCATAGTAAACATCAACAATGCATATTGATTTATTGATTTATTTAGATGGCTTCATTAGCAGCAACCAACTGGCCAAAACCAATTCCACTAATCCCTTGTCTTTCATGGTCAACAGCATCACCAGTATTTACCCAAGGAGTAATGAGCGCTTCGATTAATTGGACGCTTTTAGAAAATCAATATTTTGCAAATGAACTATATCAAAATGATCTCGCCAAAATGGTGAAAATTATAGGTAAAGAAGTAAGTGAGTAATCATTAATCAATCAGACTTTTAAATACAACCACAAAAAAAAAATTTCATTTTCTAGGATGCGTTTTTAGCTGGTCAACATTTTGCACAGCATTATCCTTCCAGCATGAAAAGAATCAATGAATTAAAAGAAATGTCTGATGATACTACTAAAGAAGTATGTACTACAACTGCCACTGAAACTGTGATTAATAATAAAGAATATAGTAATAGCGAGTTACAAAACCAAGACAATACTCTGAAGAATCAAATTGCTGAGGAAAAAGCAGCAAGGATATTTCCTTTAAATATTTTATCTAATAAATTAAAGTTAAAAGATGCAAATACAATGAAAGGTAGACAACGTTCGTATGTATATTTGTAACATATTATCTAAAATGATGTATTGCTCTTTTTACAAAAAACTTCTATAGTTTATATTCAGATGTATTGAAAAGTGGTATACTAATCCAACATAAAATTAAAACAGGATTAATGTATGCATTTGTTGTCCCAAAATTCAATAATTCTGAATGCTAATTTTATTCTTTTCTCACATTCAAGCGATTTTTACCAATATTTAACTTATTAATAGATACTTATATTACTAATAATTGCAATTTGTTAATAAATACTTATATTGACAATAAGTATTTTTATTTGTTAGTTTTAAATACTAACTTCAAAAATGCACGGTTTGGTAGAAGTATGATTATCGCATATATTGTTTTGGCAATAGGTGTTTGTATGTTACCAGTTCCAAGACATCCATTATTTTCGGATTGCAAATGGCGCGAACGAGAAGCATTGCAATTTATGTGTGGAATAATGGATGAATGTACGCATTTAAAGAATTTCGAAGTGCCGGTTGATACCGAGTTGATTATTGCTGTTTGCGCAAGGAATGATGCGTATGTACCGCGCGATGATTGTATGAGTTTGGAAAAAATCTGGCCAGGAGCTGAAATTCGATATATAGACGCTGGACATGTGTCCGCGTATCTTCTTCATCAAAAAGTATTTAGGTATGCAAATATATCTTATCATGTATTATATTATATACAAACATACATTCAGAGTGTTGCATGTAAATGCAAATAGTGAAACATTCAGTAAGGGATTGAAATTATAAAAAAAAAATTCCTACAAAAGTTATTTTTATATAAAGGGGTATAAATATTTTTTTGTTGGTGGAGCAATGGAAACGAGTAAGATTTCAAGATCAAATTAATTTTTTCAAATAAAACTCTAAATTTTTTTTTTATTCATAATATTATAGCGACTGTTAGATACTGTATTATACTATTATTGTTTCATATATTATATTATATATTATATTATAGAGACAAATTCGACCTGTTACATTGAAATAAAGCCATAAATTAATGGAATGTCTTTACTGCATAGTATGATATGTATAATATAATATGATATTCGTTATAAGATATTACTCGTAAAACATTTGCAACCATTATTTTTCGCGTTAAATGTAACACTCTGTATATTAAATACTCTAAATACTGTCTCTTAACTATTATTTATAGTTTTGATTTATAGTTAATTTGTTTATTATTTTCAGATCTACTATAGTAGAAGCATTTGAACGATCAATGAAGAAATATCCTGTACAAACCAGCTAATATATACATACGTAATTTTAGCAAATGTTTAAAATTTAGATAAATCTAAAGATATTTTTAAAACAAGCAGTTATTTTTGAAGTGGAATTTTATTTATTTGTGATACTATTAAGGATATATTTAAACTATTTTTTAAATATTTTACAATTTTTACTTCATTTCCGTTTTATGAATTAAAAGACCAAGGAGAGATAATCATGCATGTGAATAGACACTATTTTTTATATGATGCAATGTACAAAATGTTGATAAAACAAAAAGACTAATATGTAAAGAGAAGACTAAAGATATATTTTATAAATGCAAATGAATTGTAATATAATCTACAAAAGAATAAACTATCTGTTTTATTGTTTGTCTGTATTATGTTATCTGTATAAAAGTTTACAAAGAACAAAATAATATGAAATATTATTGTTTACTCCGCATATTATTGCTGTAAATAAGCATATAGGAAATAAATTATATTGAATATTAATTTAATAAAAGTACTTTTAAATATGGATAGAAGACTCGGAGGTAATAGGACAAAAAATTCGAATAATACAGTATACTTTTTCTCTAATGTTTTTATTTCGTAATCCCACAAGAGTTAATTTAAATTGCGCGGGCATTAATGAAATAGGAAATACAGTGGTGCTATCTACAGGGCTGACTAGTAGAATCGATTAAACCGGAAACTGTGTAGTCACTCGTACAAAGGCCAGAGCAAGCGTTGGCCACATGTGTTTTGCAGACCGCTTTTCTGTAGAAAAAAGATCGCCGAAAATGCTGTGTTTACGTAATCCGTGGTAACGTGACGTTGGAACGGTGCTCCTGAACTCGCTTGCTGTTGTGACAAAATTATTAGCCTGTTCGTCAAACAAGCTAGGAAATAACCGCAAGATATAAAAGAAGAACGCAAAGAAGAAAAATTACTTGTACTAACAAGGTGTACGCTGGTTATCTGCTCGAACTTCTTCCTTTCCGCTCGGCACGTATTGTTTGCACCTGCGTATCATCTGTAAAGAAGGTAGACTAAATCGTTTAATTATTCATCGTCAGTCAGAGAAATATTTGTACCGGCTGATTTTCGTTCGTCCAGTGAAATCGCCGAGTCAGCGTGTTCTTAACCACGCAGCCTACCACCTCGTGTACATGTGTCGAAGATTCATCGCACGCTAGATAAGATCGCGATAAAGATACATTTTCTCGAAAAATTTTCGTCGGCCGAATTTTTAAAGGGCGATTGAATTAAAATAGCAGGTAGAAGGTAAAGAAGAGACATTGTGTCAGGTATTCGGTAACGACCGCGTGTACCTGCCGCGCCTTCTGGAAAGAGCGATCCCTCGTGACGAGTAGGTGTTCTACTCATTAACAGAGAAACCAGCAACGACTGACGTTCTTCGCTCGAGTTAAATTTAACACGAATGTCTGTTAAATTTAACATGTACGTGTCTCGTCAGGCGCGAATTTGAAGAAGAAGAAAACATGTGTCCAGTTCGTAATATGAAGGGCACCCTTGGACTGATGTTTTAAAAGCCCAATCAACACGAAACATCTTGAATCTCCGATCGGACTACGAGATTGCTCGATTAGATTGATGTGTTCGAGGGTGTTTAACGTTCCTCAGGACCCGTCAACCGCCTGAGAAGGAGCTGAACATCGTGAAATCTTTTCTAACCAAGTTCCTCGTGTTCGGGCCTCGTGTTTTGTCTTTCGGCGCGTACTATTCAAAATGGCGGCCAAGGTGGCCAGTGGTACTCAGGGAAGTACCCAGAGAGAACAGGGCCCCGGAGTCTCTTATGCAAGTATCTTGAATCCAAAAAGCGGCAATGACACCCGGGTTGCTAATAAGGGTAACAACAAGGAAAATATAAGCGGTCAAATGGTTCAGCAGCAAGCTATGCCCATCAGGGATCGCATCGGTTCTCAGAGTTTAACTGCCAAGGGGAAGTCTTCTCAAAGAACTGGAAGAAGAGTCAATCCGCAGAGTAAAATTGAGAAACATTATGAAAATGAATTGCCTACTGTTGAACAGAATCAGTTGGTTACTTGGAAGGAGAATTTAGTTGAGCAACAGTCGGAAACTGTCGTTGAACAACTGAATGGCGACATTGGGAGTGATGGAGAATTCCAAACAGTAGCGCCAAAAAGTGCTAGGAGGAAAGAGAAGTTACGAGAACAGCAGCGAGAATTTAGGGAAAGACAGAGATATCGTGATCACAGACATCCTCTTCGTGGCCACACTAGAAGTAATGAAAGAGGATATAAAGAGCGAGATCGTGGAGACAAAGGAAGTATGGACCACGTTGTGACAAGTAAGGATGTTTCGAAGGACAAGGAAGAACCAGAGGCAGAGTCACAAATTCAGTCTTCAACTTCTGTCAAATACGTGGAAGCTCCTTTACCTGCAATCAATCCTTGGACCAAAAGTAAAATTGCACCACCAGTTACATCTACAAATTTTGCTGCTATACCGTCAGCAACTGTAGTGTCCGTAGAGAAGCAAATTGAGAAGGAAAAGAGAGTACTTCAACCTCAACAGCAGCAAGGAATTGTTGGTGAGTGTCTATATATACATTTATATTTGAAAATATTTATATTACATATATATACATATACTTATTACATTCTCAAAGTCTGCACAAAATTAAAAATACAAAGTATATGTAATATATTATCTCATAATTGATGTGATAAAATAGAATGACTTTTTTAATGAATTTCAACATTGTTATATTTTAAACATATTGTATGGCTTTGAAAGAACTACAAAAGTATCTTCATCTTGTTTATCTTTTTTTTAAATTCTGAGAATATTAAGTTATAATTAAGTCAAATTTGTTGTGATTAAATATTGTGGATAAGATTACTGTATAAATAATTGCTGAAATTTTTTAACGATATTGATTGTGGAAATATAAAGATTATTCAATTTTTATAAATTTCTTTTTATCTTACGATGATCGTGTACTTTATACATATGATGAAAGAAATTCTTATCTAGTTAGAGTACATATATAGAAGCATGCATCTTTTCAAAGGTACTGATAAAAGAAACGAAATATTTGGGGAAGACTCATAATTTCCACAATTACTATTATGTAATAGTACTTATGATACAAGAATTTTTTAATACCTCATTAAAACAATTTTTTAAATTAGCAAATAAATATTTTTGAGAAATATTTACTATTTATTAAATGCTGCTATATAAATTTTTAGAACTTGTTCGCTCAAAATTTCTAAATAGCTTATTCCACAAACACATTTTTAAAAAAGATAAAGAAAAACATTTTTCAAAAAGATAACATCGTGTCAGAAGTGATAAATGATGCCGAAATGTATTTCCTTACCTAGTAACTTGCTTGTTGATAAGATATCAAGGTCATCAGGATTTTTAAAATGATTATTTTTTTGTTAAAATTTTAAAAAGCAGCGAATTCTTGATAATGTGATCGATTATATGCTCAATTTAATAATTCGCGAAATATTTGTAATAACATTGTGGATCTAAGTTAGTTACATATTTTTCTTAACAATCATATTTATCGCACAATAATAGTGCACAATAATCTTGATACAATCGACATGTGGACAAACCATGCGGTTATTGATAAGTCATTGTAATAAAGCAAAAGAGTAGTAATAAAGTGGACATTTTTATGCTTTTAATCAAGAAACTCCACGAAAGTCAATAAACACCATTTTGATCTCTTGTAATTAACCCCGTTATATCGTCATGCTTCGGGTCATTTTCGATGAAATTGCGACTGAAAATAGAATAGATCTTTGCACAAGAAGTACACATTATATTTTAAGAAATAGATTAACATTTATCTTAAAAAAAAAAATTTTGGCATCGTATGTAACACTTGATATAATGTAACTCGGTGTAAAATGTATTTTTCAAAAGTTAAATTTAATGATTCGTCCAAAAGAACTAACTTGCAAACAAAACTTTATCGACGAATGTACGAACGTCTACATATAATTTAAAAAATCTTATTTATAGAATGTGCTTTGCGGATTCAATTTATGAAAAGTATCGAAAAAAACTGATATATATTGTTACTTAAAAATTCAAGGAGAAATTGAAAGAAAATTATTTGATTTTCTTATTTTGATGTAGAAAATGAAAATTCATACGTACATATAATACGTCAAATTTAAAAATAGTTACAGATATTTAATTACAAGCATTATGCGCGATTAATCTTACAATTCTTGTGTAATACATTTTTGTTTTTGTAGATATTGAGTAGCTTTACAGTTTTTAAAAGAATGAAATTATTGAGGAAGTACCTGACTAGGAATAAAGTATAATTTAATGAGACAGATTAATCATAGAAGTAATATATTAAAAAAGCAAATAATAATCTGTACATGGCTTTTGTAAAAGTTGCAAATTTACCGTGTCTGACGCGATATTCTTAAATAATACCTTTTGTTAGCAGAAGTGAACAAATTTCAGTATATAATGCAACAGCTTTTTATAATGTTTAGTCAATTGTTACATTATTTAGGGAAAAATACTACCGCTTCATGTAAGAACAATAAGTAAACCTTACATACGTCGGTAATTCAGGTGTGCGATCATTAAAACGATAATAGGGAATTTTAAATGGTCGATTCGATTGTTATCTCCACACTATTATATTGACAAGTCTTGAGCATACGTGGCAAGAGAATGATGTTGGCAATCGAATCACAAATGTCATCTATAGTCTTTCTTCATTTGCATAACAAATTTTTGATCCCCTTTCCATACGATCCTTTCTCTGCTTCGTAGAACTTTCGATCACTTGGTCCAACATTGTACAGTACAGATAATACTTGAAATAATATGACACATTAGTTAGTTAATTTATTTAGAAAATAGATAAGCTCATTTATTTAAAAAATATGTTATTTAAATTGAAAATATTAGAACAAGAGACAGGAAAGTAAATAAAAATAGAAGCAAAGGATAAGAAAAGAATTTACTAATATTGAGCTAGATAAAATTTTAAGAAAATTATAAACATTGCGTACAATATATTACAAAACAATGCTATGTGTCATTGTAATAATATTAATCAACGGGAAGTTATTTACAGTTTATATTACGAAAGAGAGCTAAGTATAAAATAGAAAGGAATTGAATTATTAATAGTATGATTAAAATAAAACGAAGCTGTTTATAAAAACAAATAGTTAGAATAAAGATGCATACGTAGCTGTTGGAGCTGTATTTGTTAATAAGATTAATTAGCAAGTTTATTACAGTCTTGGAAATAGAATAACAAAATACCGATCGAATGATTAGTAATAAAGATACAATGTAGTTTGAAAGTAAATGTACAATATGGCGAACTGGTGTGTGAATTAACTGGTTAGTACAAGTGTACATATTATTGAAAACAACAAGCTTTTTAACAAGTTGTTGAAACTTGTTAATTTATATTGATGCATTGAAAGATATATGCACTGATAACATATATTTGTTATTTAATACTATTATGAATATTGTGTTTATTTCAACATGTGGTAACTTTTTAAAATTACACTTGTCAAACAAAGAAAAAGAAACTAACGAATAAGGAAAGATATATTTCTAAACAAAAATATATCTTGCAGTTTAAAACTTTCAATAATCGAGGCTGACCTAGGTCATCTAGATAATGTTTTTTAAATCTATAGATTTTCAGTGTAAATATCTTAAAAAAAAAAATTAATAACATTGTAGCTGAATCCAATTGATCATCACTTCATATTGTGAAAAATCTAGCAAGTTCAGTGATTTAATCGTCATTTATCAGTTGAATTATTTGAGTTACACGCAAACAATAAAGATGCCAAGGGCAATGACATTGATACTCCTTTTTAAACGGATGATAGTAGAGCACAATACGTAATGCAATTACAACTGTATTGTGCTTTTCTCAGTAATCCAGACATTCACTCCTGAATTTTTCTAAGATCTATTTGATAAATAGCGATCATGACTAAGAGAAAAGAGAGTTAACATAATATTTTGTTACATCTACAAGTCTTTTTTGAATGTATTATATAAATTATATGAAATATTTTGTAAACTCAGTAGCATTATAACGATAGTGTGCCGATCTGACCTCGACGTATAAGGAGCGTTGAGCAGATCGGTGGCTTGCTGTTTTTCAACGTTAATCCCTAGTTCAAGGGAGTCAGCTGGTTGTTTTAGGGTTGGATTGGTATAATTGAATGTAGATTGTCGTAAGAGAAAGCTTGAATTCGTAAAATGATAAGATTTGAGTGAGTTTGATAGTGAATTGTCGTGAGTTTGAACCGTGAATTGTCGTACGTTGATAGGTTGCTCCGGAATTTTTGTGTGCACTGCGCGATTGCCAAAAAACATTAATTGTCTATTTTCCTTGTGCATTGGTCTTGTATAGCTGTGGATCCTATGGTTACGGGATTAGGGAGGTATGCTAATTGCTTCCAGATGTGAGCGAGGTCGGTCCCAGAAAGTAGTATTTGCACTTTTTAATGGTCCCAGGATGTGTCCCTCGCAATATTTCTTGGATTTATGGATGTCGTAGAAAAGTTGCGATAAAGACATTTATCGAGCCTTAGAATTGAGAGTCGGACATGACTACACAAGTAAAAGTAAGGAAAAAACATGAAGTACGGTCAAGGGAGATCTCTGCCATGGAGAAAATAGTGAATCTGAAAGTTTTATTCTTAGCTCGACGAATTGATTTTTCACATTTCTTTTTCGAGTTCTTTTATGATGGGGACCATTGCAATGAAGAAACTTACCGAGCCTTGGAATTGGTAGTCCGGTATGACTACAATAGAAGATACAAAGTAACGAAGGACATGAAATATGGTCACGGGAGATCCCTATCGTCGAGAAAATTAGAAATTAGAAAATTGCTTTCCCTGGCTCGATGAGTTTGTCCTTCACGGTACGAATTTCATCCCCATTGTATATTCGGTAAGGCCGAACAGATAGTAAACTAATTAGTATTAAATTAGCGAAGCTTGAAACAAATTTTAAAATATGTACATTTATTTCGTAGATCACAAAAGCAGGTATTAATTTTTTTTATTAAATGCACAGTAAATTTTTTGTAATAAAATTTTTATATATATATATCTTCAGATTAGTTTCAGATTTTATCAATACAATCATAATAGTCATATCTTATTACACTGTTGATGTAATTGCAAAAAGTTCTGTATTTCTGTCATTATTTCATTGTTCGATATACATAAATTGAAATGTGTCGTAGAAAGTGAGAGTAGAGAGAGGAAAACCTGTTTTAAGTGTTGTAGACCTTCTATTTTCAATAAAAGAAGAATCATAGAGCCCAATAAATACTTTTCAACCTTATGCATGTTATGCCACATTAGAATATAAATAGTTGTATAAATAGAATATAAATATAGTTGTAATGTCAAGATCATTTTCTTTTGCTTTTAAATGTGATTGCATAATATAACATACGTGATTAATATCAAAGCTAATACAATTGCAGTAATTTTAACGTTAGAAGTAGTGGTTTTCATTATTATAAAAATTTTGATAAATATATCAAGTTACCTTTTTTAAAGTCATTGATAATTGATCTGTTTTAATTGAATATATTATAGTCATCAAAGAATGTAATACATATTGCATGTGGCATTCGACATCGTTAGTATGTTAATGAACCTATTTCTTAAAGATTCCTACACTTAGAACTTCCATTGAATATATTCATTGTGATTATGAAATATATTGCATTGATATTTAAGAAAGAGAGGGAAAATAATTTATTTTTACGTTGAGCTTCGCATATATTTTTGACATCAGTTTGGGCGATGTGCTGTAAGATTTAACAGTAAGTTTTCCTTCATTCCCCCCTGTTCTCTGTTGCTAGTCAGTCTCCTTGTACGACACTCACGATTTGTATTGAATTGACCGGAAACTGTTGAACGCGCTTACGCGTGTTATTGTGTTAGCCTAGGTATCGATGTAACAAAATAGAACAAATCGGTTGCCACCAAACTTTTCCGCCTAGTTACTGTGTTTTATAATAAGTATCAATCTCTCGCGTATCTCGCTATATAAAAAAAAAGTTTACTATTTGCAATTTCAGTATTTTACAATAACGATATCAAATAGAACCGAGTCACGCTATATATTTGTCGAGTCTTTCCCCAGTGTCATTTGAAATCATCTGAAAATTAAATAGTATAGAATATGTATAATACATTGAAATAAATTTTCTTTACGAATTTGTGAAAGATGCAAAAAAATACAGATTGTGTAGATGTAGATGTGAGAACATACATTTTAAATGTAATATTCATTGCAATATTTAACAAGTAAAACAATTTGATAATTATACCGATACAAGATCTCATTGATTTCGATGATTTTTTTAAATATGTTCTTAATATGTAAAACCTTTTGACATTTTTATTTTGACGTGGATTTAAGATAAGTTTGTCTATGAGCATGATTGTATTATGAGCTATTGATGTGGTGAATTTATGTTTCATGTTTCGATTTTCAAATACGGATAGACGGGTAGAATATCGGTGTAATTTGATACCTGTTCACTCGTAGGTAAAGTCAAATATTAAATAATTTAAACAGCAGACGTTAAATGATTAATCATAATCAGACTTATGGGGTCTTTGTGTAATTTTATATTTTTATGAACATGATAAAAGAAATGGAATATAGGCAGGAATTTCTTTTTGTTGCTATATATTATAACAAGTAAGCATTCCTCTTTCGATATTTCATATATCTTTATATGTTGTCTGGATCTTCCGATTTCCTACAAGTGCATAAAAATACGCAATTTGGGTCATTGATAGAAAAATTCACATTTCAAAACTGTGTCGTCCTGACTGTAAAATTATTGTTCTGTCTATTTCTTAATCAATGACAGAAGGAGTCAGTTGATGAAAATTGTATTTAGCGCTGTTTGCATGTTAAAAAGATCAACGAAACAGCTGTCAGTATTTTATCTTGCCTGGCCGATCGCTGCAAGCGCTCTTCAATTCTCTCTTTTTACTTAGTAGCTCAGTGCACCGTTGACTCTCAAGCTCTACAGCTATGGGTAGCTACAGCTTTAGTAAAAAAAATTTTCTAACATCGTTATTCGTAAAATATATTTAAAAGAAAACTCTCAAACAGAAGAAACATTGTTTATTCATTGCAGTGCAAAATATATGTAAATATGTATTTTAAAATAATAACGTTTCGTGTATTACATGTTAAAGAAATACTAGTTGACTCGTTCATCGACAATGCTTTTTTTTTTCATCGGTTTCAAAGTAATAAATTTTATCGTCACTTTTAAATGTAACATCGTCGGTAAATTGTATTTATGTATGTTATCGGTTCATAGCATAATTTCATAGCATATGGCAGAAACGTCGTACTTTTTTAAACGATGTTAGATTTTTTTCTATAAATAATTTATTTGAAAATAAGAAACTATAAAACTGGAAAAAATTACATTTAATATTATAACTATAAAGCAAGATGTTTGAAAGCATACGTATATTGATAAATTTTTCCAAAAATTTTTACACGGTGTAAGCGTGGGGATTTAAAAATTTCCGAGTGTGCTATTCGAGTTAATTCTATATTCGTGAAGAAAATCTCCAACACGATCAGACATCTATTTTTATTATTTTTTCATTTATATTTATATTATTTTTATTTCCATATATTCTCTTTCATCTTCAAAGACAATAAAACCAACAAAGAGTGAAGGTGTATGAGCATACCTGTTGCACGGTTTCAAAGGTGAGGTGACTATCTCAGTGTTAAGTGCGCGGATCATATTATACTTCGAATTTAGTTACTACACGGTTTTTCTTTTTCTCTCAAAAAGTTGCAGGTGAAACTTCATTTATATACACTGTGTAAAAGTTTGAACGAGACGAAGAACAGGAAACTGCTCAGTGAGCAGAATCAAGTTCCCGACGTAGTCGTTTCGCGTATGAACAGACTCCTTACAGGAACGATGGAGATAAATAGAAATAGAAGCGATACTATTCAACGTGAGTTTTCATTGATTCTTGGAATCGAAACCATGACATTCTTATATACTCTTCATATACGATTATTTGCTATTAATCTCTTAGCTATGGCAAGATTTTCGCTTGCTCTAAGGCAAGATGCAAACTGTGCAAAGAAGTGTAAATAATAAAATTTATATCCGGCGGTGCTTCACACTATGTAATAAATTAAAGTTTTGAAATTGAATGAATGGATAGATCAAAGACTTTTCCATGTAAAAAAATTTGATAATACGTGGCAATATGGCAATGGTATATACAGTTCTCTTCGACTGACAATGAGAAACAAATGAGCCAACTGTGAGTGACGTTCAGTAACTAAGATATTAAGTATTGTTAATTATGAAGAGAATCAGGGGCTTAAAATATTTACAATTTCTGAGTTTATATTGGCTACGGTTTCGTTCCTTCAGAATCGATGTATCAGTTCCGTAACTGTTATCTCTCCATTCTGTATTTCGATTATGATCCGGTTTTAATTTTCTAGTCTCGTAGAAGGCCATAGATCGTCTTATGTTCTCCTTCGAAACAATTTTCCTTTCGTATTCGAACGACAGCTTTTCCTTTGGAGCCCCGGGAGGATCGTTGCATTGTACGAGACATTTCAAACAGTTATTTTTGGAACCTTTTCGATACTTGAAAGAGAAAATTCAAATGGTCGTGACAAATTATTCACTACTGGCCATCATAAATTTAGCTGGGTGTTTCCGTGTACCTCAAGGTAGTTAGTTTAACGTACAACAATTTATAAATCAATACTTCAAACCATTCCTATCTCTTTTCCTCCTTTCATAAATAACTTTCTCTTACCTTCTTCAAGGAAAATCTTCAGTTTCGTCAGAAAAACCCGTAATAGATTTATCTGAGTGGCTTTAAATCTGAAAGGACTGTTGCAATGTTCACGACGATTCGTTAGTTCCCGATCGACATACAATTTTGAGGAGAGTCTCAAATATAAAATTTTTAGTTTCGGGTATTTATTCGTTTCCGAATATATATTAATAAGAGAAACTTTATGCAATACATTGAATTCTGTCTATACGTATGTTACTGTATCAAGTGTTTTTTGCTGTAGTAGTTGCTGGGTGTCGAATAACCGATGACGCAATGGCGATATTGGCCTCAATATCTATAAGGTGTTTCGTCTGCAATCGGTATAATTTCGTTTCTGGGCATTATTTTTTTTTCGCACTGCTCGCTAAAAAAAGTTCG
Organism: Frieseomelitta varia; assembly: GCF_011392965.1. Lineage (NCBI taxonomy): Eukaryota > Metazoa > Arthropoda > Insecta > Hymenoptera > Apidae > Frieseomelitta > Frieseomelitta varia. The sequence goes on along the minus strand of NW_025110456.1, from coordinate 430,463 downwards.
AGGTCGGGTTTGTATTATCTCGGATGTCGGAAAACGACCGGTAATTTTTCTTTGTGATGTTGCAAATTACCGAGTTTACATGGCTCATTCTATAGGTACTGAGGCCGACATACCACTATTATGTAAACAATTCTCCGATGTTCACCGACGATGACTATTACAGCGTTGTCATGTCAGTATAGGCAGAATTCAATGTATAGTACCGAAAGTACTAATAAAAAATTCGAAGCTAACATTTTATATTTGGGAGATCCTTCCACTTCCTCAAAACCTCCTGCGGATCGAGAAAAACAGGTGTTTTTCGAAGCAATATCCGAATGAAGTTACCAAACTTGATCCATCAATCACAATTCCCGCTCCATAAGTAATATTAGAAAAAGAAATTCAAAAGTAACTTGAATGTATTATAGTAAATTTGGAGACCAACCGGCTGAAATGATACTAGTTTTCAAGATTTCAATTAGTAAACAGTTCGCCTGCGAATCGGAGTTGAAAAACACGGCCAGGATGTTTTTTCGTACCTGTGCAATTTTTGCTCTGTGTTCTTACAATGACTTAACTTTGACCCAACCTAAGCTTGAAGTTTTAGGCTAGGTTTTGTTGAAAAATACGGCCAGGATGGTTTTTGTACGTGTATAATCTTTCCTCCGTGTCCTTACAAGGACTTAATCTTGACCCAACCTGAGCTTGAAATGTTTAGGCTACGTTTTTAAGATATCGAGTTACTTTAACGGTTTTATGTTTCTACTTTCTCTGTGATGAAATACTTAAAAATGAAAAAAAAAAAAAAAAAAAAAAAAAAAAAAAAAAAAAACTCAAATAAATTTGAAATCCGAAATGTCAATAGGTCTCGAATCTTCAAAAATCCGATGGACCTTGAGAAATTCAGATTTCAAAATATTTAAATCAACATGCGTTGAATGTTTTGTACACTAGAAACTCGAAATTCAGGATTTATCAGGATTTTCAAATCCAATGTTCAGAGAGCATCATTGCTAGTAACTAACATCGAACATTATGTTTTTCTGCTCAAACCAATCTTTCAGTATCAAATGCCTAAAATAGTTATTTTAACGCATTGTTGTGCAAGATTTAAGATTGTTCTTATTTGTATCTTATTACAGATTACTCCTTATCGAAACTGCGACAGGAATCGTGGGGTACAATGACACACGTTTCTCTTTCACGTTGATTCCTATTTTCGAAACAAACGAAAAATCGACTCGACCAGAAACAGGTCAACAAACGAATTTACAGCGGGTATCACTTGCGTAACGTGTGTAGTGTGTTTCGAGAAGTCGCTCGCACATTTCTAACGCACACGTTGTATCGCTTATTTATAGAAAATAAGGAAATCGAAGATGTCAAACGTCTTTCAAATTATATTACGTTTATACAAACATGTAACTTATGTACACACACAGTATTCGAGTTTCTTCTAGCCAATTTTGTCAGGATATTCTACGAATATAATAAATATAACTAATTTAAAATTTTATTAGAAAGTTATGAATGGAAAATATGAGAGGAACAATACCAAATCTCCAATATCACCTAATTTTGTGTTGCTAGATTTTTGTGTATTAACAATTATGGAAGAAAAGATATATTAAGTAAATATTAATAAATGGTGGTGAATCTAGTGTATATAGAATAACGAATTTAATTTTTTTTTTTTTCTTTAAATTGACAATGAACATTTTGAAATAAATATCTAGTGGTACAATTCTTTTTGTACTTTAAACTTTTCTTATAACTATCTAATAAAGTTTCAAATTTTGCTTATATTTTTTATATTTAAAAAAATATAAAGTTAACAACGTCCGTTTAGAAGCTGAAAAACTCTTCATATATAGTATGAATATAGTAAATAGTAAATTAATAGTAAATTCGTATTTGAAAAGAAGATTATCTATAAAAATATAAAATAGAAAGAATAATTTATTTGAGAGAAAAGTATCATTTTAATAAGTAAATCCGAATAAGAAAATAACAAATATACATTGCTTTTTTTAATTGTAAATGTAATTTCAGCACTAATGAAGATTTACAGATAGAATGTTGTATTATTCATAAAAAAATTATTTGCAATTATATTATTATTATTAGAATTATTGTAAAACTTTTTTGATATTTAACGAAGATACAGAATCTATTTATTATTCACATGTATGATATAAGTGTTATTTTTCTCCTGGAAATGTGCACGAACATTTTCAATGGTGTAATAATTCTAAATATAGATATTTTAATGCACTCATTGTTTAGTTGATATGTTGCTTAGACATTATAACAGACTGGAGTTACACGTTGGCTCAAAGATATATAGTGCCTTCTTTTATCTTACACGAAAATACTCAAATAAATAAAAGTATCACTTTTTTTTAACTTAAATTCTTTATGTACTTTCTTTGGTAGAATTATAAATAGGAATAATGATATATGATGAAACATGAAATAGAAATAATTTATGAAGTTACGAACCGATTATAAGTGATAATATTGAATTGATTTTCAGTTGAAGAATTTGATATTAATTTTATTATTAATATTTTATTCTAATGAAGTACTTTTTAATTATTTTACAGAAAACGGCATCAACGGTGGAAATTATCCCACTATTGTGACGGTGTCAAAGGATAGGAGAAAATTTAATCAAAAGGTATGTATAACGATTCGAATCGTGCGACAAAATAGTAGTAATTTGTTAATGGTAATGATATAGCAGTCTCTTTTAATAAAAAGATCTTTTTTGAATTAAAAATATTATTTTCAAAATATAATTAACTTTTTATGAAACATAACTAAAATCTATTTTTTGAATTTAATAGGCGAGCGATTTCTCGGATATCGGCGATTGGCCAACTTTAGAAGCTTCAGGAGAGGTTGGTTAAAGTTCTTTTAAAGTATTTTTTGAATACTTACATTCTCTTTATAATCTGTGATTTATAATACTTACATTCTCCTTATAATCTGTGACTTAATTTATTTTCTTAAAAATTATATTTGGGTCTTTCAATATGAGGAGATAAACTATGCAAAAGTTAGAACTCGTATGGTATAATACTATATACCTGTGAGTGTAGATATTTTGCTATAGTAAAATTGAATGCGGCTTCATTGCGGATATTTGTTATCCGCGAAGTTTTGTTGCATTTGCACAGTCATTTGCTTTCTTAATATAATTTTCTCTCTGCATATCATTAAATAAAAAAAATATTTCTTTAGAAAAAGACAGTTGTGACAACACAAAAGCAAAATAATTTGGTTGAACCAAGCAATGGCAAAGAAAGTAGCAGTAATGTTGTCGACAGCAGAGGAAAGGAAAACAAAGAGCAGAATCATTGTCAAGATGATAATGAAGAACACGTAGATATTAATGACAAGAAAAAGAAAGGTAATAAGCATTGATTTATTTTCTTTGTTGTAGCGTAAGATCAGTAAGAGATCATGTTAAGTTGAATCATCAACAATTTTTTTTGTAGCGAACAAGCAAAAATGGGTGCCGTTGGAAATTGATATTACGAAGAATCGAAGTAAAAGAGACCGTTCTCCGAAGTATCACCATCAAAGGGAAAAGAATGGAGAAGGTATTTAATAAATATTTCATGATCTTAAGCATCACAGATTAAATTAACAATTCTTTCTTTTAGCAGAAATAGATTTGTATAGAAATAGGGAACATGATAGACCAGCGTACATCGCAAGAGGCGGTCGAGGTGGACGAAATTATAGAGGAAGAGGAGGGCGTGGTGGACGAGGTGCTTATCGAGGTAGTTTTAGGCAAAGGCATGACCAAGTCTATATGCAGGTAATTTTATGTTCTTTTACGTTCATTCTTCTTACTAAAAGTAGAAATAATCAACGACATAAATAACATTGAAAATGATGATAAATTGAAAGGGAATCTCTCAGAATATTCTTTGACGAGTAACGAAAGTAGACCTGATATTAAATGTTGCTACAAAGATGAGATGTTTTAAATCTTCAAACAAATTATTTTCAATTGATATATCTTTTTAGATGCATAAATTTGGACTTTTGGATCCTAATTATATGATGGCTTATATGGGGACATTTTATTTCAATAACCCAAATTTTATTAATATAAATACAACGACACTTAAGGAGTTTCTAAGGAATCAAATGTAAGTTTGATGAATTACCAGAAAAGAAACAATATACGATTCCTTTTTTTAAATATAAAATTTATATTTTTATAGAGAATATTACTTCAGTGAGGAGAATCTTTTAAGGGACTTTTTTCTGCGTCGTAAGATGGACACACAAGGGTTTTTACCTATTACTTTAATTGCTTCTTTCCATCGTGTGCAGACTTTAACAACAGATGTTGGACTTGTTATTGAAGCGATTATGGAATCTGATAAATTAGAATTAGTGGATGGATATAAGGTAAAACAAATATATATTCACAATTCTAATGATGCACAAATCACAGTTCGAATCCACCTACATTATTTTGTGTATTTGGTGAAAGACTTGTGCTAGATCAAATGGAAGAGGATTCGCTGACACCATTCGAGCTTAATTTAAGTTCAATGAATGGAGTTTGAAAGTAGGCCTCCTTACAAATTCATCCTAGAAAGCTTACTGATACGATTAGTTGATTGATATATGAGTTACCAATTATTAATTATTTTTACTAGTTTTATAAAATATCAATCTCAAGAGATTATTGCAAAATCTCTAAAATAATTTCCAAGAACAAGTGACTAACGTTATCATTTTATTCATTAGGTCAGAACGAAAATAGATCCTTTGAAGTGGCCTATTTTGGACGCGACTGGAAATCCTGTATTGTCGGAACTGTTTGATACTTCTAATACATCCCAAAACGAAGTAATACTCTCCTCCACGTCTGAATCCGATTTTTGTCCTGCTGCCCGACCTTTATCAACGATTCCTATTCCCCCAGTTCCGCGTGTTTTTCAATCCAATAACATTGTCCCGACAATAGGAAGGCTTAGTGAATCCGAAAGCATATCCTCGTCGATTGGCGATAGTTTAAATCCTGATGTACCAGAATTCATACCAAACGAACCTGTTATGTCTGATAGTAAAAGCGAACCATCCAAGATAGAAAAACAATCGGAAAAAATAAAAAGCTTTCCACTGTCATCAAGTGACGATTCATCGCTGTTCTTGAAAAATGAATCTTTAGAACAAGAGAATAAAACATCTGCAACAACAAAGTGTTCTAGTCCAAATCCTGTACCAGAAATGCAAGTCAATGGGGAATCACAATCGGTCAATGACGTTTGGAAAGAGGTAATTTTTTTTTCGTGTCTTATCAGTACCAACATTAAAATTAAATATTCGCGTTTTTTTAATCCACAGAAAAAAACACACTTCCACTTTAACAACTTATCCAAGATCTTAAATTGAACTATACTTTTTTTACCTAGAACTATAAAAAATGCACTGAATTTATAACAAATGATGTAATAGGATATCGTATTACTGATTAAATAAATTAGAATATTTGTCCGAAATGTCAATGTATAAAAATTGCAACACAAACTGTGGATCTATTTCAAACAAGTTATTACTATTAGTAATAAGTGATAACTGAGTTCAAAATGTTAGGTAAGGCGAAGAGTGAAACCATCACATAAGGAGAAAAGCGAAGAAAAAGAAAAAGTTGATAACGTTAAAAGTGAAGAGAGAGAAGAATTAGACTTTCAATTTGACGAGGAACTCGATACTCCACCTCCAACTGGCCGGCACAATGCGTTTTCTGAATGGTATGTTATTATTTGTTTATATCTTGTTTTTATGAGTATTATTCATTCTACACATGTGTTTATAACTTAAGAGTATTTATAAAAAAAATAGAAGTATGGTATAAAAAAGTAAAAAATAAAATAGCGATCTCCAAATTAGTATGGAGGATTAAGTTAAAATATAGATGAATATTTCCTATTCTGATGTAAACTTAGTGTCTTCTTAGAAAGAAATTACGAATTGCTAGTACAACATTGTTTTTTTACTTTACTATTTACCTTTAAATTGCCATTTTTCCAGGTTATTCTGTATCTATGAAAGTTAACGTGTGATATATTATAGGTCTGAAGATGATGAAGATTATGAATTATCCGATAGAGATGTCAATAAACTTTTAATCTTTACACAAACGACAGTACCTATGTCAACACGCATTCCAAAACATGAGGGTCATGATAGGACTGGAGATTGGACAACTAGAGTAAAAATGACCCAAGATCTTGAGCAAGCTATTAATGATGGTTTATACTACTATGAAGAAGACTTATGGATTAAAGACGGTCAAAGAGTAAGTTAACCATTTTTAAAAATATTTTTCTTGTATATATATATAGAAGTTAAAAAAAAAAATTATCGTGTTCCTTATAGTACGGATCTTCTTCTTCAATTGGAAGCTATAAAACTGTCAATGTAATTAGTCAAGAAGATTTTGAAAAGATGGCTCCTAAAGCGCCTAAAAAGACTAATCCAGAAGTTCCTCCTCCACCACCAGCTGCAATAGATGATATAGAAATGTCTCATTCTCTTCCAACACAGGTACATTTTCATTTCAATCTCATTTATTTCATTGATCTTTTACTTCATAGTTTATAATGCAATCATATTTAATATAATCGTTATATTAACAGATATCAGCAACTACAGATAATCAAGAAAAAAGAGATCGTCGTATAGACAGAAGTCGGTGGAATGATAAATCGAGAAGAGACAGTAGGAGTGGTAGAAGAGGAGTTCCACGTTTCTTTGCGGTAGTAAAGGATGAACCTTCGGTAGATCCTAGAACACCGCGTAAACGAAAAACACGACACAGCAATAATCCTCCTGTTGAACATCATGTTGGTTGGATTATGGACGTTCGGGAGCATCGACCGCGTACTTATTCTACAGGGTAAGTTCATGTTGCTATGGAATTGAATACCAATTTTAAAAAATGAAACAATTTAATAATTCTATCTTTTTTATATTCCACAGAAGTAGCACAGGAACAAGTCCAAATGAAGGTTACCTTGCGAGTAGTTACGGAAGTGCACCGCAATCATTGCCTACTTTCCATCATCCGAGTCACGCTCTTTTAAAAGAAAACGGTTTTACACAGCAGGTTTACCATAAATATCATTCACGTTGCTTAAAAGGTAAAATAAATTTTTATTAAATTATTTTATATTAGTATTAGTATTCGTAATATTTAAATTATTTTTATATTAAACGATCTATATTTCTTTATGTAAGTATATATAATGATGATATATTTTATTTTTGTCTTCTTTTCCCGACTGAGGCATATTATGAAGAGAAAAACGGATCTGAGAACACCTTAGTGTACATAAAATATAATTCGTTCATATACACGAATTTTAATCGTTTTCATGATATTTCAGAACGCAAGAGACTTGGAATCGGACAATCTCAAGAGATGAATACACTTTTCCGTTTTTGGTCATTCTTTTTACGGGAAAATTTCAATCGTACTATGTACGAAGAATTCAGGACTGTAGCCAAAGAAGACGCTTCCGAAGGTTATCGATATGGTTTAGAATGTCTTTTCAGATTCTATAGTTATGGTTTAGAGAAGAGATTTAGACAACACTTGTACAAAGATTTCCAAGTCGAAACGATACAGGATTATGAAAGTGGTTAGTGATTTTCTTTTTAAAGTATTTAATTTAATGCACACGTTAGGTTGTTTAGCTATAATAATCATTGATAGCTAAACGGTTAAGCTGTGCTAAAGTAAATGAAATGTTCAGTTGATACCATGAGACTGTTTCGTCTCGTGTGTGGTATTTAACATGGCAACAAGCATTTATTAATTAAATAGAAAATCATTGTTCATTTTGAATACAATGTACTCATATTTTATTTCTCGTTTTAGGTCAATTATATGGATTAGAAAAATTCTGGGCATTTCTGAAATATTACAAACATTCTGACCAACTTCAAGTAGACCCCAAATTACAAGAATATTTATCCAAGTTTAAAAGTATCGAAGACTTTAGAGTGGTCGAGGTAAATCTATTTAAATACGAAAGATTATCACGTTTTATGAAGTAACATTATGCCAATGTTCTCAATAATGTTGCAGCCTCAAATAAATGAAATGTTGCAAACATTTGCTGCAAATTCACGATCTCAAGCCGCAAAAAGGCGAAACAGAAGTGTGTCCGAAAGTGCAGGTGATGGTGATGCTTCACCCTCCAACAGAGTTCGTCGACTATCGGGTGGTTCCAGTGCTGTAACACTGCCAACGTCAAGTTCTGAAAACAATCCTGCCGCGCAAAAGTCTCGTGTAGATTCAGTAAATCTTTCACAACCTCGTAGCAGAGTCAATTCGTTTGGATCTGGGCGATTAACCCTCCGAGTACAGAGAGAACCCTGCCGGAGTCACTTCTGACCTATACTTCATTAACGTATAGCGGCTGAAGCTCGAGACCCCTAACAATACTATACGAATAGAGTTACGGTTGTTTGAACTTTAGACGCTATTACAATGTAACAGATTTATTTTCTAGTTCTTTTTCTTTAAACAATCAACGAGATTTAAGTAAAGAGCAGCAGCAACAATCACGAAACAAAGTTCCGGTTTGTGTACGAAGACTCGGAAAGTGAGTGGCAAGCCTCAAAACACTAGCAGAGATCGTTTACAGACGACCTCGAAGTCCAAGCAGACGAAATCAATCACAATCAAGACGGATAGCACATCGATTTCTCAAAAGTGAGGTCAACTTGAAAACGGGTAAGTGCAAAAGCACTTACTTGATTTGCTAAAATGGATATGTACGTTGTTCCTGAATTAGGAATAATACTTGTTCGAAGAAAAGGAAACATCATGTTTGAAAAAGTAATAGAGAAATACACCATGTATATGGAAATAGAGTTTCTTTTTTTTAGAATAAGTATTCCTATCTCAGGAATGTAAATGTAGAATTATATGAAAGAAAGAGCACAAAACTCTCTGTACATAAAACGATGAATCAGTCAGATCTTTGTTGTTCGTTACGGAAGAATAACGAAACATATAGACAGAGATGGTAATATTACGTATATTTAAATATAAGGTACCTTCATCCCTGAGAAAAATTCACTACTTTAAAGTAGTTCATTAAAGTTGTATTTACAAATATATGTAATATTCAGCTATTTTTGTTAATATCGAATTAAACTCGGCTTAGTTCATCCATTAAGATATTTTCGCTAAAAAAAAAGCCGCCTACGAGAATGAACGAACACATGGAGAAAATCTATGATAGTTGTATATTTCGTATTGTCAAAAAATTCAGGTGATCGCTTAAGACATTTATTCGGGCGAATTTTCCTATTTCGGAGAAAAGAGATTAAGTTACGGATCTCTCTATAGTGTATAGATTTATCACAAAAGTTTTCCTTCGAACGATCGTTGCTTTCTCATTCATGGAAGAAAGGGAAATGTCAAATACTGTACGATACGAAAGAAATTCCAGTCGAAAGTCCAATTTAGTAAATGGTCGTACAGTATAAGTATTTTATTGTATCATATTATAAATGTAAATATTATATTCTCAAATTTGGACATGTTTCTTCGTGCTTTATTGGTATGAAAAACTGCTATTTTTAACGTATAACAATTTTTGTCATTGAATGAAAGTTATCGTTTCAAAAAACATGACACATATTATATTTCTGTTACCAACGACTGGAAGATACAAAAATCAGAGCATTTCGTTTCCTCTGTAGACGATCTTCGCGCATTGTGGCTTATTAACGAAAGAGTTAAAAAAGTCGACATTAAACTTGCATACAAGTGCCTAGAGACACTGCAGATCCGTTCTTGTCTTTTAATATACTAGTCACGCTATTATCAGTCAATGTATCGTGAACATTTTGTTCGCAAAGATAATGATCGAAGTTACGAAAGGAGATCTTTTTTTTTTATTTCAAATGTCATACTCTTGTATCGCACAATTTCGCATTTGTAAAATTGTGATAACTGAAAAAAAAACTGCATCACAGAATGATTGTTTGAATTTTTTTTTTTACAACAAAAGTGAATTTATTGTTAAACATTCCTCTCTGTTCTTCTGCGTCTCGCACATGAAATCGAGTTATCTTCATTTATGGAGAGCGTACACTCCAATAGTTGGTTCGAGTACGACTATGAATTAACATTTTAATTTTTGAATTCGAGTATTTTTTTTTACTCTTAAAGAATGATACCAAAGTTCCTTCTCATTAATGTTCATGAAAATTCCACAGCGAAGTAGCAAGGCAGTTGTGAATTGTTTTTTTTTTTTTTTTTTTTTTTTTTTTTTTTTTTTTTTTTTACACCTCGTGTATGTTTCTTTTGTTTTCTTTGTTCTTTGTTTTTTTTTCTTTTTTTTTCAAACAGAGACTCAGAACAGTTTTACTTTTGTGCAATGTTTCCTGAATTAATGTGAGGATAGAATGAGGATAAGAAACATTGACCTAGGGCATACTACACCTAAGCAACTAAGTTGCATTTAGAGAAACGACGCGAATCAATTTCTATCCCTAGAAATATAGAGAGACGTATTCACATGTCGACTTCAGTTATTTTATTACCTCTAAGAGAAGTGGTCGTCACTTCTTTGGATAGAATACAAAATGTTGCTTGAAATTGAACTAACTAGTCGATATGTGAATACGTCTCTCTATATTTCTAGGAATAGAAATTGATTCGCGTCGTTTCTTTAAATGTAAGCGCAATTTCACAAAATCGTAAAGTATCTTCATTATTGCTCAGAAGTTTGCTATCATATCTACAAATTGTCATATGTATCATATAGCATCACATCACAAAGGAAACGAGTAAATTATGTATATATATATATATATATATCGAGATCAAATTCCCATCGTTCACGTATCAATTCTAGCTAAATATTATAGATGCTATTTATATTAACAGCTACTGGAAAAGAAAGATACTTAAATTTTCCGAGAAATATATCTTCCTCCGTATCTGATTAGATAAAGTTAACAAAACACTACTGTATAAGTTGTTCGTGAGGTAGGCGACGGTTACTAATAACCAATCCAATGAGCAAATAAAAGAATTCGACAGTATTCAAATAGTTCGCAACAATTTAATTGAAGATACAATATTGAGATGTCAATGCCCTGCGAAATTTCTTTCATTTTTGTTTTTCAGTGGCCTTAAAAAAAAATCTGATTGTGCCTGAAGTTACATTATTACATCGAACTTCGTCCGAGTTCTCTTTAGCTAGGAGCCACTGAGAAAAATCCGTTGGGTCTGAATGCATGAACTGAGACAAAACAATGCAATTTTTTTTATCTATTGTGATATCTCGAATTACCGAAGGCTTAAGAGAGAGTAGGAAGTAAATCATTTGCACAAAAAGCAAAGTATAAAATGTTTTATAATAGAACGAATCAATTGATTACTCGAATGCTTTCTGAAACAAAACATCATGCATGTTGAAATTCTCCACGTTTGTTTTTAGAGAGACAATCGATTTTGTTACTATCTCAGAAAATCAGTGAATTTATATGTGTTCATAAATTCACAGTTCCGTGATAGTATTGTTTTTGAGGTGTATCAAAATTTATCTGCCTTATGCAATAAATAATAAAAGTCGATAGCATTGATTAAAAATTTTGTGCTGGAGACAGAAAATTGTGATCATTGAGAATGCTCATTTAAGTAAATATAAAAAGACTGACAGTACACGTTACATGTTTCTTGTAAATTCAAGAGCCTCTCATTTACAAATTTGCTTTCAAATTATTTTGAAACATAAATTATATCGATACTCTGAAATTCTAAATTATATATCTATGATTTTCTTTTCTACGCTACAAGAGACACTTAAACAGAACAAGTTACTTTTATCAAAACTGTTGATACGACCTCTTAAATAATATTATTGAACCAATGTATAAAATATGAAATATGCTTCCCGTGTTGTTTATATCTTTCTATTTCTTCCTTTCATTGTCTTCCTAACGAATCTTTAATTATCACTGAATCAGAATTAAATCAAGTCGGTGAATTTCTGTGCAGTAACTTATAATTAGTTGGTGATATATTTTACGAATTTATCGGCTCCTTAACTAAATTATATAGTTAGAAATATACAAATTAGGAGAATATAGAAATTGTGATTAGTTGCATGTCAATTCTTGATTTTAATTATAAAAATTAATTATTTCTAAATAGCGGTTCCTATGTTCGTTGAAATTAATTTTATGCTTACAATGAGCAATTTAAAATGCTTTCAAGTCTGAGAAAAATTATGTTATTCTTAGCAAAAAAGGGATGCGTGGTTTAACAAAAATTTGAACACTTTTTAAACATTTTTTGAGGAAACGTGTTAAAGATAGTTGTATGATTTTATTGTATTTATTTTAAAAATAGAGACAATATAGGGACATCCTTAAATAGCTTCATAAATAGCTTCGTATAAATATTTTTTTGTATTGTATTTAAAGGATAATATTATTTTTACATAATCTGACATTTCTCTATGTTTTTGTTAGAATTATTTTTAATCATGTACTCGAGAAAAATTCTTGAAATTCATTAATTAAATTCTTAGAATTAAAACCTAGCCACCATATTGAACTGTGCATCACGATTTAGAATTTCCTGTAATATATATATATGTATATATTGCTACAAAAATAATTCAATCTTTTTATAATTCTACGTGATTACAAAATGTTATTTCTTGTAAATCATGTATCATTCATTATTACAATGAATACATTTCAAAGAGTAAGTTATTTTTTACATTGACGTAAATGCGCAAAGCAACTTCGATATTGTGATAGAAAATGGAAATTCAATTTTGATACTTCTGTGAATATTTTTGTCTCCCAGTTTCTTTTTCAAAATATTTCGTCAATCGATATTCTGACCTTTTATAATTCGTAAGATGTATATAAAAGAAGACAGAAATTGAAGATTATTTGAAATCAAAGAAAATTAAAAATTTAGAATTAAATTCCTATCTTTACTCGCAGCCGCTTCATCAAAATTTTCATTTGATTCCCTCAGATATACCATTTTTATATTTAGAGCGTTAATCTGTTACTTCTTTTGACATTCTGTGTCTCTATTTAAAATTACAAAATTAAGAATATTTGTATTAATAAAAACGAACATTTTTTTTAGCAATCTATTAATTCGATTAAATTTATCATGATGAATACAGAAAATAAAATAAATAATAAATCACATTGCTATAAAAACACCGGAAACGAGTACGATGAAAAACAAAAATAAAATAGATGTTACAGTAGTCTCGAACGGACGAAGATCGATTAGCAGAAAGCAACAGAGAGAAAGAGAGTAAGCGTGAAAATAAACATAAGCGGATACTAAACAAAAAAAAAAAAAAAAAAAAAAAAAAAGAAAAAAACAAAAAAAAAATAAAATAATGGTGCCAGAAAAAGAACTAACGCTGTGGATAAATGAAAGAAGCCACAATTAAATAGTGAATTTCTCATGTACATAGAATACGTTCGTAGTCTATTTTGCCATTTCGTATACAACGGCGTAGGATTAAGTTGAAGCTATCTTTTAAACGAGTGATTTACTCTAAACTAAAAAAAAGAGCGTATCGCTATAACAAAAAAAGAAAATAGAATTGTAGATTTAATCAAATTTAGGGTACGAGTAACAATGGTTCTCGCGCTAGAACTCGATCGTCGTTCTTCAATTTTATTTTCTTCGGTCGTGATCTGTCTATCATGATTGTACTTTTCATCATTCTTGCGTCAAACGTTTACATATTATTTTTATATTAAATGATATGTATGTACATCGTAAGCAGCTCTTTTGTTATTGTCATTTTGTTGATTTAATGTTTAAATACGATTTAAGTGAAGTGAAGAAGACAGATAGTATATGTATGCACGATGATTGAGTGTAATTTATTGCGGCATTCTTACAAAACTTGGGAATCTTGTAAATTCTCGTTTTCGAAGTAAATTCTTATTTCGATTATATTTCAGTATGTGTGACAAATGGATAATATTTTTTTTACTAACACTTGCTTAATTTTTTATTATCTACACCTATTTGGATGATAATAATTTCACTTACTGCTAGTTTTTTCAGTGCATTCATAAATCGAGTTTTATTTGTTTCTAAAAAAAAATAATTCATTATATTAAGTCCGTCAGCGAGCCATCACATTGACCACTCTGTATCATAAGTAAAAAATTTCACCTAAAATCATTATCAAAGAATGAATGTCATAGAAACTTTATTTATTAAAAAATAGGACTTTTCCGAATGAACGACGATCTTATATGAATACTATGAATAATTTATAGTTATAATAATTATAATTATTATTATCGTTATAATAATTTCGGAAGTTGTGAATAATTTATAGTTGTAATAATTTTTAGAATCATGTCGCCAGATTCTGGAGTCTGTCGTAAATGGTTAAAAAAAGAAAAAAAAATTATATTATGTGGCAAATTCTTATATTGTTACTTATAGACGTGTATATATATATATATATATATATGTATATGTATATGTATATGCTCGTATATATGTATATATATATGTACTTATATATACACATACATGTATATTGCTAATAAACATTAATTTTATGATTAAGGCTAAAATTATACATTTATACCAATTACATTATACACAGAATATACAGGCTAGGATGGTTAGGAAGAAAATGAAGATTGCAAAGAGGAAAACTGTTTTGTGAAACGTATCTTTTCTTTACGCAGAGAGGTTAATCCTCCGCTAGTTTCACTTCTTTTTCCCTTTTCTTTTTGTGTCTTGATCTCTTAATTAGGCCCCTGTATTTATGTAATATACATGTAGCATATTTACATATATATCTTGAGAACTCCATTTATTTCTCATCCCCTTTTTTTTCTTTTTTTTCAGGCGTGTTCGTTTTATTTGTAATCGTGAGAAAAAGATCATTGTTAATATATTATACCTAGTACTAGTAAGTTTAGGGTTGGGCGATCATGATTAAAAATTCTTTCTTTTCTTCTTTTTTAAGAATCGATCACGAGAGTTATTTGTTGATGTATTCAGATATCGTAATTGATTTTAGGGGTGATTGAACGAAGTTTCATGAAAGAATTTAGTTCAGTCCTTGTTGCTTCATTCTTCCAAGCAGATATTTGACATTTTTTACAAAAGGAATTCCCTTTACTGTAATTCAATGATTTTCGCTCAATTTCTATAATTATTCTTATGATGTTTTTTCTTTGTAACGATGTGAAAAAAAGAAATGAAAGAAAGAATATTGATGATTGAAGAATCATTGATTGTGCGATAATCGATGAATCATTGCCGAATTAGTTATTCAACAAAACGTGAATTATTCGCCACAACGTTGTTAACTAATAACCAGTGGATCGATTCCTAGGAAATTAATTCAAATATAGGCGTGAAGTTAAGTTACTTAATAATCGTACGTATTAATAAGTTAGGAAAGAAAAAAAAAAAGTAAATAAACAAATGCAATGAATTGGAGAAAAAGAGTCTATTATCGACACTTTAATTCTCGATTATTAACTTCAATTATCAATCGATTATCATTATACTATAGCTTTTCTAAATCAACGATTATCTCTTGAAAATTTTTACACGAGACTATATAAGACTAGATGACACGGAATATAGATGAACTAATAATTAGAATTAACCGAAAGAGGGAGATAGTTTCATAAATTAAAGGAACACGTTATTATTGTGAGTTTCATTTTTCCGAATTTTATAACAATAGTTCGGAAAGACGAACTGATAAGTAACCTCAAAGACTATAATTACGATAATCTATTATATTATTATACTTCAATTGAAAGAAGAAAAGTGAATGATATTTATCCGTGGCGACAAGATAACTTGAGAAACGTGTGAAGAAGAAACTTATAAAATAGAGTTTCACAAGGTGGCAGGAAGCAATTAGAGAATGATCGGACTATTTGTTTGATAGAAATAACTGATGTATTTTTTCAGATTTAGCTGTCGTTCTGGCTCATTTAGACGGCGTAGATTACACCTTCGTATAATCCGATCTATGACGATGATATTGCGTAACAACAATGAGAAATTTCAGACCCTGTCGAAGCGAAAAGTATCGATCGTGTAAATACGATATTATTGTTATTATTATAAAAATGGGCGGAAAGAGACATGTGCACATGTTCGTATATATGTGTATGATAGGCGATTGCATGTATGCGTGCGAATGAAACAAAGATAGAGAAAATAAAATGAAAAAAAATATATATATATATAAAATATAAAATTTACATATTATAGTTGTAATACATTGCCTAGGGATATTTGAATAAGGGTGTAAAATGTGGTAAAACGACCTGTTGTGTGAACGATATACGAATCTTGTATGCGTAGAAAGGTTGTAATGTTTGTGAATGCATCAAATAATAATAATAACAACAAAAAAAGACAAAAAAGCGAGTTGCGAAATGGAATATTGTGTCTTTCCCTTTGCCCTGCGTTGTCGTGAAGCGAGATGAATTTTACAAATAATAAGTAATAAATTTATTACCTCAACTCATTTCTTGTATTGACCTTTTTTAGAATACTGACAAATCTGAATCTTCAGCGAGGCTAAGAAGTTTCAAAGAATGGACTGGACACATTTGTTTAATATTTCTTTACAAAATCGCAAGTGCAAGCTATCTCGACATCATTTCAGTAAGGTTAACCTCTTGCGCTGCAAATTGCAACATTTTCTTAGTTTTAAGTATATTTAAATGTAACCCAGGCAAAACAAACGATAAGTTTATTATTTTTTAATAATTTCTATCCAGTGATATCACACCGACGAGTCCAAAAGAAAAAGAAAGCGACGAATTATTGTATACGGTTCGGTCACTCGTTATGGTCCGCGAACCAGTTGCCAGCGCAAGGGGTNTATATATATATATATATATATATATATATATATATATATATATATATATATATATATATATATATATATATATATATGCACGTGTGTGCATCTGTTTGCGTGTGTGTGTGTGTGTGCATGTGTACATGTTTACGCGTCACGATACGCATCGTTCGTGCCGCGTACAACGAAACGTTAACGTCAACGTTGAATTTCAAAGCGATATCTTCCTTTAGGTCAGTAAATAAACCACCCCCTCCCTCCTACCCGACTACTCCGGAAATTTACGTGTCTGTTTTTTTTTTTTTTTTTTTTTTTTTTTTGTCACGGCTCTATCTTTTCGGGGACGATAAACGGCCGCTGTTCCGCGCTCTTCCGCAAGGAAATATTACAACGCCATCGGACGGATTTCCGGCCAGGCACGTTCACTTCTGACCGAATTGGTTCCTCGCGCAGAACGATAATAAAGCGAGAGAAATGGCGAAAGCCACACGACGCGAGGTGGTCGCGAGAGTTTCGCGAAAACTCGCGTTTTTCGTAAAAAAAAAAAAAAGAAAGAAAAGAAAAAAGGGAAAAGAACTTTACGATATGCTTGAGAATCGTCGAGCTGGAAGTCTCGAAATGTCGGCTGGAAACGGGGCTGGAAATAGTTCGGTTGTTACAACATTGAATCTTCTGACGAGTATGACGAATTCATTTTCATCAATTTAAAGGATTGCTTTTAAAGGAACGTTCGGTCAATTTTGTATTACTTAGCATCAAAATCAGAAAAAAAAAGGATAATTTTAGTAACGTGTTGGAATTGATTATTCAACTTTCGATCGATGGTCTTCATTTGTTTCCTCGCGTCGAAGTCATTAACCTTCTTGCGCTGGAACGACGTGCCACGTCGAGAATTTTTTATCCCAAATTGCAATATTTTCTCAGTTTTAAGTATATTTAAATGTAAGCCAAACAAATAATTAAGTTTATTGCTCCCTAATAATTTCTATCCAGTGACATCACACTGACAAGTTCGAGAGAAAAAGAAAGCGACGAATTATTGTATACGGTTCGGTCACTCGTTATGGTCCGCGAACCAGTTGCCAGCGCAAGGGGTTAAAATAACCGAGATCTTTTTTCCATTTAAGTATTAAATTAAATGAGAAAAAGAGGAGAAATGAAAACCAAAATAGGATTGTTTCGTTTTTTTTTTTCTTTTCATAGAAAGAAATCATGAGTGCAAGGAGATAGGGTTAAATTCCATGCCGCAACGGTGAAAGGAGGAAAGAGGCAAAGGGAGAAGCGTAACTACGCGTGTAATTCCTCGACCGGAACTACCGTGGGCCATGTGGCAGCGTAGACTGCGGTCGTAACCATAAAGCTTAGAAACACAGCCAGCAGATACAAGTTAACCTTCTGCCTCTCCTTACTTCAGTATACCATTTACTATGGAACCGGACAAGAATAACACCTACGGTTTTAGTGACTATATTTTTTAATTACATCATATTCTGAAACTCGAAAATATTTTACTTGTCTTTTCCCCTCCGTTTCTTGTCCGTCACGATTTAGAAACTTTTATATTTGCAAATTATAAAATATAGACTTAGATATTATGATTTGGAATTACAGCTATGTATCTGTAAAGTTTCTTTTACTTTTAAAAATATTTTATATTATAATGCTATCGAAGTTGTTTATTCTAAAAAAAAGCTTCAGCGGATTTATTTTTGTACCGACGATTAGGATTAGATTTAAAAATAATATAAATACTTTTATTTTTCAACTTTTAACACTGCCATTTACTAAATGAAAGAAAAACGATGTTAAATATTCCCTTTTAAGCCTAAACTTAAATTTAGTTTAGCTTTATTTAATCTAGATTCTACTAAATTATTAATACCATTTCACGAAGAAAAAAGGAAAGAACAAAAGTGCAAAAATAATAAAACAGGAAGATTATCAAGCATTTTTCAACTATAATACAAATAAATACAAGTCTTTTATTTTCTTAAATATGGTCTTAATTACACTATGTCATTAGCTATTAATCATCCAGTAAGTCGAACCAGTCTTAAAAGCGTGTGTCATCAAAATTCTGCCTAGCTTTATCAACGATATTATGCAATTGTCGTCCAAGCCTTGGAGATGGTGTCCAGGGTACTTTACGTCCTAAACGTGGTGCAAACAAAGGTGGAAAGATTTGTTCCTCTGCGTACAACTCCTCCTGATCTCTTGGAAACCCATATGAAAAGTAATCCTCGCCCGATTCTCTTCCTAAACGGGGTGTGAACTGCGTTACCTGACGTTTATCTGATCCTGAAAATTTCAAAGTTATTGTAATAACGAAATGTAAGTTCTTTGTTATGTCTAAGAAAAGAATTCCTAATTCCTTCGAATCACACAATTAATCAAGTGATTATTGTTTTGTTTTGTATTTAACTCTTTTGACACATTATCATATAATGTTCTAATATAACTTTTCGAAAGATTACCAAACAACGAGACTTGTCGAGATTTAACATTTCAAAATTACAAACCGAATTAAAAAAAAAAGTTCGTTTTGAAATAAATTATATCTTGGAAGGAATTGGGCAGTCAAAGATATTTTATTCGGGGGAAAAAGATTTATCGCATATCTTCAATTTGTTTCATTTTTATGGATTACAATATACGATATATCTATTCTATTGTCAAATCAGTCAAGAATATATTATAATATTTCAGCGAATAAAGTAAACAGCTACAATTTTTTATTCTTAGCTTTTTTGAGAAACAGATTTCGAGTAATAATAAGTAGATTACAGATTTTTCCATTCATATTTTTCATATTTTTCAGCATATAATTAAAAGAAGCAGAACGTTGACTGTTTAATACAAGCTTTGGATATTTTGCGTTTCAAAAATCCGCAATCTAAGGAGAACAGGTAAATACCTGGAATCGTGATGACGGTCCAACGTGATCCATCGAGTGCATTGGCAAGAGTTTCAATGTCAGAATTCATTTCTAGTTTCCTATCTGCCCTGCGTCGCCGTCCCAATCGCGGACCGAACCACATACCGCTGGTGATATCCTGTGAAGTACGTTTGATGCATTTGCCGTCGGTGCACGAGCCGAATTCGTTGCTAGGTGTTCTGTCATTGCTCATGCTGCTCGAGGAATCTCTACCCTCTGTTGGTAGAAACATATTTTAAAATATATATGTATGTATGTGTATGTTTGTCAAAATCAAATAGAACAGTGATTCCCGAACTTTTATGGATTTTATGAGTGGATGATGACATACTTTCGAAAACAATAACTTTTTGAGACTCATTTGCATATAATATGTAATTAAAAGTAGAAGACGTTAAATAAAAAATACTGTTTTACTATTTTAAATTTATACATATGCACGTCAACGTAATTGGCTGTTCGACGTATACATATGTATGTATTCTCTGTCTGCAATCTTTTGGGAATCACTTGTAGATTTACAGATTTTTGGAAATCATTCATAGTACGCTTTTAAAAATTCTTTTTACGAATAGGTGTACTATGTATGTTATATAAAACATTTTGAAAATTAACATTATAACGAGGTTTGATCATTGTGATTGGTCATGTTTGAGACAAACCTGAAAATATATTGTAAAAATTATAAGATACTTAATACGCATATATATTTCGCATCAGACCTCACAAGAATACTTAAACAACCAATTCTATTAATAAGCTTCGATACTCAGTGAGATTATCTTTAACATTTGTACATGCTTAGACTATACTAATTTTCTGTTAAATATATGTTTACAATAATTATCTTATAATTTATATCAATCTACTCATCTCTCGTTACAGTGTTAATGAAGTTTCAAAATGTTTCATATAAATACAATGTAACACATAATATATATGCAAGTATATAAAATTTCTTATGAAAAAAAAGTTCGAATACTTTCGTGATCACCATTGTATACATATATTTATTTGAAATGTCCAAAATCTAAACTCTAGATTCTACTTTTTGAGCTATTCTCACAAGTCCTAGTCACGACAGATTGCCAAGAAGTTGATGAACATGTTACACAATTCACGATCAGTGGAACATACCGTATTCTCCGGAAACGCAGGACGCCAGGTAGACAACGCAGAGCAGTACGCAGGCTGCGGTGGTCATAAGACGGTTGAAAGGCGGAAACGTGGCGGAACCGATCATCGTTTCGTTTGGGTGTTATCACGGAACGTTGTCGGCGGTTTGTGATGTCGATACGGAACTCGGTGGCTGGTTTTATAGGGGTGCAAGCTACCCTACGCTATCCCATTTCTCCCCCTTTTCTCTCCTCTTCTATCCAGCTGCCTCCGCCATAGTGAGAACGTTATTTTTCTTCTTCGTTTCCTCGACACCGTCGATTTCATTCGAAATGAACGCTGCGCGTTCCAGTGAGAAAACATCCACCCCTGGCTGGGGGCCAATCTTGACGCCCTACGAAACGATTCGTCTCAATTTCAATCGAGATCTACACTCCTCCATACCTAATGAGGGGATCGTGGACGCGTCCTGGGAGATTCCTTCGTAACCACCTCCGTATCGGTACCTTTCCGCTTTTTCCATTGTTGCTTGGCCTCGTCTCTTTTTCCAGCCACGGTTTCATTGTTCGCCGACACCGCACATTTATACGGATAGATTCATTGACTCCAGCGGGATTTGCAACAGTTTCAGCTCATTCTCGGCAGCTATGTCCCGCTCTATCTCTCTCTTTCTGTCTGTTATTTATTCCTCTTGTTTTTCTCTCGGGAAGGGAAGATGTAGTTTTAATTGATGAATTGTGAACAAACATGGAAAGAATGGAAAGAATTTTACCGGGATAATGATTTTATTTCGAATTAAATTATTACGAATTTTAATTTATCGATAATTTATCGATCTGTCTGATGAAGATCTGAAGAGGTAACCTTGCTTTTGAAATACTTATTACTATAAATTATCCTTAATGAAACTACAATCATTATTATCTGTCAGAGATTATAAATGATTATTAAATAATTGATATAAAGAACATACTGAATATTTCGAGTCTTTTAGAGAATGATTTATTAACTAGTAATTCTAATAAATTAACACTTTTATTTTTGTTAACAATTGTAATGCATGTTTCTTTTTTACAGTATCAAATAAATTTTAACTAGTTAATAAATTATAAAATCTCCTTGTTAAACTTTGATTATTTTTCTACACTTTTTAAACTAGATAACTATAATGTAGAACGAGCAAACAAATTGTTAACAACTTACAAAAACAATTCTAGGATCTAATTCCACATTACAACTTAAGACCTAGGATCTATTGTAGAGTCTATATCACAAACTAAGATCTAGGATCTAGTTTCTACGCAACTAAATAACTTCAACCAATTAATTATTCCATTTGATATGAAATTATTAAAAGAAAGGTGAAAGGTTTCCTATTTGTAGATCTTATTACTTATTAAATGATTCATTACATTTAAATGATGATATTAAAAGATGTATTAATACTCTGTATCAATTATCTAATAGTTTTTAATCTCTGATAAGTAACAACGAATGATTACAATTTTGTTAAGAACAATTTCAAAGAATATTACGTGTAAAAGAATATTTAATTTTTGTGTAAAAGAGTCTCTATATTGGTATCGATGAGCTATAATACATAAAATAATCCACCGGTGATTATGAAAGTGGCCTAACTCATATATTTCTCGTTTCGAGATACTTCAAGGTTTGCGTTTGAACAAATTAAAAAATATTTTTGTATTATGTATAAATAATATTTTTATACTATGAGATAAAATATTTCAGGAAATATTTGATCTTGTAAGATAAGAATTTAATATGACTGTGAAATTTTGTGCGTAGCCTATAAGGAAATATGATTTCTGAAGCTTATTGTTAGACGAAATAACTGATAAACACATTCCTTTTTTAATTCTTGACTCGGACTACTTTCACAATTATCGTATAACGTACCATATATTAATGCATTTGCAAAAAAAAGTCGGTGAATTTTAAATCCCAGTTTCCAATTAATTAAATCCATTCACAGAATGGAATCTCACGCTGTACAGTCGATGATTTAGCAAAATTTCGAGAAGAGACGTATACGTCGATCGTATACGACGTGGGGACCTCTGATATTTATCGAAAATGATGAAAGAGGAAGACAAAGCGTCGCCTGACTAATCGGAAAACGTCAGCGGTGCCACCCTGATGTTTGCTCTGTCGCTTGTAACGAATCGAACCTGGCGCCCCAGGCGATCAGCCGAACAATCTGTTCTCGATTAAGCATGTCAATTAACCAATTCAATTTCAGGATGAACGAGACCGAGGAGTGCGGGGAGATCCGGAGATACGGATCGTATAAAAGCTCGACTGTGCGTTCGCCTATCGGCACATTTATCAGTCGACTGTCTCGGAGACGTGGTATTTAAATTTACGGTAAAGCGTAGCTTATGAAACGCGAATGGAGGATCAATTCTGAGAGAATCTTTTCTGGATTCATAATCACGCGGAACAATACTCGCATATTGGTATTTGGGTTTTAATATCGAGTTACAACCGAAAGTGGTAGAAATTATGGTTTCAATTTGGAAGAAAGAGCGAAATTCTAGTCCTACGGAATACGAATTGAATTTGAATTTTCAACTTTAATTCTTTGAACTGAAGATTAATTGTATAATTACACAATACATGTGTAATATAAAGTAAAAAAAAAAGAAATTAAAGTAAGAACGAAAGTTTAATTAAATTTTTAATTAAATTTTAAGTTTATTACATATATATGTAATTGTATAATTTATCTTCAGTTTGAAGAATTGAAGTTGAAAATTCAAATAATTATGTTTACAATGCACTTTGAATGTTTTACATTCTGACGATGTAACATGTAGTGAAAACTAATGTTTATTGAAGACTAAGAAGAAAGTCAGTGTTTTAATATTTCAGAATTCTTAAATTTTAGGAGATCGTGTCCAGTACTGAAACTTCGAAGTTTTGGCAGATTTGGTATTTTAGAATTGTGGAATTTTGAAATTTTAGGATTCTTAGAATTTTGATAGTTTAATATTAATCAAATTATACATATATATATATATATATATATATATCTTAAATAATTTGATACTTCAATATAACCAGTAGATTGATTAGTAATTATAAATAATAAAACGAAATTAGTTAAAAAGTTTTATATATTACAGAAAACACTATACCTTGGATATTTTATATACTTATTTTTTCATATTATGTGCAATTTTATTTTTTAAAATTTCTTATAAATTGCACAGAGATCTGCAGTGTAGTAACAGATCAGTAATTCTGAAAGGTATAACAAAAGAAAAAGGAAATTAAAGAAAAGCATTTTAACTTTATATAATCCATTAAATTAATTTGTAGAGTAATATAGGAAACATTGAGTTTCTATATATCACAGCAATCACCGTCGTTGGGTATTTACGAGATACTAAATTCGAACACTCGGACAGAAGATATAATCTATCTTAAAGGAGAACAGCATTGTTTACGTATGACGCACAGTTTCAAAGGGTAAACAATTTGAAACAAGATTTGTAGTCGTAGAAGCATGCTCATTTGCTCCTTTTTGCAATAATAGCTCCAATGCCTGTCTGTCTGACAAATTCCAACACTCAATAAATCTACTAACATCTTAGATTCCTTCAATCATTTCGTTCCCCGCTTTGTCGACACACATAACAGTAAGTTATAACAGCATTAAGTTTAAGTTTAAGTTTAAGTTACAAAAGTTTTTGAATAAAACAACTATAATGTTATAAGTAGACTGCAGATGTTTATATGAATTTATATATATTTTTTTTTTTTATTCTAAGTGAAAACATATAACACCCAAACGACATAAAATATCCAAAGCATAGTGCTAGTGGTAATATCCTTTACTTGGTCCTATTTCTTAAATTATAAAAATATTTCTGATTTGATAAAATTAGCATTTTATTTTGAATTATTGTTGGTCAAAAATAAAAAAAATGTTAATCTACGATTTTTGATCTACATACTTGTCTTATTCGTTCTCACTAATCAGGTTGTCTAACATACGTAGACATTACTTATGTATATGTATATATATATAAGTAATGTATGAAAAATCTTCAAAACATCGACTTTCTCTCTCATTCTTTTGCTCAGTGATAAAGAAGAGTATCGAAAGAAGCAATTAAGTGGAGAGGGTTTGCGCGACACATGCAAGGGGCAGTTTTTCAAGAAGTCTAAGTGGCCAACCCGTACTTAGACTTCTCGCGGGTACGTGGACCTTCGATACTTGTCAAAGCAAACAAACGTTCGCTTTGTACTTTTTTTTCTTAGATCTCGTATATATACATTTAGCGTGCACCATCGCGTTGACGTATGATACATTCATACAAATACATCCTCGTGCGTGATTGTTCTCTTGTTATATTATTTCGAAAATATTCCCACGTCTTTTCTTCATTTGTCAAGTCATCAAACAGAGTATACATAAACAAACCGGAGGAGGGGACAGAGAGAGAGAGAAGATGAGCTTATACTATTCGAGGATTAGTGGAGTTGGTTTAAAAGAAATCGATATTGAAGATGTACAGGTTTCATTTATTGAATTGCAATATTTAGAGATAATTGTTCGTTTTGTTGTACAATTGTATAATAAGTTTCTATTCAGTAACATCTTTTCAGTAACTGACTTATTAACTCGTTTACAGATAAAAGTCTTTGTAGAAGAAATTTTATTTAAATAAATTGATGAAGTAGATTGACGATCTAATCGCATTTAATGCACTTACATTCGACAATGAAATGCATTATGAGGTGCATAAGTCGTTATCTGATAGAATAGTGGAAGTAGTTTTGTAAGAACAATACAACATCCAGATGGTTGATCTTAATCTTCCAATTCTGATTGATGCATGAACTCTGGAGACCTCCCTTCCCTTCTCTATTTCTCCTGTTCTTCCCTAAACCCTTAAATCATTCGTTTCTTTATTGTATTTGTTGAAAAACCGAAATAATCGAAAATAATGCAATAGAAAAGAGTTTGTAACGTGTTAATATATCGATAATTGCGTTATAAAATGCACGTGCAATTTAAAGATAAAGCAGTAGTGCAAGGAATTTAAAAATACGAAACTGCATAGAAATATACAAAATATCCAAATCATCGTACTTGTTATATTTAAACAGAACGAACTTCCTGTTGTGTTCATAAAATTATGAATTTGCACGAACAATCCAATAGCAATGCGTGAAATTCTTTTTGTATTGTAGGAATCGCGTACGGTCTCAGTAACACAGCAGCAGCTTCATGGCAAAGTTTTGACAAGAAAGCAACGATCTCTTTGCTGCTACCGAGAATAACCGAGTTCCTTAGGTACCGCGGAGTGTTTATATCGTCGATTCAGGCCACGGAGGTGTTCTGCGCTTCATCAACCGAAGAGTTTACGAAGCGGTACCGATCTACCTTCTCCTGTGTTTAACACCTTGTACTAAAGAAGCACGTGCCACTTTGTTCTCCAAAAAGAGTACTTTTTGCTTCTTCACGTATATATTTCAGATATACATATATATACATATATATACACATATGTATGCAGTATTTTTTCGGATGAACAAAATGAAATTATTGTTTATCTTAGTAAAATGGAATTCAATGTCGTGTAACATGAAAGTTACAAATTCATGTATTTAAAGACTTTATTCTCTCCGTTTAATTGCTTCGCTACTACGATGAATTAATATTCACTATAAACGCACTAAATGATTTGTTTGTAACGCTCATTTAGCTCTCAGATTTTTAAATAAAGAATCACAATAATTATTTTTCAAAAGAGGGAATATTGCAATTTATTTACAATTATCGTTTAATTATTTTATGTTTATCTAAGTAAAGTGCTTTTAATTCATTACTTACAAGATGATCTGATAGATGATTGCCAAAACGATCATAAGCTTGAAGCTCAGTCATCATAAGCTAGCAAGCCAATTGATTGTTTATTGAAATGAACATCAAGTGATACTACATTATATTTACATAGACACGCATTACTAAAAATCAGTACAACTTTAGTAGAATTTTTATATTGTTTCATAAATAAAGTTTATATTTTAGATTAATGAGCTTAGAATGAGAATAACAAGTTATCAAAAAAAAAAAAAAAAATAAGTCCAAAACCCAAAATAGTTTAGAAAAGTAGGTTTGGATTTTTAAAAATATGTAATATTAATTTTTTTTTTTTAAGCATTATTTCATTTACTAAATATATGGGATATATTTTGTAGATATCATGTATGCAATTCCTTCACGAATTGGGGACAAGAGATCTACAACATACAAAACATCTACAACATACAATGTGACCAGTGTATAGTTATCAATGCAGCTGAACGATGGGATCATTGTCAGATAAAAGTGCCGCAAATATTTAGTCTCAATTAATCGTCGCGCGACTATTTGTTTATTTAATACTCAGCAAAATGATCCTCTAAGAAAAGGTATTGAAATGACTAACATGTCAAAGATAAATTGAAGATCATACGTATATACAAGTAAATGAAAATTAATTAATTGATCTTTTTAAAGTACAATTTAGTTTGTTCACAAATTTCAAATCTTTCACTGTATTTGCATAATATTTCTCACAAAATAAGGGACAAATGTCGCGCGGGTGAAGAAGAGAATTCTCTGACAAGTGAACGTATTAGCCAACACTTTCTCAAAGACTAAAACGTAGATCAAGTACCAGGAAATTCGAGAAACTCGAAACCATCACCATGGGAAAATGCTTTCTCAGCATAACTGAGAGAAACACATTTTCCAGGCAAGTCAAGATCTCAATAAGAAAGCCTACGTTGAAGTCTGGTAAAGAAAATAAAAATTCTTTTCTTGAAAATTTTATCAACGTGTACTCACAGCACTTACTGTATTATTTAAGTTTTATTTGAAACATTTTTCTTTATCTTTTATACTTTGTACTCTAAAAGTTAGTAAATAAAAACGTAGAAGTCTTCGAGGAAATTCTTCCATCCTCAAAGGATAATTAGATACGAATGAGACCATATATTGTTATTCTTGCTTTGGATTACTCAACACAAAGTTATCCAAAGTCGTATAAATGTAGGTATTTTTTTGTTGTAAACTCTTCATCTGAACTTGAAGCTGTCTACTATTTAGGTTTTAATAATATAAAATAGAAAACGAGGGATAATACTCTTAAGACCTTGTTTACTAGATATCCTATTTATTGCTAGTGACTTTTTATACATCGCTATAGATAGTTTATACAAAAGTTTACGAGCATCATTAAAACAATCAGCTTGCTTAGAACTAACGAGAGAATGATACTATTCAAATTCTCTTTAACCGACTGAAAAGATTGAAATGAAATGACGTCCAAATTTGATTTTCTGTTCGTTATCTTTTTTTTGTGTGTGTGTGTGTGTGTGTCAATGATCGCAAGTTGATCGTTCGTTCGATGGAGACAAACATAAGAGAGATTAACGGTCGTATGTAAATTATTATCGACTAAGAAACAAGACACTTCTATTTACAGGCACAAACTATAACTCACCGACGCGTATTTACAAACGATCGCTTGGCACATTTTACAATTGTTGGATTTATCAAATTCAAAAGATCTTGAAATTATCGAAAGTGTAAACACGGTGGAAGTAAAATCAGTTAAAGCAAAGGGATTAAAAATCTCTTCACCCTCTCGTGCACACACATACATACGGATATTACCTAAAATACATTTTTACATTGACCTTATCTCGCAGCTACGTGAATAAATTAATCTTATTTCGCTACGTAATGCTTCGATGATGGAAGATAAAAGAGTAATAACAAATATGTTCCTCCCGACTATTTACGCTTCTCGAAATACCAGATTGTTGGCTCGGAAAAGATGAAAATAATCGAAGGTTACTTCAAATCTTTCTGGCTAGCCACCAACCTCGATCCAACCCTCCAATTTGGATTGGTTTCTCGATAATGATAGGAGAACAGAAGCCACAACGTGTCAGAAATAGATAGGGAATCGGTGATTTTATTGCATCTGGTTGGTGGGCGATTCCTGCTTCAGCTCGAGGGCCCACATATGTTGCGGCCAACCAGTTCGTCCTTTGCTTTTCGACGATTCCTCGGACCCGAGACCTGACGTATGCTGCAAATACGACTCGTTCTGCAATGAAAAATCGAACGTATACAAACAACGTCTATCATAAAATACATATGATGTTTAAATTGTATTTGTATTTTTTTATCACACAGTGTATATATTATATTATAATATAATATAATTATATAATATAATATAATTATATATACATTTTTACACTGCGTTCCATGTATGTAAATTGTATTTGAACGTTTGTAATTTTTCCTTGTGTAATTCTTCTCTTTTTCTTTGCAGTGATGATGGATGGATCAAAGGTCGATGATCTTGATAGTAAAGAAGGTCTTTGGGTGGATCGAAAAATCACAGGAAATAGAAAAAAGGGCACAATACTACAGGGTGGTCCAATGACAAGCTATATGTCTGAAATTTAAGTTATGAAAACAGTCCAAACTATAATAGTTAAATATTTTCTTTTCCACGAAATTATCTAAAATATAATATGTAGAAAACCTAGCTATAATCTATTTTCCTCACCATTTCACAAAATTGTTTTCCTCTTATTCATTAAATTTAAATCTATCAATTATTTATTTATCCTGATAAATAAACGTGTGATATAATTCTCCATTTGTAATTTAATCAATTAAAAGGATCAACGTTAAAACGATATTTGACATAAATAAGTATATACATATAGAGACAAAAAGCGGCCTCTTTTTCAAATGTAAAATTTTTATGAAATTATTAAAAGTTTCTCGTAATTCCATAAATTTTAATTCCCACGTCTTTTTATTCTATATTATTTGACATCTCTGATAGTAATGGAAAATTAAACAATCAAAAGAGCACTAAGTTTCAGTTATTTATTAATGTTATACTTAATATTTCATTTTCATAAATTTATTTCTTGTTTAGTATCGTTAAATTTACTCTGTCACAACACGGGGAAGAAGTACGCTTAATTGAGAACGTTCGTTCTCGTGGCACGTGAATCACGATGAAATTTTTCTTCTACGTCTTTTTTCATCTAAACGAGATGAAGCTTCGGTACGATAAGTTTGAGGCCGAGTTCTCAGGCATCAGCGAATGAGAGCCAATTAAAGAGAACAGAGTGTTTATTTGAAGGCAATGCTTACGAAATTGTTTCAAACGATTTAAAGAAAGAAATAGATGACCATAAATCCATTGTTGAAATACGATTCGTTTTCATTATGAAAATACCCATTAGGCTATTTTCAAGTTTACGGATCGAAGTATTGTTATTTTTTTTTCTCGATTTAAGTCAAGTTTTCAGAAAAGATTTAAATTGAGTTACTGCTTTTTAAAATCTAAAGTATTTAAGTTGTGGAATGTGATTTTTACTTCGTGTACAATGTACAGAAGTAGGAAAATGAAAACGAAGTATTAAATACCATTACACATTACATTTTTTAAAACTTTCTAGTTTTCTTGTTAAATTTCTATTTGCACACATGTTGATGAGATCGTCAATTTTTTTTTTTACGAAGAATCATCGCATTATCGGTCGTTTCACCAATAACATAGCGTTCCGCACATTACCAAGTAACTATTATAATATCAAAAAGTTTTTATATTTCCATACGCATGAATGAGTATTAATAAAAATGTCTATGAGCTTCTACAGAGCAAAACTTTCAACGATCTATTTCTATCCAACTTCTATTTATCGAAGATTTGGTTAAACTTTAATTATCGCAGCAAGATTTGGTAATCAGATAAACACTATTTTATAAACAAATATGATGCTATTGTCTATATAAATTTAGAGATAAAAAAAAAATGATGACATAATAAACCAATCTTTTCTCACATCACTGTATCTTAAATAAGATATAAGATACAACTCAAGACATGTCGAGACTTGTTTCAATTTGTTTTGACTTCTCCATTTAGGATACTAAATTCAATGTTACTTGATATGTAATGGTATTCTCTAGTTGATTCAAAGGGAATGCTCCCGCATCTCGATAACACTATCGAGATTTCTTTGTGATTTCTTTGTCATGCCAATATCAACCCTATATTAGGCCAGATATAAATTGGAAACGAGAGCGCATAGTTGCTGCCACTGTTCTTGTCACTAGCAAGAGATTGTTTCATACAGACTTGTATAAATATACAATTACATACTTCTTAAAATCCGTCATACAATTCAATACATACAATGTTACGTATTTGTATTAAAGGCTTGTGCTTCCTATATTGTAACAAAGCAAAATCTAGAACATTTTAAGTGCCCACAGAAATATCATAATTGTGGATTGAAACTTAGAAATTTCACAAATGAAGCAAAACCAATTCAAATTTTCATGATTTTCAAGCCCCCAAGCGAAGTGAGCAACACTTCTTAGAGAGAAAAGTATTTCGACGTTATTTTATTAACACTGCATTTTATCAAAGTTCGAATTGAACATCGTCGAACAGGTATTACAGGAAGGCAGTTGCGATATTACATATTATATATTGTACTATTGAAAAAGAAAGAATTGTACTATTGAGGAAAGAAAGTTAAAAGTACAATATTTTATAATAATCGACAATGAATTTCTTTTTAGCTAATTTTCGTCAGCTTGAACAAATTACTAGAGAGCGAAACTGCTTTCTCATTGCAACAGCCCTAAATTTTTAATTCTAGACTGACCTGACTTGCTTGAGCCGTTTTGTTCCTTCTGCCATTGGACAAAATTTCAGCGCGAAAGGTCTGCGGCTCCTCTCCTTCGTCGCTTTCCAGCACCGCCATCAGATATCCAATGTACGAAGCCGCCAATCTCAGTGTCTTGATCTTCGATAATTTCGTATCTGCCGGCACGTTGGGTATACAGTCGCGTAGATCGGCAAACGCGTTGTTTATGCTCTGCGTTCGCCTTCTTTCCTTCTTATTCGCTGTGTTTCTTCTTTTAGGCCTGACGACTGCGCCACCGTCTCTTACTTCTTGGCCGAGGTGTTGCTGAAGCGATCCGTCAACTTGATTTATTGAAGAAATCGTCGAATAGTCGCCCTCCCTTCTGTGACTTTGTTGATGATGATGATGGTGATGGTGATGATGATGCAGATGATGTGGAACGTCTTGTTGAGGCGAGTAAGGTAAATTGGAATAATGTTGGCTGATGGAGGGGTGTGGGTATTGCTGTAGGGGTGAATAGCTAGGTTCTTGGACGCCGATCTCTTCGATTAGGGGAGGCGTTGAAGCGGTGGGACTCCCAGCGCCAGAACTACCCCCGGAAATCCCGGAATCCGCGCCCCAGTACGTCGATTGGCTATCCGCGTCGGGTACATTCAGCGGACCTGCAAAGGAAAAATGGAGAATTTTACATTCGCTAGAATGGCGAATCGTGGCGAATCGCTTCTTTTCTGCTGGGGAATTATTTTGCCTTTAGCTTAGTTTAATTTGTTGTTTCACTTATTTTTTATCTTTCTCTTACCTTAGCTTCATTTTAATTCTTGTATCTCCTTTAAAACTTTATCGTTGTTATCTTTGTTTAATGTATACAGTAAACAATTGACCAATCTTCTTTTCTTTCTTTTAATTAATTAATTTATTTGTCGTCTTTACTGTTTTATCAATCACTTTTTGCAATATTTATGTATGTTATTTCTTAATCTATTTTCTAGAAGCTTCATTAAATAACATAATATAGATATGAACAATGACATAATTATTAAATGTATGTACATCAGAAAATAAGTTCTACACGTGTTGCAATAAATTCGGTATACTTTTCAGTTACAGTATTCATTGAACGATTCTTTCATAATTTTAGGCATTCGATATTCTATAAACAGAATTTTCTTTGTTTAAAAAATCATGAAAATTTGAGAACTTTAAACCTACGTGTTTTTCAAAACTATTTCATTTAACTTAATTTAGCTTCCAGTTTTGAAGTTATTGTTTGCTTCACTTGTGTAAGAGTCATATAACGACGTTATAAAATTTAAATAAAATTTTTTTCATCATTCAAGATAATAACTTTATAAATAACTTGACAAATTAGGTATTTACGTATTAATAAAGTAAATAAAAAAGAAAGATTAATTCTGCAACGATCCTCCAGTTTCAGTCTCACATTCAGTTTAGTTAACAAGAAGGATTTATAGTATTTTAAGAAGATATTCAACATAAAACATACCAATAATAACTTTTCCATATTTTGTTTAAACTTGAGATATTTCTTAATTTTAGAGAAATATGAACGAGTTGAGATTGATGAAAAGAACGCAGCAGAATTATTATACAATGAAGCTTACCATACGGTAATTGTGTGACATAATTGTAGGGCTGATGCCATTGCGGATAGTAATCCGATTGCGCCTCGTAACCACCCAACATCATTATAACTGTTGTTTTACTTTTCTCTCTTACGCTGTCCACAGAAAACCACACCAATAAAAACTTCACTTCTAATCAGTCGATTCGCGTGCAGAATCGAATTCAATTTTCTTAAATCTTCTAAATTTTGATTTAACACTTGCGGAATTGGAAAATGTCAATTAATTCTCACTTCAAATCGTAACGAAAGAGATTTTTGACTTGAGAATATTCGCGTAGATTGCAATCGAAGATAACTTGCCGGGCGTACCAATCGAATTATTTCTCAAAATTAGTCATTCGCGATCGGACGACGAAACAATGATAGATGATTGCGTAAATTTCCCACTGATCCGTTATCGTAATTAAAAATTCTGTTCACATAAATGATCAATCAATCGCAGAACTATCAAAAAAAAAAAAGTTACCACTGCCAGATTCTTCAGAAAGATCTTCCGTCAATCGCAATTCTTTCGCAGACCGTTCTTTCGAAATTTCTTGAAACCGTCGAAATATCCGTTCACGAAGAATCTGAATTACACAAAACTTTCAGTCCCAATTATATATCAGTGTGTCAGATGAAATATCCAAAAATCGAGAGAGATTATCTTCGACAATTTTTCCTTTTTTTAAACAATCGACAAAATATTTGATTCGAATATCTGTTATCCGAGGATGGACGCGAGGGTGATGCAGCATTTCACTACTCCCCGGGTCAATACGTTTCCGGATGCGGTCCAAGTGCCACTAAGAAAAGAACACCAATTTCGAAGGTCGCCTCGAGCGACTGGGTTATTCTGTTTGGCACTTGAACACGCCGCTGGTGGGTGTAACGCGCAGACTCCAGAAGAAGAGAGCTCGAAGCTGGTGGAGTGGAACCAAAGGGCGGAGCTCAAGCTGGTCTACGCCCATGCGACGCATATCGTTCGATTCAATTAGGAAATTGAACGGGGAATCAGCCAACACTGGAGTGCATGATTTATATAAATAGGGAATTGAGAGGATGCGACGTATACCATAAATCGGGGATATATTGGTTACGCTATCGTAATTTTCCTCATCTTCATTTCCCTTCGTTTTCCCTTCGGTGGATGATGGTGTTGGTGGTAACGTTGTTCTTGAGATGGTGATGGGATTTGTTTGAACTTATTAGGGGATACTTATGATGTACACCATGGACCGACGACATAGGTATTGATGACACTATGATAATTTTCTCTTCTCTGTTTTCCTTGTTTTCTTGATGGGTGATAGGAGATCGCTTTTGAAGCGATGAGTTTTTGTTTGAACTCGTTAGGAGATATTTTCTCAAATAAATCTGATGAATAGTGCAGTTCTACTTGTCTGAGATTATTGCAATCAATTCTTCAAGACAGGAAAGAATTTTCGCTTGCCGTGGAATATTATTCTGGAATATAAAGATGTATAATATGTTAGAAAATGATTATTTTACATTTTTCTTTAATGAAGTTTTTCTTATAATATATTTATATAGATATTATGTGTGATACATGATAATTAAATCATAAATAATTTATGACTATATTAAATTAATTATTTAATTAAAATTCATCCTTTTTGAGAGTGTCAATTTTATTCTGTAATTACAAAGTTCCATTCTTTTTTTTATATCCTTTTTATCTTCTCTGTTCTTTTATCCTTTTTATTATTTATTCTTCTTTTCTTATTTCATTATTTTCACTTATCCCCACTTTTTTATCTCCTTCAGTTATTTTCTGTCATTTTTCTTATTCCCATCCAATAATCTCATCTATTCACAAAGCATTGCATATGCATTGTATCTGTAATAATTATAATAATGTTATTATAATATTTATATATATATATTATAAGTATTATATAGATATTGTAATATTTAATTAAATGTATTATTTATGTGATAACTAATTTTTATGCATTTACAGGAAATTTTGAAGTGCAAAACAACAGAATGTACATAATATGAAACAATATGAATATATCCAATTTAATATATTAGTATATTAACATTTAATATATAAAACGATTTTCTATTCTCCTTCTATATTTTTAATTACGTTCTCAAATTATGCATCTGTATAAAAATGTCCAGTGATAACTTAACTTTCATTATATATGATTGCAGTTGTAAGCAAACTACGACTGCTCCTGTGTTACATCGTTTACCCGAAATAAAGGGGGAACGATGAGCCTGTTCGTGAACATGGCTTAAATCTATAATTAAATGTCAAAGAAAATTGGATGCATCCGTCTTCAACGAATACACTTCCACGAATCTCATTCAAGTGCGTCCTATTTTAAAATTCGGCGTTGCACTTTTAAACTAACACTTTCCGCAATGTTGAAGCAAAACCTGCGAGTGAGAGACGCTTGAGTGGCTTTCGATAAAGGTCACTGTAATTAACGATAAAAAAGGACTGAAAATAGTAGCGGTCAGCGTACGATTCTCCTACGTGTGTTGGAGCTACTTTAAGTGGCTTTGCCTGTCTTTTTCCCAGGGCCGATGCTTCTCCGGATGGCAAAAAGCCCTCTCTGTCAGCGTGCATTACCGTCAACGCATCGTCGCTCCACTTTTTTTACCAATTCTTGCTCACGCGACTCAATGTCGAATAAATTAACATTCTTATCTGTGGTTTGAAGCTGCGCCTAATGTTATCTGTGGGATTAAAAGTAGATTTAATTTCAGGAAGAGAATCTTGATTAAGTTTAAATTTCTTGTCTTATTTGCGTCTGTAATTTATTTTATTATTTGCAATATCATCTTTGATACTTATTTTTGTACAGTGAGCTCAAATGTTAATCTTCAATATATAAGGAAAAATTCTCTAATTTAGATCGAAACTTTTTCCTACGTGAAATAAATCGAGGAATGGAAACCAGATAATTCGAATATCGAGATCATCGAGTATAAATAGCATTACACGTAAATAGGTGGTACATGCATATATAATCTTTTTAGCACTGCATTTTAACTGAAAAATAAACGATATTAGAATTGATCTTGTGTGTATGTTTATTGTTCTCTATTTAAATATTCAAATTCTATATAAAATAACTTAATAAATTTTCCAGTCAAATATTTAATTATAACTAGACTGCGGATGTTCATGTAATTTTATAGTTTTATAAACGTAAACAGAAGAAATTAATTCTAAATGGAAATTTGTTTCATCTATTGTAATACATTGTAGTAAGTGCTTTACTAACATAATAGTATAATAAATGCTCAACTTTGGATATTTTATATATTATATTTTGTAAATTTGTAGAACTTTATAAACATCTACATCTAGTCATAATTATTAGATATGATATATACTTCTTCATACTTGAGTCAAACAACATTCACACGGAAACTAAAAAGAAATTCCTTTTTCATGAAGTTGTACATCCTAATATTAAATTTGATGAATTGTTCTTCTACATTCTTGCGTTGTTATCTTTTTTATTTTCTCTTCAGCTTCTACAACAGCCATATTATATGTACATTCTGGCGATAGATTTCACACGTCTGACGGATGACCAGTTCAAAGTCAAGTTTACTACGATAAAGATGATTTAAAGGCAATTTTCCAAGAACGCAGTCTTTTTCGGTCACCCTTTGCTCCCAGGTCAAAAGGAGAATCTTCCGTCGGTGTTTCTTGAAATGCGACACCGTTCGAATTTTTATTAACCCAGATCAGGGACCACATCCCCTTGACAACGAGCTACTGTGAATATCGGCCTGGAATGAACAAAAAGGGTTTGTTTATTATTTCAACAGTGAAGAGTAACCTTTTCTTCGGTTGCCACTCGTTCATCATCAATCAAGGTCCCTGTTGTCTTGCATAGGATACATACAGACAAAAGAAAATTTAAAAATCAAATAACACGATAATTTTATAAAATTGAATTACATTTAATAAGAGCAATGAAGATGTATAGATAGATATAATGTTGATGAAAAAATACAAAAATTACTAAATCTTATAATTTCTTTTATCCGTTACAATCATTAATCACTTCAATAAATAACTTGGACATATTTCTAAAAAAATTATTATTTCTTTTTCATATTGGTTCAAACATTTGTGCTATACCAGAAACAAAATACATTGTACATACATACATTTCTGTAGTTATAAATGGCTTAGAACTAAGTCAAAATTTTTGCTTCCTACGCTTTCTGTGGAATCGTCTAACATCTCTTCAACATCTGTTCTAAGGTCTATTACTCTAATAACATTTAAAATATTTAATTTTAAATATTTCTGTTTATTTCTGTATTAATCTTTTTTTTTTAATTTTACAAATTTACTTTGTTCATTACTGTATATAGTGCATCTTTATATTTTTTCTGTATCCTTATTATTTTTTTTTCATATACATAGTACCGAGCAAACAATAAATATGAATGAACTATGTATGTAAGCTAGACTGCTTGTAACATACGGTACTTCTCTTAAAAAGAAAAAGATCTTGAAGGAAAAAGAAGGGACATTCTTTAGTATCCTTATTGGAAATTCGTTCACAGTTTAAAGGGCTACCGGATTTTCATGAATGAACTCAACGGGCGGACGTAGTAAGAGGAAAAGGTCTTCACGACCGTCTACCAGTTTATGATATACAGAGGACACGTGTACGCGATCTCAGTGTTTATGTTCTCAATTTGTGACACCGGAACGGATCCGAAATCTGGCATGATCATGGACCTCCTTAAACAAGTCATCCTGACGATCGTAGGTAATTTGTACCTTTCCTTGATTATTCATGCTTTAGTTGTACGATTCTTGTTTTTCTTGGAATTTCTTTGTGTAAAATTGGCAAAGCTGCGTTGAAAATATACCTTGGTTGTGGTTTAATTGTATAAAGACAGTTTTGTATAGTCTATGTTAGCCATTTCGTGAAATTTCGTAGGAAGATATAAGTTAGAAAATGTAACAGGGGTAATTTAATAATTTGAAAGCTTGAAAAATTTTTGAATTAATAAAATTTATACATTTATAAGATTCAGAGCATGCAAATTCAAAGGAAAAATTTGGAAATATAAACATCTGGAAGCATTTAAAAATTTGAACGCGAGATTTTGGAAGCTTAAATCAAGGCTCAATTTCAAAATAGACGTTCGAAAATTAAGAAATTATAAAATTCAGGAATTTGAAAAAGTTTGAAAGCGAGAATTCGAAAGTGTAAATTCAAGGGTATGAAAATTTTAAAGTTTAAAAATATGAAAATTTAAAAACTGCACATTTAAATGCATTTGAAAACAACAGCCATTCAGTTAACTAAAGTTCAGACTACAGAGAAAGTCGGAATAATGATTAAATTGACTATTTTCAGCATCTTTCTTTATTCTTGTTATTCATCGAATATTTCGCAAGTCTTTTCTTAGTACGCCAATTTAAGACGTGTAGATGAATCGAAAACATCCGATAATACACAATAAGAGATACAGCAGATACATTAAAAAGTCTGCATAAATCAGACTGAATCAATAAACACGGTTTAGTTTAACAAGAATTAATTGAGAAGAATTTACTGGGTATTTTCTCCTATACAATATTCACAGAACAATAAAATTCCTGTGTTTTTTTTAAAAATAATTCTATCTTTTGGAAGATTCTTCTAATTTTTGGATCTGAATGGAAATACATACCTTATACATCAATAATTGTAATCATTTTAAACTTCTATTGCAAATTCCTTTTGCACATCTAATTCTTTTGTCTTAATATCTCCACATCAGATTTTTGATTCTTTGATTGCTTTGTATTCTATTCAATGTAACAAATCATCTTTTAGTCGTCAAATTATCAAGATTTCATAAGAAATTATTACAATAAATATTACGTGCAACTTTTAATTTTATGCTAAATTCAAATGTCTATACTAAATATAATTTGATAATATATCTACCATTAAATTTCAGAAATTAAGAATTACAATTAGAGTGCAGAATGCATAATATTTCCATAATATTTAGCCTTTTATTAAGATTCTATTTTTTTTTAATTATGGCTTAAAATCAAAATGATAAAATTAAAATAAGACATTACATCAGTCAACACTTTAATTATCTGTAATATTCATCAGAACGCAAACATTTCACAAGTACCCGCATAATTACATAATTACTCAATTACTTAATCAATCAAAAGACATTACCAATAATAAGATCGATGCTTTCATTTTCGGTTTTCCGTGACTGATTCGCAACATTTGATAGTTCGTCTGTCTTCGTCCTTTCTGTAGGAGCTCCATTAATACTCGGTAACGCAATAAACTATATTTAGGGGGCGGCATGGCGTACACGTAGTATGATTTGATATCTCCTGAAACGCCACATGGCCCCTCTGAATTTCTTTCTTCCTTTCTACAACCGTCTGTCTTACTCTTTCTCGCTCCTTTTTTCTAATTTCTCTCTCGCTCTACCTCTTTCTATTCGAGCTTCCATCTTCCTGTCTCTTCCTCTCTTTCTGCTGGTAGAACCTCACCATTTATATAGCTGTATAAGTTCTGTTGCTCTCTGAGAGATTAACTTTTAACGACTATCGATCTCTTTATAAATCTATCTGAAATTTCTCACCGCCTTTTTTCTGCGACTGTTCACCAATTGGAATTTGCCCCAATTGCACTTGTCGATGGATTGGATCAGATTAAAAACTGTTAAAAAATTTGTGACAATGTATCATTGAATATTAGATATGCCATATTTTTCAAATACAAATATTAAATTAATGAAAAAGTTCGTTTGTTTTCTAGTAAAATTAGAGTATATCTCTTTTTAAATAAATACTAGTCATGTTACTAATGAATTTTGTCAATTTTTTTTTTATTAAAAATCTGAAATCTCATGCTAGATTTATTCATTCACAATATTTGTATAGACAAAGTACACTAATGTTTTACTAATCAAAGAAATATTGGTGTACCTATTTTTTAAAATATTTTTATACATATAATGCTTTTATTATAAAATATAGATACTATTTTCTGATAATTCTGACTCTAACTTAAATAGAAAAAAGTTTGCATGAAGAAAATTTAACATCAAAATTGGATTCAAAATTTTTGATCAAAACACAGTAATAGATACTAAATATAAGTGAATTAATGATATATTTCTTAATTTAAAATTAAAAATTTTCATAACTTTGTTTATCATTCTAATACACAATGTCTATGTGTTAAATGGCATCAAAAAACATATACATACAGTATACATATATATATATATATATAGTACTTAATATTTTATATTTTACATAATCATTTTAATACTTCAAAAGAATTATATTAGATAGAAAGATCAATATTTGAATCGTAAAATTCAAAATTATAGTGAAAATGAACCGAGATAAAACAAAAAGTTGGTAAAAATTGAAAATGAAGAAAGATGGGAAGGGAAACCACATGTCATCGCGAGGAAAATAAATAAATTCCGGTTGCTGTGTTACCGACAGAGCGCAGAACACCGTGGTTCAACTCTTTGTTTACGCCTGCTGGTGTTCCGAAAAAATAGCCTACTTAACGACGGAAATAATAATTAGTGGACCTCGCCGTTCCAGAAACCCAATGCCACGAGACTGGCACGCGTATCGTGCGGAATAAATTGTCCCCTAAATGGGTCACTTGATCATGTCAGTATTAGAATGATGAAAAAATGAAATTGGAACATACAATGTTATTCTTTCTAATAATTTTTTCTTTGTTTTTTCCACATATTACGCATTAGTAAACATGCGACAACCAAGTTACATGTTGTTTCCTTATTATTGCAATTAGCAATTGTTACTGGTTTTGGTATGACTTGAAATACTCGTGTGAATGTATTGAAGAAACCTAAATTTAACAAATTAACATATGCATGAATATATTATATTCATCTACATATATTTAATACTTCAAAACAAATTTTTCTAAAATATTAATATCTGGTAGATTAAATGGTAACGAGCCATGGAAACACATGTTACTTTTTTATACATACTTGACTTTCAATTCCAAAACCAGCCACCGTTATTCTAAGCCATGCTTTTGCACCGTTATCCTAAATGATGCTTCTAATCAACGTTTTACCTCTTCATTCTCGTTATCGCCGGAAATCACTTAGGCCTCGATATATCTATTTAAGTAATAATCATGACAGCTTCACTTGTGTGGGATAAGAGAGAAAAAAATTGAGAGAGCGTGTGTCGCATGGCCGAGAAGAATAAGCAGGGGAAAGCAGATTCAAACCACAAAGTGGAAGGGTCTTGTATCATCTTCGTTGGGTGCGTGGTCGTCCAATTCGGTGCCTGCTATTCAACACAGGGGTGTAAAAGTGGCAAGGGGGACACATACCGCACTGAAATGCCGCCGGGTTTCATGCTGTTGGAACGCAATCCAGAACACCTTCTAATCACTCTCTAATCGCTTCTACCCATATTTGTGGGAGGAAACCGCACCACATACACACATACATAAGCGCCACCTTATAATTCGTGAACGTACTTACATGATTTTTCCCTTCTGATAATTTCTAATATATTCCTTTTCTACTTCATTTCTTTGTTGATTTTTGATTTCATGGTCTTAAAGGAATGAAGATTTGAAGATTATGGAACAGAATATTGTAATATATTCTTTCATCTGCGACAAATACATAAATATACATACATTAATACAAAAATGATTAACACTGACTGACTATTAATGTTTATATAAATTTTTATTTTCGTGAAAGAAGTAAAACTTAAATAAAGATTTAATTTACTCTCTTACTTATTTCAGTGTGCATATATCTACAGTATAGTACAATACAGTATGTACATATATTTTTGTACGTATGAGCATGTCAATTTTGAATACACTTATATCAGTTTGATATATGATCATCTGCTACAGACTGTAACAAAAAACTGATTGATTAAATTAATGTTGTCTCATTATTTGTATGTAGAATGTAAAAAGATCCGAGAAATTGTTCCAAAAAGTTGTGGTTCTCAAGGAAAGCGTGGTAATCAGCCGCCTGGCATCAAAGAGAAGGAATTAGTCGCGTTCAGAAGTGGTTGGTCGATCGAGCGGCATGTTCTTTTGACAATGTCTTGAGGTCTGTCAAGAAGTATCTACGAGCAGACTGGTAACCAGCCACTCGACCAATCACTTTCTCCACTATCTACCAGAAGAAAAGCCAAAAATAAAACAACATATAAGGAAAAAACAAAAAGAGCAGAGTGCTGTGGATGAATTCCGGAAAAGAACAGAACTGCGAATAGATATATTTTGATTTCAGTATTTGAAAATTTGAAACTTTAAAAAATAAGGAAGATTAGAAATTGAAAGAAAGCGTAAGATTGCTGAGAAGAGTTTGAGAAGCAGAAGCATCAGCAAATGTTCAAGAAATTCAGAAAAATTGGATACAATCAAGTGCAATGCAACTAAATTTTATTCTGCAATCCTGCTGTTTTGCAATTCTGAGTTTACCGAACAGAAAGCCACATGATCTGGTTTTTTTGGTGTTGGGATAATACTTGTTCGTGATTGTTTGAACCTGAATACGAGTCAATTGCCAAGAGTCATATCGTAGTCATACAAGATATATACTTTGATAGTAACCATTCTTTAACAACTACCGTAATATGCCTTATATTTCTGCATGTACATAGTTAATATTAGTTTAATAATACTATTGCAAAGATATTAATATCTATGAATCTACAATTAGGAAAATAATATTCTTTTACCACAAATTTTTTAACAAGAATTGTTTATTTCAATACTTTAAATGAATCACTATGTCGTTTTCGAATATCGCTTTCCCTTTCCTAACATATTGCTTAGTTCAAGACAAGTGTAAATCGTGACTCGCACATACATATATAAAAAACAGCAAGATATAAGACACAACATAATGAAACCCGTGCGTAGTCACCTCCACGTGGTGGGACATGGTAATTGGTTTTCCAAATACTAATACCTCGGGGTATTGCTATTTCTCAAGTGAATCAAATTTTGATTCCTCTGAATATTACTATTTGTAAAACGATATCAAGCGAAGAACTACGTAACCTACATGGCAGTCAACATTGCAAATATTATTCATATAATAAAGAAACTCGATTATAAGAACAACCAGTTCTCTAATAATAAGTAAACAATTCCTAAACAAATCCCCATATTCAATACAGAAAAATTCATGCAAACGAAAAATTCCCCCAATAGATTTTTTGAAAAACAAATGTATCAGGAAAACATGAAAATCCAGGAGATGGAACACCAAAAACATGGAGACAGCTGAACTCCTGTTATTTCACATTTTGTAAAAATTTTCAAATGTGAATTTCTGAAAAACCGGAAGGTTCTTCGGGCTGAAATTTCAGATTTTGTATCAGGAGAACATGACGCCCAAGGAAGTGGCACGCCGAGACTGTGCAGCCAGCTGTGCTACTGCTATTTCACATTCTCGGGAGAATATTCAAACGTGAATATCTGGAAAATCGGAACGTTCTTCGGGCTGAGATTTCAGATTTTGTATCAGGAAAACATGACGCCCGAGGAAGTGGCACGCCGAGACCGTGCAGCCAGCTGTGCTCCTGCTATTTCACATTTTCTAAAAATTTTCAAACGTGAATATCTGGAAAATCGGAAGTTTCTTCGGGCAGAGATTTTGTATCAGGAGAACATGACGCCCGAGGAAGTGGCACGCCGAGACCGCGCAGCCAGCTGAGCTCCAGCTATTTCACATTCTCGAAAAATTTTCAAACGTGAATATCTGGAAAATCGGAAGGTTCATCGGGCTGAAATTTCAGATTTTGTATCAGGAGAACATGACGCCCGAGGAAGTGGCACGCCGAGACCGTGCAGCCAGCTGTTCTCCTGCTATTTCACATACTCTAAAAATTTTCAAACCCGAATATCTGGAAAATCGGAATGTTCATCGTGCTGAGATTTGAGATTTTGTATCAGGAGAACATGACGCCCGAGGAAGTGGCACGCCGAGACCGTGCAGCCAGCTGTGCTCCTGCTATTTCACATTCTCGAGAGAATATTCAAACGTGTATATCTGCAAAATCGGAAGGTTCTTCGAGCTGAGATTTCAGATTTAGTATCTGGAGAACATGACGCCCGAGGAAGTGGCACGCCGAGACCGTGCAGCCAGCTGTGCTCCTGCTATTTCACATTCTCTAAAAATTTTCAAACGCGAATATCTGGAAAATCGGAAGGTTCTTCGCGCTGAGATTTCAGATTTTGTATCAGGAGAACATGACGCCCGAGGAAGTGGCACGCCGAGACTGTGCAGCCAGCTGTGCTCCTGCTATTTCACATTTTTGAGAGAATATTCAAACGTGAATATCTGGAAAATCGGAAGGTTCTTCGGGCTGAGATTTCAGATTTTGTATCAGGAGAACATGACGCCCGAGGAAGTGACACGCCGAGACTGTGCAGCTAGCTGTGCTCCTGCTATTTCACATTCTCGAGAGAATATTCATACGTGAATATATGGACAATCGGAAGGTTCTTCGCGCTGAAATTTCAGATTTTGTATCAGGAGAACATGACGCCCGAGGAGGTTGCACGCCGTTACCGTGCAGCCAGCTGTGCTCCTGCTATTTCACATTCTCGTGGGAATATTGAATCGTGACTATCTGGAAAATCGGAAGGTTCTCCGGGCTGAGATTT
Organism: Frieseomelitta varia; assembly: GCF_011392965.1. Lineage (NCBI taxonomy): Eukaryota > Metazoa > Arthropoda > Insecta > Hymenoptera > Apidae > Frieseomelitta > Frieseomelitta varia. The sequence goes on along the minus strand of NW_025110456.1, from coordinate 385,472 downwards.
CANGGCTGAGATTTCAGATTTTGTATCAGGAGAACATGACGCCCGAGGAAGTGGCACGCCGAGACCGTGCAGCCAGCTGTTCTCCTGCTATTTCACATTCTCGTGGGAATATTAAATCGTGACTATCTGGAAAATCGGAAGGTTCATCGTGCTGAGATTTGAGATTTTGTATCAGGAGAACATGACGCCAGAGGAAGTGGCACGCCGAGACTGTGCAGCTACCTGTGCTCCTGCTATTTCACATTCTCGTGGGAATATTAAATCGTGACTATCTGGAAAATCGGAAGTTTCTTCGGGCTGAGATTTCAGATTTTGTATCAGGAGAACATGACGCCCGAGGAAGTGGCACGCCGAGACCGTGCAGCCAGCTGTTCTCTTGCTATTTCACATTCTCGTGGGAATATTAAATCGTGACTATCAGGAAAATCGGAAGGTTCTTCGGGCTGAGATTTCAGATTTTGTATCTGGAGAACATGGCGCCCGAGGAAGTGGCACGCCGAGACCGTGCAGCCAGCTGTGCGCCTGCTATTTCACATTCTCGAGAGAATTTTCAACGTTAATATCTGGAAAATCGGATGGTTCTTCTGGCTGAGATTGCAGATTTTGTATCAGGAGAACATGACGCACGAGAAGGTTGCACAACGATACCGTGCAGCCAGCTGTGCTCCTGCTATTTCACATTTTAGAGAGAATATTCAAACGTGAATATCTGGAAAATCGGAAGGTTCTCGGGGCTGAGATTTCAGATTTTGTATCAGGACAACATGACGCCCGAGGAAGTGGCACGTCGAGACCGTGCAGCAAGCTGTGCTCCTGCTATTTCACATTCTCTAAAAATTTTCAAACGCGAATATCTGGAAAATCGGAAGGTTCATCGGGCTGAGATTTGAGATTTTGTATCAGGAGAACATGACGCCCGAGGAGGTGGCACGCCGATACCGTGCACCCAGCTGTTCTCCTGCTATTTCACATTCTCGAGAGAATTTTCAAACGTGTATATCTGCAAAATCGGAAGGTTCTTCGAGCTGAGATTGCAGATTTTGTTTCTGGCGAACATGACGCCCGAGGAAGTGGCACGCCGAGACTGTGCAGCTAGCTGTGCTCCTGCTATTTCACATTCTCGTGAGAATATTCAAACGTGAATATCTGGAAAATCGGAAGGTGCTTCGGGCTGAGATTTCAGATTTTGTATCAGGAGCACATGACGCCCGAGGAAGTGGCACGCCGAGACCGTGCACCCAGCTGTTCTCCTGCTATTTCACATTCCCTAAAAATTTTCAAACGCGAATATCTGGAAAATCGGAAGGTTCTTCGGGCTGAAATTTCAGATTTTGTATCAGGAGAACATGACGCCCGAGGAGGTGACACGCCGATAACGTGCAGCCAGCTGTGCTCCTGCTGTTTCACATTCTCGAGAGAATATTCAAACGTGAATATCTGGAAAATCGGAAGGTTCTTCGGGCTGAGATTTCAGATTTTATATCAGGAGAACATGATGGCCGAGGAAGTGGCACGCCGATACCGTGCAGCTAGCTGTGCTCCTGCTATTTCACATTTTGAAAAATTTTCATTCGTGAATATCTCGAAAACCGGATGGTTCTTCGAGCTGAAATTTCAGATTTTGTATCGGGAGAACATGAGGCCCGATGTGTTGGCACGCCGTGATCGTGGATCCAGCTCTTCATTCATTACTTTTGTTTGTTGTTTCAAAATTAGGTTTTTTCGTTTGCTACTAATTTTTTGGCAGCAATGTTTATTTCAATGTCATAAATTATTGATTACATCATTCTTGGATATCTTTGTTTTCTTTTTTTTAGCCATGTACTTACATTTTGTAATCGTATCTTTAGTGATAAGTATATAAATCTGTAGAATACTGTATAATGATACCTGTGCTGTGTTTACTGTGTTGTGGATCGTTTTTCCAAGATGTTAATATCCTATTGTTTTATCCTATTATTTGTAAACCGAAGCAAATTTGAATTTTTCTAAATATTACTATTTTCAAGCCCGCTTGTTGCTAATGACTACAATCTAAGTCTTGCGAATTTTTTTCCTTTTATTGTTTCACGTTCTGTACTGGACTGTTGGAAGATTTAGTTAATAAGTAAACTATTAGGTCCCTCCACTATTATATTGATGGTCTGTATGATGAACCATGAGATGTATTTGCTTTAGTATCAAGTTACGTGCGGTATTTATTTATGACTTAAATTATTTTCTACATTTCTAAAGATTGTTTTACATTTATTTAACTGTTTGTAATAATTATACAAGTTTAATTTCTTCTATAGTACTTGTCTCTTGTTGAAACGTTTTACTATCTATCTCCAATTCACTGTTGCTAAAGCGTACAGTGCTCTAATAAATTAATGATTTTTTCCTGGTCTGTATTTCAAAGTCTAATTATAAAACACGAAGTCCCATTTCATGTTTGGTTTTTTTCTATCTTTGGCCAATGATAGTACTCATAACACTATAGATCCATAAGAAATCAATTATACATGATGTCGATAATCCTGACTAAACATACATAGATACTATGTCTAGCGACAATCGAATGTAAAACCAGATGCCTCTCGTTATCGCTAATAATTTATTACAATTTTTCTCTTCCACTTTACCGAACTTCGTTACGTATAGGTTTATAAGTGTGATTCAGTCGATTAACATTCATCGATAATGAAGCTTTTAACTTATGTAGCCACTTACTTTTGATACTTATATACTTATATAATATTCTATTTAAATACTCCTCCCTGGAGGAGACTTCTTAAGGAAAAAACAATCGCATAATTGTTGAATTATAGTTATATTGCAGATTGTTTATGAAAATATCATTAATTTTAATGTGATGATATCTCCATTTACTTCTTTTTTCTTATTACATGCTTTTTTACGTACTCAATACGTAATCCTTATTAAATTGTTTCGTTTTCGCCATTTGATATCAATTTTGTTTTAATTAGATAATGACTGCTTTAATTAACATGATAAAGAAACACTGTGATTCTAGAACTGAAGAACAGGTGCCAACTCACCTAATGATACTTATTTATGCGACAGGTTATCTCTAGGGATAGCCACTATTTAGGGTATATGCCTTTGGCGGTATTCTAACATCCTGATCTATGCAGTCGGAACACCGAAACTTCTGTTCTGCCGGAAATCATAGCTATTAAAGATGAAAAATTTACGTTTCGTACGTCTACTTCCGGATTGTATTGTGTTCTTTTGTGAAAAATGAGTGACAAGGTGCATATTTCTGAACTTCTAAAAATAAAATTATTATTTATATATTAATAATATACTGTTATATAATGATATCGTTATTATTAACATATTATATTTATTAAGATATATATATATATATTATATTTATTATTATAGATATTATTTTAGATATTATTATAGATATTTAGAAAATTTGTCTAAAATTATTGGAAAATTGAAATATTTGAAAATTAAAAACGCAGCGTTTAAAAATTTTATAAAACTATAGAAGCGAGAGATGCAGCGTTAAAAAATTAATTTTCATTTTCTATTAAACCAGATGGCTTCATTGACAAAAACTCATTCTTTTAAATTATTTATCGTATTTCGATATTTCTTTATTCGTTATCTATAAACCAGAAATACCGATTAATAAATAACTATTTTAAACAACAGATATTTTATTTATATTATCTCGTACGAAATAATAAAGAAACCCGATTATTTGAGCATGCCAATTTGGTACTAATGGGTGAAAAAAGGAGTCGAAGAGATTCGCTGAAGAAGATGAAGAAAAAGCTTGTTACGAAGGGAAAGAAGTCACTGGTCACGCCCTCGTTTCAAATTACTTTACGATGAAATCGGCAGCGACAGTGGGCGTCGATCGGTAGGATCGCTTACACGAAACTTAATACGGATCGTTTTTTTTTTTTTTTTTCTAATGCTTGGCTTTAGAAAAATTGTTTTTATCCAAAATCTGTTACCATTCCCTCATTTTTCTATTATCAAGTCCTCGAATTTGAAACATCATAATAGAAAGATCATGTTAGCCTCAGCAATCTTTTTTTAAATTACAGAATATTCAATACTATGACTCTAACAATTTGTACAAAAACTCATTTTTCTATTATCAAGTCCTCGAATTTGAAACATCATAATAGAGAGATCATGTTAGCCTCAGCAATCTTTTTTTAAATTACAGAATATTCAATACTATGACTCTAACAATTTGTACAGAAACTAATCAACTAATCATTTCTAGTGAAATCAGTATCAATATAACATTAACAAGTTTAGTAATTTTACAAGTTATGAATTATTTCACTGTTCTATTTGATGAAAAGTTATAAGATTATAAAAGAGAAATTCTTAACTTGTGCCCTGATCAGCCTTATATTTATTACATTTTGAACCAAATATTTTTTATATGCATACTATGTATCTGCCAACTGATAAGAGAAACCTATAACCTATAGCTTGATTGATTTATCAATTTAATTATCAAATTAATATTATAACTTGGTCAATTTTTTATTGTGCGAGAAAATTCGGATCTTGGCTTCTGTTAATCATTAACCATGGGAATAAAAAGGAATAGAAACGTTTGGGAAGTCATTGAAGAAGTTTTTCACATGGTCCTCAAATATTTTGGAGAAGACATAGCTTTAGAATTTCTCTGGCGCCAACCTCTTATTGCGGATCTTGTCCTAGAAAATTTACGAGTTTTTCTTAAGTTTCATACATTGCCGCAGAGAAGGAAGAAAGAATAATCCCTGACGTAGGTAAAAGTCCCGTCTCGTCTCTCACTGTACAACCACTTGAACTTTTTTACATGTGGTTCTTTGTATTTCACATTCGAACCTCGGATTAGCCTTCCTTTTTTGCTCTCTTTGTTTTTACCGAATCTTTCGACACGATGCGATGTAATGCCTTGAACATTTGTGAAACATATCTTTGTTGTTCTTCAAAATTGCTCCTTTTTTTTTAAAATAATTAATAGAATATAGTAATAATTATTGTATCGTTATACGTAAACTAATAACGATTATGGAACGATTACCAAAATATGGATTGTACCTACATAAATAAAATTTTCAAGAAAAATTGTAACTTGCGATAAATGAAAACTGTAACAGAGATGATTGTTTTTTGAATCGAGCAAAGATTAAAATTTGTAACAGAATGACTATAAACAAGTCATTCTTCAACGTCAATTAAGATATAAAAAAGCAATATTCCTTTATTTAAAATTTTAAATAGTCGTGTAGTTTTAGTAGTCTTGGTAGAAAGAGTTTATCTAATTATCCTAATTAGCCTAACTTTCAAAGACATTATTTTTTTCCACTTCTTTGCAAGCATTAACTTTTTTTCTTTTTATTAAATCTTTCATTCTACTTCAACTATCGATTAATTCATTTATAGATTTTCAGGAATATACCGATGAATTGTTTTTTTGCTTAATCACGTATCTTGTCCTTTTTTTTTTAAATTTCTTCGTATCTGTACTGTGCATCCATTCATTGTTTCCAGATTTCTCTGGAAGTTTCTTAAGAAAAGAATTCACGTGCGTGCCAGAACGTGAATCCAGGTCTCCTGTTTATGTATGTAAGATGTTCGACGATCAATTGCAGAGGATAGGTCTATTATGTTCCAACTTTTAACTTGTATGCTCGCAGATGCAGCCTGATGGGTTCAGTCAGTATTGTACGTCCCCGGGCGTTGGGTTACATTTTATTGCGCCGGTTGTCTTTCCTTAGTGGCGCGTGACACAAGTTAAGTTGTCCCTTGAAGAAGACACTTCTCTTTCATTTCTTTTTTTTTTTTTTTCTTGCTTTCGTCTCTTTCTAGTTCGTCAAGGGAGGTCGGCGCCAGTCTCATCACAGTATCCTGTCGATATCGTAGAAAGAAACACAGTTTCTTTAAACATACAGGGTCGGTGTCCAGGAAATTGAAGAATGCACAATGTGAAAAATGTCATCTGACCTTGCGCCTTTGAAACTAGAAACACCGAACGGAAGCTGGATATACATATAACTCTGTGGTGCAATGCAATTGTTTTAACTGAAAAAAGATTTGTATCTCTTCTTCGTTTGTACGTATAACTTAGAAAAAGTTTGAACTTTGAAGATATTCCTTTTCCTTTTCTTCATTCGTTTTTCTTCAATCTAATTCTATTTCATAAGAGTACAAACCACGATTAATAACATTTCATAAGATACAATTCTATTCTATATCATTCATAAGGTATAATTTGTCATTTTATTTTTATATCATGAAAGGTAAACGTAGAATTCTTTATCGTGCAATAAAGAACATAATTTTCTTATAAAATTTTATTAATTTGGAAATTGAGAATGAATTAATATTACAGGGAATAAGACTGAACGTATGTAACAATTATTGAAACAATTAATGTACATGCATAACAATTCCAAGATACATATAACAAATATATATGTATATTATTATTTATATATTAATAATATACTATAATATTATTTATATTAATAATATATTACTATATTAATAATATACATTATTATTAATATACATCTATATTAATTAACATCTATTAATATACATCTATATTGATAATATACTATAATATTATTTATATATTAATAATATATATATATATATATATATGTAATGTAACAAAGTATATATATATATATGTAACAAAGAGTTCTTCCAAATTTTTCAATCATCGAATCACCACTCTTCACTTTCCAGAAATTCTCAATAAACATAACTGTATATTTCCAAGTTCTTTCTGTTCTTCGTTCTACCAGTTCATTGTGCATGCTAATGAAGCGTAACTAAAAGTGGCCGGATACTGAGGATGGAAATAATTCTATTGGCTAGAACATAAATAACGTTTGCGAAAAGAATAAAAGGGGACAAATGCTGCTCCGTTGCTCATTGCCGAAAAACAGTGGGCTTTCCCAGATATCGGCCACACACACGTCCATCGACGATTCAGTACTGAAACTCGTTCCCCGTGTTCCTCGCCATGGGGTGTCGATCATTTCCTAGTGGTTACGATAACGTAACCCCAATTCACGCAATTGCAATCTGCCATTCACTCCTCCGCAATAACTAAATGCATTCCTCCCTAAATAGAGACTGCTGACAGTTGGATATGACATTGTCGATGAATATAGTTCTCATCGTTTATTAGATTATTTATGGGGAATTCTAACACAGCTATATTTTCTATAGATCAATGGATCCGCTAGCATAATTCAATTAATATTAATATATATTTAGTAATCTAAACCTAATATATATTTAGTTATAATAATATATTTAGGTAATATATATATTTAAATATATATATTACCTAATATATATTTAATTTATATTTAGTTAATATATATTTAGCTAATATATATTTAGTTAATAATATATTTAGGTAATATATATATTTAAATATATATATTACCTAATATATATTTAATTTAAACCGAGTTATTAGTAATCTAAACAATTTAAATGTAACCTAATACCATAGCTTGAGAGGGAAGAGAAGCTTTTCTAAAGTCAAGAGCCTTCTTTTCTTCTCTGTAAGAGACTTCTATTCTATATGAGACATCTTCAATTGCCTGGCCAAGTTGTTAATCGTTTGGAAAGCACGCGGATCCCTTTTTAAATACTTGACCGAAAATATAGGGTCGATTTTCCCACGGAAGGGCGAACGTCCCAAGGGCGTTTTAAGCACGTGTTGCAACTGCACTTGCAACCCTTGAAATCTCTTCTCTCTGTTAATGATGTCATCGAATTCCCACATATTCACTGTCGTTTTGCTAATGTTTCATAATAGTAACTCACGTAATCTATCTTTGATTCAATTTTCATCCTATTACTCGATAAAGAAACTCGCTCCTTTCGCTTTTAAGTAGAATATTCTATACTATAGAATATGTATAGTATTGCAAAATTTTATTGCAATGTTAATTATTTAATTTATACTGGAATAAGAATTTTTTAAGTACAATGAAAAATTTGAAGAAAATCAATGGTTCGAAAGGATGGGTTTTCTCCGCGTAAAGTATCGATTTCTTCCACGGACAAAACAAGTAATCCATTCTCTTCTCGCCTTACCTGTTACTTCTTGTGGATTGCGTTTGAAAAAAAAAAAGAATGTATTCGTATAGAAAAGATCGGTCGAGGTAAAGACACCAGTCTAAGAATTAGATCTTAAGTAAACAGTGACACAAGCTGAGGCTAATATGATCTATTTTCCTCTTATTTTAGCATGTTAGCATTACAGATCGTAGTTGGTATTATTTATTATTATTTTCATAATTTATGTCTTTTAACGCCAAAAAAAATTATTTTTACATGTACACATACATATATTTCATACAGGATTGGCATGCAAAGAACGTGAGGATATTGCAAAGGAGAAATAAAGAATAATTGTATTGTATTATGCATTAGATAATTCATTTTGCACGTTACAAACAATGTATCAATATAAGAAGAGTATTAATTAAATATATTGGCATTAAAAATTTCGAATTATTGTATTGATGTATAAAAAAATTAAATATAGCGAAAGAAAACAAATTTTAACAAATTTGTTTTTTACCTCAATTCATGGCCGCAACATAATCCTTATAATTAGAATATTTAACATTAATTATAATACTGTATTTTGTATCGTACTGACTAATTTTACTGCAATAGTATTAGTAAATATTAGTTAACGCATTTTGTTAGACTTTCAAATTGCAAATGTAATACATTGGATTTAGAATGTAACTTAAATTTGGAATATTAAAATATTTCAAAATAAAAATTCCAAATCCCAAAAAATTATTAATCGATCGTCGTCGATATTTTTCTTGTGCAATTTTTACTTTCGTAAATTTATTTTTCCATTTTTTTTCGTTTCTATAAACTGATCATCGAGAAAACATCTCTTAATTACACTTAATAATAGTCGATGATTTCTCACAGCTGATTTGTACCTTTATTTCCTAACTTCTAGATCAGTAATGAGCAACCTTTGCTTTATAACAGGTCAAAATTAAAAATCTAATATTCTATGCGAGTTTTATTTTATGCGTATAGAATATTGCGCATTATTAAATACTTAAACACATATTAATAACAAAAATTTTATCTTATACAGAGTGGAATTTGGCATTTCTAACATAGAGGGACATAGAGACATTATAGAAAAAAATATTGTCTTTAATAGAATACTTTAGTTATTTGATGAAACACTAATAAGTAGTTGGAAGATTAGACAGGTTGTTCATCATTGCTCTAAACGTTCGATTGAATTACTTTCACGTCAATGGATCAACATCGGATCGTGAAACGCGAATCTATAAGTATCTACAAAGTGTAGTCAAATAATTATATAATTGTGATTCTTCGTACAATAACAAATTATTTTTTGCAAATCTACTAATAATTTAACAAAATTTAGCACATATATAAAAAGGAACAAACTTTATTCAACTGTTAAGATCAAATTGATATACTAAATCAAATATAAATTGCTTTCCTAATGCCTTGTAACACTACAATATAATGATAAAATGTGATGTTAAAATATTGCATAAATAATGAAAAATAATGAAAAGATCTAATAAAAACGTATTAGTAGACACAAGACGCTTTTAATTCGCCATCGTGCAAAGAATCGCTGTTTGTTATATCACATATCCTCGACCATATCCCTCAGAATCGACAACAAAATAAAAAAAATACAGCAAACGCATATTAAGAAAAAAGAAACATGGTATAACTATCACTCACTATTTATAGGAATCCCTGAATCAATAAAGAGATATTTCTACAACAAACTCTTATTGTTATTTCTTAATCTCACTTCTGTCCGCATATAAATGCTTGACCAGCAAGCCGATTTGATATTGTACTGAATCGTTGATCAACTATCGTTAGCCTGATTCAGTTCCTTGGACTCTGCTTTCCTTATTAAGTTCTCGTTTACGGTTGATCCGTAATTACAATCTATTCCTTTCTCTGTTTCGGTTCGATTGAACGTCTCATCCGAATCTTCATCAAAACCATTGTTTTGATGGACATTTTTCAACTGTGCCCAAGAATTGTCGCGTTCTGCTTCAATTACGAAGATAAATGGGCATTTGTCATCCCTGTCATCGGATTTTAAATCTTGATCATACATGCTGTCTTTGTTGGATTTTTTATTAAAAGCATTCTCGCTGTCTTGCGCAATCGTAGCCGAAGATTCTTCTGTAGAACGATATATCTCTTTGCTAGAATCAATAGAACCGAATATCTTTCCTTGGTTTGGTTTTGAAATCAATTTTGATTGACTCCGGCGGTGAGAAAAGAATATTCCATCTAGTGTCATAAAAGGCATCTCGAAGCAGAGTGTCCAGAGTACAGAGAGAAGTATTGTGAGACACAAGTTGCTGAAGAAGCTACGAAGCTGTAAATTTAATCAATAATTCACTGGTTACGTGAAAATGAGATTACAGAAAATAATTGATGTGATTCTATTTGAACTTGAGATTAATTTCTTCGGTTTTCGAAATATCTTCTACAGTATTTGAAAATTGAATTTGAAATCAATTGATGTTCAATTAAATTCCATTAAAGTTATTTAATAAATATCTGATGAATAAAAAATTAGGAACATATCTATTTTAATACATTTAAAATTATGATAACTTACAATTGACATAGTTGAAATTGTGCCAGCAGTCCGAACTGATCCAGCTTCTAGTAACAAAAATACATAATGGCACAGGTAAGCGCTATAAGTTAACTTACTGAAAGGAACCCAGCCTTTCCAAGACAGGAACTGATTCACGAAACCTTAAATAAAGGAAAAGCACAATTGAGATTGTACAGTTATCCAGTTATATTTGTTACTCTATATCAGAATAGTCAATGTTTGATAATAAATAGGAACAAATGAAATTTGTGCATATTTCTGAGCACCGTATAAATCTTGACCATCATATAATTTATTTTGATACTAAAAATAAATTTACTAAAAATTTATACAATATAAACTTCTTAAATAGATTAAAATTAATACAAAAAAAAATAAAGCTTACCACCATAGCCATGAACGCAACAAAAGATAAGCCAGGATATAGAAAAAGCAAAAATTTGTCTGTGGAATCCTGCGTAAAAACTTGCTTCTAGCTTGTTGTAACGATGATCATCAAAATACATCCAGCGAGGGTATATGAATATGAAAAAACCGGAAACTGCAGCTACCAACCAACCGAACGTTACGTACATCTGAAAAAGATGATTGATTTAATTAGTCAAGGAAGATAAGATTTGGAAGAAAAGACAACGAAATATATTTTCCTCTTATCCTTGAAGAACTATTATTTCGTATGTAGTGATCACTTTCTCTTCATTTCAGCATAATATTCTTCTTTCTCATTTCTAAATGAAGAAAATGGACTACGTGAATTTATAAAAAATTTTAACAAAGTATCATAAACGAGAATAATATTTAAGAAATTAATTAAAGAATAATAGAGGAAATAGTCATTTAAATAATAATATATATATATAATATCTTATTTAATAGATTATTTTATAGATTTCAAATTAAATGAATGTTGTAACATTCATTTTGAATAATATTTAGCGATATTGAATAAATAACATATTATATGTAGGTACTTATACTTACTAAACGAATTTTCAGAACTCTTGATCGATTCTTATATAAAAGATAACCAAGAGCCAGGCCAATAATATAAGAACCGTATCTGCTATAAACCTTTGTGTAAATTTCTATGTAAACATTAGCCAGGTCCGTGTTACTAATAAATAAAAAATCATAAATTAAATTATATGTATTTATTTAACTTTAGTTTTAATTTCAATAAAATTACTTTAGCTCTCATGCTTTATACACGTTTCCGATATTTTTTAACCGCCTCATCGATATCAATCATAGATTATCAATCGATACATTAAATCACATTATGTTAAGAAATGATTATAATACTAAAATAGTAATGAATATTAAACATTCAAAATACGAAATTGTAAAAAAAAGAGCAAAGTGGAATATCTATTTCAAAGTAAAAAGTAGTTACGTATGAAATAAATCAGACGGTACTGTATGACGCGTCGCGACTCATAATAGCATCATGAAAAGAAAAGATAGGGTAAAGATCACGCCAAAACTTAAAAGCACGTAATACTCGTTAAAATAAACAAAAACTGAATGATTTCTATACAGATATTTAATGACTATTTGTCATTATTTTAACAAGTATTATTTATACTGGAATTTTTTTTCTGAATATTCAAAAAAGAAAAAAGAAGGTCATAGGGAAAAAGAAATAAATTTCTACACTTACTCTTTGTAATAGAGCATAGTCCCATTGAGCCCGAGACAAAATGTTATTAAAAATGGAATTAAAATGGAGATGACTAATCCTAACGCGAAAACCAGCCAGAAGAAAATTTCTCTTGTAAACTTGAGCATAGGGTACAAGAAAATCGGTGACAGCCAGACAAGTTGCATATCAGTCGCCAGATACCAAGACTGAGACATGCACTGAAAAGTAGAAATAAAAAATAAATAATTATTGAGCAAGTTACATTTTATTCCTTGTGTATAACGTTTTCTTTTATTGTAAATAATTCGAAATACGAATATTTATTGAGTTATAATGTAAATTGGTCAAATACAATGTGTACTGTATATATTTCATGAACAACCTCTTGTAACTATTTAATTGGTCCATTAAACAATGCACGTAAAATAATTACATCAGTTATTAAACTTTACTTACAATTCTAGGTAAATGGATATAATTATTCAAGTAGAGCAAGTTGAGCCACCAGTTTTCTCGACAATAATCTCTATTGGCACCGACCCATTGGTCCCAATGTGGGCCCGAGCTAACTTTATAAAATAAGGTAGCGTAAAATCCGATCATCATAGCATATGCTGGAGTTAATCTTAAATAACGGTGGACATAAAGCTTGCTGATCACATCAAACTGATCTTGCGAATTCTTTTCACTTTTTATTAAGATTGTATATGCCATTAGAACTCCGCTTATGAGGAAAAATGTATCGGTGATGATATTTCCATTGAGTACGAACATGTTGGCCCAATTTATATGCATCTTAAAAGATAAGAAAGTTTGATTAATTTATAAAAGACTGTATAATTATTTTGTGAATTACGTTTATATAACTAACGTTCACATATTTGTGTATTATGATAACTTGACAATACGGATAAACTGAGTTCTGTCTTTTAATTCAGGTATCAATCTTTACCTGTGAAATTTCGTTCAAATTCATTTTAACGCCAACCACCTCGGTGTAATTAGTATGACCGTAGATAATCCAACAAATACTAATATAGCGCAGTCCATCAAGGCACTTGATTGTATCGCGGTGTCTGTCCGTTTTCAATAAATTTTTTCCATTCGTGTAGATGGAGAACGAAGTCAGAAGAATATATTTCTTATCTGAACAGATATGACAACGTTATTTGTATATAATAAATATAACATAACATAACATAAAATTTGATTTTATTAAATTTTCCATTTTTGTATAAAAAAAAAAAAAAAAAAATACAAGATTAAGGAATATCGGAAATCGTATCGGCAGTTATTAATCAATAAGAGTATACTGATAAAGCTCTTATGCAAGGCAAACAAAGTGTCCTTAACACTGATGCTTATCGTGCGACCAAGAATATTTATCGGTCATACAAGATGTAATATCTCACAATCTGATCTTTTCCTTACTTCTTCTTTGCAATGAGAACGAGATAAAGCGATCGAACGATGGAGTCATAATGAATTTTCATTTACGTAACAGAATGAACAGACCTCACCTTTTCGGTTCAACGTACTCAGATGGCCTTGTTTAGCGATATCGTAACTCGTGCTGGCAATTATGATTACCACGAATATCGCCAGGGTCGATCTGGAATTTGATATGACATGCCATTAACATGTAAGTCGCGGAACGGATATATGTACATAGATTAAAAATTATTTGTACAATTTTTAGCTACAATTATGCTAATTACAATAAAAATAATATGCAAATAATTGTGGCAAATAGTTAGTAATTGTATAGTAATAATACAACTTTCATATAATTTTTGTATTTTTATTATATTAAAACATTACTATATGTTATAGTATAACAACTGTAACAACAATAATAATACGTAAAATAACAACGCTCTAAAAATAGAGACGAAGGTAAAGAACCTCATCATGATAAAAATAAAATCGAAATGCCTCGGTAAATGAAAAAGAAATGTAACTTTGAATCACAATAAAAGAAATGAAATTCGTATTTGAGAAACTATGCAAAAAAGAAAAAAGGAATTGTGAATTTCTATAGTTTTAAGAAGTCAAACTTTAATTCAGATTTATATTTCAGCAAAGATTATTGAATTCTCTTGATTATCCCAGCTCAATCTAAATGTTACGACACTTTAACGTAACAGAGATTAAATTTTAATTGAGAAGTTTGCCATGCAATGCACGTGTTCAGCCTCGAAGCAATGAGCAAACAACGACACCACCATGGTCTTGCATTACTGCAGAAACCACCGCGTATTGGAACACAATAATATGCGCAGATCTAACTACTCACATGTAAATCCAATCAGTTACGTCGAAAACCGACTGATCTGTTTCTGCGGTGCGACACGATACGTTTATCACCATGTCCACGCGATCCTCCACCTTCAGAGGGTCGAGGCCAAGCTCGATCGCCTCCTGAATATCTGTAATATTACAACTTGATGGAACGCACCACATCCACTCGTAGTTTACTGACCGTCCTGATTTCCATTTCGTGTATCCCTACATCAAACGAATATATCATTCAAGTTAATTCTGGTTAATTCGATTATTTGGATAAAGAAACGTTTAGTTACTTTTGTATATAATTTAAGTTATTTCTACATTGTATAACGTGGGGCAAGAAGAGAAGTTTAGAAAATTGTATAAAGCTGTATAAGAAGTGACAGTGATCTGATTCTTTCTAAAAGATTTTCAATTTTGAAATCGTAATCGTCAAAATTAAAAGTATATTAGTTAAGTTAATAAATGATATGAAATACAAAAGCCTGTAGTTCGTGATTAAACGAAAATTTGGATCAGTTTGACAAACATTGATATCAATACTTTCAACTTGAAAATCGATATGATCGATGCGATAGATGGTAAATGGTTTGATAACGATTAATAAGATCGAATAATGATAATGCGTTTGAGCAATGACCGATAAGCTACTAAATATATGTAAGTTTAAGTGTGTTATCGTGGTAAAAAATACAATCTATTTAGCATTATTTTTTAAAGCTTACTTAGTTTAGAATTTGTGAAATTCATTTGAAACCTTTAATTAACTAGATGACCACTACATGTATTATTCTTTCTAGAAGCTTAAGTGTCAAATAAATAGGCACAGAAGTCAATATTTCAATTGCCTGAATAAAAAGACTTTTATAATATTATAATATAATATCTTATCTTTTATAATATAATATCTCTATTAATGGCAGCTCGTGCAACAACCTTAATTTTTCTTCTTATGTAAATATATTTATTAATTTATTTATATTTGCTTGCAACATCTAATTTTATCATCAACGATGCCATAGAATTCTTTTATTTTGTATAAAAATTAATAAAAATCCACTGTATTGGCAATGTATATGTATATTTCCAAAGTTACAGCATCTCCATGGTTTCAAGCAACGAGATGCTACTGATCTCTATAATAGAAGGGATTGGGATCTATGGGATCTATTTAGAATCTCTAGGCATAATAACTTTTTCTACTAATCAAATCAAACAACTTTTATATGAAAAATTTATTCACAATTTTTAATGGCTTGAAAATAGAACAACAAATCTTTCTTTTCTGGTTAATTTAAGAAACTAAAATTTTTCTGTAGTTATTGACTTTATCGTTCTCAAAGATTGATTCCTATATTTATTGTAATAAATTGTAGAGGGCGTAAGAAACACTTTTTTTTTCGAGGTCGGTATTTCAGAACACGTGATATACCTATGATGTAAAGCTTTAAAAAAAATGTTAAATCTTCAATTTAATTTTACTCTAATAAATAAAAATTAAATTAATTTTTCATATATTAATGTGTAGTATATTAATTAGCACCGTAACATTACAATATTAATTATTAATTATATGTTAATAAATTATTAGCTTATTAATTATTAATATAAGTATTTCAATAGAAATTAATCATTATATTAATTAATCATATATTAATAACCAAAGGTATACTTTTCTTTTTAAATATATTTTTAACTTATTGAAATAATTAATATGAATGACATAAATTTGGTATATTTTGAAAAAAATTGATTACAAAAACATTCTATTTTAAATACATATTTTTTTCTCGACAAATATTTATGTAATATATTTATATAAATACCTTATTTTATATATAAAATATTTTTTACCAATAAATAAATATATTCAATATTCTTCCTTTAGAGGCAAAGTTCATTAAAAGAAATCTCAATATGTTTCATGTTACTGGGAATATTGCATAACATTTTTCGATGTTATTTAAGAAATGTGACGTAATTGCGAAACCTTGGTCAGCTGGTTAAGCAAGTGTACAATAAATTTCGACTGTTTCAGTTAATCTTTGACAGAAAAAAAATTACTACTCCTATAATTTCGGTTTAAGAATATTCCTTTAATTATTATGAAAAGGTCAGTGGCTTCATTTTTTGTTAATTATATTAGATACCGCAAAAGGCTAATGTAGTCTTCGATTCTTTTTTTTCTGTTAAATAAAAATTTCATTATTTATTCAAAATTCACTTAGTTCTTCACATTTAATTCAACTTTTGTTAGTGATTTATTGTCTTCATTTTAATTGTTTCGTTTCAATCATTTTTGTATCTATCACAGATACGATTATTACATTTTCTGCTATATTTCCTCAAATATAAAATTTTACAAATTTTTAACTTCTTAACTTCATTTAACATTGTTAATTATGTATTAAGTATTAGTATTAATTATTGAAAACTGTACAATATATAGCCCGACTGCATAGATTTTCTGTTGATACCAAGTTTATTATGAATTACAATTACAAATTACTAACTGAAATTCTAGAAATGCTAGCTTATTATTAATGAAAAGAAAAGTCACACGAATTTTTTCATGTACCTAATATATGAAATTTTTTTCATGTAGTTCAACTTAACTTAAAAAAGAAAACGTTAATTATATTTTTAAATGAAAATTAATCGAAAGCTATTGGCTTGATTGGAGTTTACTCACCGAAGCGATGGCTACATTCAAAAGCAGATCACCTATATCAGGTTGGCGTGGTTTACCGTTGTCCTTCGCGATTTCGAAATTCACCGTGGCACTACAGGCCTTCCCGGTGAATCCGTGTCCGCTTTTCACTTGCAGACACTCGTCATAATTGCCTAATTGTTGGTAATTGCCCGTGATTACACCCGATGGAATTTTCACGGACGCGTCGTACACTAGAATTCAAAGAGAGGTCTTTGCACTTTTCTCTGTAACCTTTTCTCGTTTCAATTTTTCTTTCTCTACTTGTGTTCTTCATGTGTCATTGATAGAATATTTATGCAAACTTATAGAATCAAACTTAAGCAGAAAAACTGCAAATTTTTCATAAATGCGTCTTTCATAAACACATAAATATTCATTGTCTATTCCTTTGAAAGAACAATCAGGGAATGGTGTTTCAACAAAATATTTTATGATTTTTGGTAGCATTGATCTCTTTCAAACTTACGTCTTTACCTAAACATTTGAAATAACAAATTAATGAAAAGCAATGATATATAAATTTAATTGATTAATATTCAATATAAATTTCAAATAAAGAAAGTGCAAAATTATTTTGTAAAACATCATAAAAAGATTTATCACCTTTCATTGAATCCTTTGGATAATTTCTTTTATGTTTCTGCTCTTTCACGATATAATTTTCAAGAGTTTGTACATGTTGATACATTATTCAAACTTAATTAGAACTTAATTTAGTTTGAATAATGTTAATTTTTGATATTTATTTTGAAGTTGGTAAATAGAACAAGGATTTATATTTGTCATAAAGGTATACACAATATATTTAATATTAAACATTTCAATCCATTTGAAATTCCTTTGTTAAATCTTATTACTTTAATTTTATTTAAATTCCGTTGATAATTATACACAATGTATAAATCATGAATCGATTTCTCGATTAGTGTTATCGAACGATATATTTTAATTGTCATACGATATGAAGTTGTATCAAACAGTTACATCATATGAATTCAAACTGAAGAGGCATACATAATGCGTTGTAAACTATGCATCATAATACATAGAGTGAATAACCTTAATTATAACTGAAAGAATACATCGTGTTATGTACTGCGATACACCTGTATGAAGATATGCTTCTTCTTGTCTACGATGAGTGACATTTCGTGTAAGTACGATTTTCCTTTTTACGCATAACTGCTCGTAACAAAGACGTTTATTTATTTATTTTTTTGTATTATTGTCAGGTACAACTCCTTGTTACACATTTTTTTTTTTTATGTACGTGCTTTGAAATCAATAACTGATCAGCTAGAAATCAATTTTATTATAAAAGCACACTTTTACATGAATATTTGTAATTTCTTTTATAATTACAATAATAGATTTAATCCTCAAAATAATATCATTTATTAAAAAGATTAAAGAAAAACGAAAGGTAATTTCTACACTATATTATTTATTACTATATTATACTATTTTTTAAAACATTCTATCCTTTTATTTTCAGACTATCTAGCTAACTTTTCTTTTCTAATGCATGAGGCGGTTTAGGAATGATTATAATAATAAACTTAATATTGATACCTCTCCTACACGGAAATGCGATAGCTGAGAGAGACACGGATCAGTACGGGTAACGCGTAAATTGCGAAACAGGTCGACCGATAAGGGATAAAAGCAGGAAAAAGTGATGATGCGATATAACGGATTTTTCATTAACGCTTGATAGCGAGGACACGCCGATCACTCGCAAACAACCGCCTTGCAAACGGGTGGGAAACGAGTTAAATGATTCTACAATATCATCTATCTAAACAAAGTGCATCGATGTACACAACAAGCGATCGTAACGTGTAAACACACTGTGTTACATAAACTAACGAGCACAGAGGCATTGCGCAAAATTCTAATCGCGAAACCTTTTGTCTTTTTTTTTTTTTTCATGAGAAAATCGAACCATTCAGAGAGGAATGGTTCATCTCTAAACTAGTTTATCGTTGCAACGCATCGATACAAAAAATGTTAGAGGTTTGTTGTTACACGAGTCATTCAACTCTGATTTTAATTGCTATTGAAGAGCTCATTCAAAAACGGGGCTTTTTGCATTAACTTCTTTTTTTTTTTTTTACTTTTTACAGATAAGCAGTAATCAGAAGTGAACGAGATAATGATATCTATTATACGTTCCGATTTATTGTCGATTGAAAATTAAATGGTTCTGTGAAGACCCTTGTAGAACTTTATCAAAGTTCTACAACTTCATAATTTAATTATACAGTTCCTCTATAACATAGTTATGATAGAAGAATTGTGCAAAATGATGAAGATTTTATTTCGTAGAATAGGAAATTTATTCAGCGAAGTGTCTTTTCGTTTTTCTAAAAAATGATAACTCCATTTCAATTGACTGAATTTGATTTAGAATAACTTTTAAATAGACCTATAGAATAATCTCTTCTTAAAAATTTCACTTATTATTCACGTACATTTATTTAGCTATATAATATTTTCATGTAACTATACATATCATAACAATTACATTTTTGTAATTATTTAAAAGACGATTTAATTGACGATTTTTCATGACGATGCTAGGCAACCAGAAAATACTTTCGTAGATTTATCACAGTCGGATATCTTCTACCTTTCGCAGAACCTTGAAATCATTCATTCAACGAATTCTATCGGTAACTTTCAACACCGAAAGCCTTGGGGGATCATTGCAATTTTATTGTTTGCAAGTTTTTTTTTCTTCTTTTTTAGGAAGAATATTTTTGGCAAAAAATTTATCTTGTAAGAGCATAGGGATTGACAAAAAGATTAGGTGAAGTCTTATCTTATCTTATTAAAGATACTACAGAAATAAGAAATTTTGATTTGAAACAAAAAAATTCTAACGTATTGAAGTGAGAAATTTGAAGTTTGCAACTTGGTATAAAATATTTGATATAAGATATACTAGTATAAGATATTTTAAACGATTAATTATATAAAACTAATAAAATGTATTTATGTTTATGTCTATATATGAAAGAATTTTTACACGAGTAAAATAAGTACTAATAATAACTGTAACAAATGTTCAATTTTTCAAACATTTTTTGGTCCTTTTAGAAATTTTTTTCATTGAACAAGTGACAATAAAAAGAAACACATTCTCATTTGTAGCTTTAGCTTTTAAATTTTTTTTAGAAGTAGCAAGGATTAATCTCGGCAATTGGCTTGTTATTTAAACGCGCATTTGCAATGAATGAGCATTCTAAGGTCATAAGTTCATTTGCTTCCCCATCGATATCTTCATGGATGACGGCTGAGTCATATTCGCAGTATCGCTGCAAGAAGTATTCTTTTTTTTTTAAAGCGATTCCCAAGAAAAATATCCTAGATAATCATAATCACAAAACTAGCATCTGACGGATCCTTTTAATTTTTTCTTCGACATACCACTGCAAGTATATATACAAATATGCCAATTAGTTTTATAAATACCAAATTTACTGTATTGACATATAATGCATAATTCTCTCTCCTTCGTTGGAAAATAAACCTCTCCGATAGAAACTCGAAGAAATTATGATCTTAAAAAATACGTAAGAACAACTAAAGGAGTTTGGTTTAAAAATTTGAAAGAATTTAGCTCTCACGCTTTTATATCTTTGATATATGTTATCTGAGAAAGATAAGTTAATTTGTCGCTAGAACTTTCAATTTCTTTATTTATGAAATCCTGATTTTTAACGTGCATTTTTATTTCTGTTAAAAATTAAATATATCCTATCTATATATATTTGCAAAAGTTAGAATTGACTTAATCATCGATTCTACGAATCGAATATTACAGCCAATAATGTTTTTGCGAAAGAGCTCGCAAAAAAGTTGAAGACCAAGTTTCACGCATCATCAATCATATATTTCAAGCCTGATCAAATATAATTTATATACTTTTTCTTTCAAAATTTTGAGCATCAACAAATGATAATATACCGAAATAACAAATGGATGAATACCGATGCCATCAATCTCCAGATTATAATTTAGAATTATTTATAATCAATCAATATAAATAAAATTATTGAAAAAAATTTTTCTTTGAATACTAGGTAAGTTCTTTTCCTTAAAAAAAAAGAGTACAATGGAATAAAGTCATAGCACTGCGCTGTAATAACATTAGAACGTGGCGATAGTCGTATCAGAATTATTGAAATAGTACGTCGAACCGATAGTCGTTTAGTAGTAGTGCCACTAATGGATAAGAATTACGCGGAAGATTTATTAAAATTTCACAGACTCTGCAACTGGATAACAGTAATCAGCGAAACTTGCGTCAAGACGATGGTTATTTGGCTGTCATATTCTAAACAGATAACGTTAGACTCAATGAAATGCACGCCTAAACGATGTCTTTTTGTTTACGACACTATGAACAGATGGTACGTATAAAATTAAAATCACAAAACTGTTACAATAAGATCTTCCTTAGAAGCGATCAACAGCACAATTAAATAGAATTTATACTGAAAACACACATGTTGTATTTTAAATATATCGTTTTAAAAATTATTGCGGATTTTTATGCATTTGTGATAAATTGAAACATGCAAAAATATACCAAATATCTAAAGTAGAGTATTTGTTATAATATATACTAAATAAATTAAATGTCTCTTACGTTCTTTTTTTGCAACTATATATTTATAAAAATTCAGAAATGCATAAAAATCCATAATCTATTTGACCTAATATCATAATTAATAAAAAACGTATTAAAACAAAAATTTTTTTATTATAGTATCACTACGGATAGCAATATAAAAATCGTTAAATGACGCTGCAAGATGTTTTTTTGATTGTGACATCGCAAACGATAATCTCAAAATTGGCAAACCATTTCATACGAGACGTTAAAACGTTACGCAGAAGCCACTTCGTTAAGATTAAAATCGATAAAAATGAAATATGTAATAAATAAAACTCAATACTCTCACTCACGTATGGATATCATGAATATCGTGTGAGAGAAGTCTAAGAACGCATCGGAAGGAGGAAAGATCGATCGATCATTGGTCAGCGAACAAAAAGACCGGCTCTGATACACAAGGACGGTCATCGGCACAGACGTTATTCCTCAGTGACCCAGTTTATGTTGGTTTCATGACGCACATCCCGATTCATCGACGTTCTTTTTTCTTTTTCCTCATTCAATTCCCTTTTTTTCACCCCTTACATTTCCTTCTACGAGTCCTTGATAGTTCACTAGCATTTTGCTAGATGACGTCAATAGCAGCTATGATTTCTGCGTAAATTTAAGCAGAAGTTAATGCCACTGAATGTCTTAACAGATTCACTGATAATTTATTACTCACAGATACTCACATTTACTATTACAGATTCACCACTAATTTATTTTTACTTGGTAAGGATTCGAAGAGAAGTTAATATTGTTTGTTATTACTATCAATCCAATACTATGTGTAACGGCCATTGATGATAAAGAAAAAGAATTCTAGGAAAAAGAATTTTTCGAAAGTTCTGAAGAGTATTCAAAATACATAGTTTGTTGCAAAGATAAATACAAGGTCGCCAAATGCAAAAACACAGAGATACCGTGTGACGTAGTTTAATCCTAAATACCGCGTGCATTTTCTTCGTTCAGATCGAGGTTCTTGTTGGAAAAACAAGAGTATGTTGTCATCTGTTACGTGAACTAATAATAACTACATATTATTGACAACATTGTGCGATCTTTGTTAGGTTTGTTGCTGGTTGCATTGTGTCATTTAACATAATGAAGTTGAAAATTTTTTTTATTTCGAGATTAATTATGAAATTCTACGAAAATTAAGTATATAATATAATAAATTAGCTATTCAATACTGGAAAATTATAATATGAAAACCTAAACCTTAGAAACCTAGATAGGTATAAAAGACTTTAAAAGATTTTAAAGCAACCTAGATGAAAGATAACTAAGCTATTAAAAGTAAATGATTATGTTCTTAAAAACTTTCTAAGCATATATTCATATTATTAAAAATCAAGATCATAGATAATTTTGCATTAGAAAATCCAGATAATGAGTAACTATCACTAAAAAATATGATAAAAAATATTATAGAAAATCCAAATGACACATTTATTTTGATAATCTAAAATTCTAATATTAAATATATGTAATTAATCCAAAATTTCAGTCTGTATATTAAAAAATTATGTGAAGTATTTATTAGAAGAAACGAAAGATTTCATTATATACTAAAGAATCAAAGAAGTCATTTCTTGTTGAAAAAAATAATCTCTTCGTGCAGTTATTAATTGGAGCTCTACAAGTTTTATCAAAGAATCCTCTCAGGTGAATTTATCAATATATAATTTTTACATTTCCAAGAAATATCCCATTAAAACATATGTCATGGACATACAAGGTTATCTTGCAGTTCTTCCGGTCGACTTCGAGAAGCAGTCACTTGAACGCAAAAATAAAGATACTTGCGAAGATTTACAAATGAACGCGCAACGTTATGACGTAATCATAATCGCAACGGATTTACCATCTTTTTTTCTTTTTTGCTCCCGCTTCGCATCAATATCAATATTGCATCATCGAACTCTCAAATGCCAGACATCCATCACTAACATGCGCATTATTCAAGGACCAAGATTTATTAATCACCAAGATGTCGCAGCAACGCGATAAATTATTTATTTACTTCGTTAAACTTTAATTTCCTGGAAGTGATGGTTAATATCATTAGTGAAATAACTCGGAAGTTAGAAGTTATTATTAATAAATAAACAAGTTGTTACAAAACAATGGATTTAGTAATAATAAGTTATCTGCAAGTTATTTGATCATCTTATCTTTATTCAAAGATAAAGTTTTACAAAAGAAATTACTAATTTACAACTTGTCAATTCACTAATATCATTAATTAATAAGTATGTAATTGTGCAAGGAGTGCATATGCAAAAATTCGAAATAAGAAAGCTAAAACTGAAATCTATTAATCAAGTTCTTATGTGCTAAATCAAATTTATTTGAAAGTTCTTTATGTAATTGTAATTGTAAGGATTGAATGTTGCAGAAATGAAATCAAAAGGAGAAACCTAACTGAATGATGACCAAAAAGAGGAATCTGATCAAAAAAGAAATTTATCGAAAAAAGTAATTACATGGAAGTACTTTTGTACAAACGAGGAAATATATAACAAATATCAGTGCAATACATTATGCAATTATTGCGTTCTTTCGTATACATTATCATCTAAGCAAATTTCTAGTTTATCTTTGTATTAATGGTTTTACGGGTCAGCGGACTGCAACGTAATTAACTGCTGCTTCCAGTGCATGAAAAGAAGATGAATCAATATAATTTTTTCATTATACAATGCTTTGTTTTAGTTCCCCGACGTACTTCTCTTATATCGTATTAATTGCGACAATTACGATTAAAACACTATTACGTTTATTTTACATTTATGTTACTAGCTGAATTAATAATGATCGATATACTTCGTGTACAGACCATTTACAAGAAAAAAAATTTGGCACTTCTACGAAAGGTATGAACAATGGAAGAAATATGATAACCATCAACATTGGCCCTGAGGAACACGAAGAAATGATTAAAATTGCTGTCGAAAAGTTGAGTTTCTTTCTTTATATGAATTATATAATTCAACAATGACTTTATATAGTGCCACTTATATGGTGCCATTTATTGTAACGTTGCAGAGATTATATGCCTACCCTATGTCTACTCGTCTCAGCTGAAGGTCAAGTTCAAATGTTTCACAGACATTATCATGAGAACTATCGTTAGATTATTCTACGAAGTTTAATAATTTTCCATAGTTCATAACATATACCTGAACGCTCTTGAACAATTACTAACTAATTTACTAACTAATAATATATATTAGTGACTGGACAAATTACAAAGTTGTAAGTCATAGATTTCTTTTTCACGAATTTTACAATTAACATCAAATATTAATTTTATTTTAATTCAATCGTATAAAAATACCTCGTTCAAATTTTATTTCAAATAGGAATAACGATTGTGCGCCAAATTTGAAAATACAATTGGTGACATATTGGCGATACACCTAATTTGAATGGACACATTGATGGCTGTATTTTAAATGATATTTTTAGATTGAGGGAGTTCCCAAATTCGAAATGTCGAAACGGTGTCACTCATTAGCTTGGATTCCTTTCACTTGGTTTCTTTCTTAAAATATCAATAAGATATTCATCATGTGTGGGTTGGTAAAAGAAGTACTTGGATATATTTGACTGTCAAATTTTTCTACTGAATAATATACGTCGTGGATGAACAATTTATTGCATTTTGATTACAACATGAAATAATTTCACGAATGAATTTTAAAGAAAAAGAAAAAGAAAAAACAAAAAGAGAAGGAGAGCCATCTTGATCCAGTTTCTCGATCTCCCTTCGAATCATTCGATATTTAAAGGAGATCAAAAATTAGCCATGATACTTGCAGGTGTGTAAGTATATAATATATACTAATATATACTAAAAGTTGCTGTTTATACCTTTATAAAACCATGTAATTATAATTACTATATATGATCTTTTTATCAAACAGTGTTATCAATTGCTAAATTACAGTACTAAATAAAATCATGGTACTAAAGAATAGAAGGATTTTCTTTCATTTTCATCGAGTAAACAAATGACAATACTAGTTGAAAAACAGCAAAATTACTTAGTATTGTTTAGCTTTATATTATTTACTTAGTTTATTCATCAGTAAGTTTACTTATGGTAGTTTATGAATGAATGATGAATAATTGTCATTTCCTTCCCAAAATAAAGATGGATGAATACGACAAATGTTCTATAGCAATTTTTATCAGTTGCTTTCTATTTCAAAGACCTTTGGAGAAAGGGTCATTCAACTGTACAAAACCAAAGCAATTTATCAAATTGACTTATAACCGAAAATTATACATGCGTCCTAAAAACATTCCCAATATTGCTGCAGCGTATGTGTACCCCGATAGCGATGCAAAGAAACGATTAAGTCACAATTGCTTCTAATTTAATTGAACAAAATTTTTACTGTAATTAAAGATTTAAAAAGGATATAGAGAAAATTGGAAATTCGTGAAAATAAATAATAGATCAGAAATAAATAATAGTAAGGCCAAAGAGTTTTTACCAAAAGCTAAAGACGATAGCCTTAATAAGATATCTAATAAGATATTAATCCTGAATGCAATGTAAGTGTTCGAAATATATTTAAAATATAAAAGTTTCAAATTTTATAATGTTATAAAATCGCAATGACTATAATAAGGTATTTATGCGGACTAACGCTGAACTAACGGAAAGCATCGAATGCATGCGCGCATAGGAGAATATCCTGCGCCTGCGTTTTACCCTTACAGAATACCTACTTTAATCTCTTTCGTAGCGATTTTGACGCTCTAAGTAGATTCCTTCGTAGCGATTTTGACGCTCTAAGAATAATTAAATTCGTCATCATTGACAAATGAAAACCATATAATATAATGTAATAATATGTATAATATAAAATGTATAAAAAAATGTAACAATATGTGTGTACATTTAGAGTAAGTATTTTAACTATGTATGTACTTATTACCGATCTTATTAATCTATGTATGTATTTATTACCGGTCTTATTAATCTACTATTGATAGATGTCGAACTATTACTATTGATATATGAATTGACTGTTCCAGCATTATTTTAGATAATCATTATCTTGGTAAACTGAGATATTGATGAGAGCAGTTCCTTTTTATAACAAAAAAATTTATGAAAGTATTTGGTCAGAAAGACTGAGATCTACAATAACTGATTATATATTGTTTCTATTTTCCCCGAAAATATTCATATATTTTTATCTCATAAGCTAAGATCACAGAATAAATTTTCTTTTAGATAAAAAAGCTGATCTAAAAGTTGTTATACTTAATATCAGAACGCTTCTCCAATTTCAATTCATGTATTATGACGAGATATTTTACATTTAATATTATAATCTACATTTATATATTATAAACTATGTAAAATTGCAGTGAGTATGGCGCATAAAAAGTGGCAAATATAGGATATCAAAAACTTCTCGATATTAGAAAATCTTTATAAATTTATAATTTTCTAATATGAATAATGCGAATAAAACGAGTCAAAATAGAAAAAAAAAGAATCACTCTAAAAAAAACTGAACTTACTCTGCAGAGCCCACGGCGCATACTGGTCGAGCCCCTTCAAGTAAATAGCGCTATCCCTGAGGCACTCTTCTGATGCTTCATCATAAGGTGCGAAGGGTTTCGAGAGGAAATCCAGCAGTATTGTTTCCGGTTTATCAATAGCTACCGTCAACTCACCGAATCCGATCGACAACAATAACAGAAACCAGAAACCAACGAACGAGGTAGAGGAATTGAGCTTATCGATTTTATGAAATAGAAAATCACCGATGAGCCGCATGATGACGAATGATTAAGCACACGTGTCTTTTCGGCCGAAGCATGTGGCGTGCGCGATCACGTGTCTACTACTGGCCTAGGTGTACACGCGTAAAAGGAACGTAAGAGACGTTAAAACGTGAACTGTACGTTCTGTCAATCGCTGGTGCATTTATATATTGCTCGAGACGCTGGCACGATGATGGGGGTAAGAGCAAACGACTTGACGATGGGCACCTCTTATCGATGCGACCGGAGGATTACGCACGCGAGTAATCTGTCTCTCTTCCAAGGAGTGTGTACCATCCAAAGCGAAAGAGAGAGAGAGTGAAAGAAAAGTAGGAGCGCGTCGACACTGGTGGTAGGAATTCGACGAGTCGATCAGAAAGATCGAACGGAGAATTGAAAGAAGACTTCTTATTCGGGAGACTTAAGACAAGAAATTTTTTTCTTCTCCCTTTTTTTTTAATTTGTATTCACTCGGTTATGACGCGAATAAATATAGTAAGTTTACTGTACAACTTCGTTAATTCAAATGAAATAGAGCGATTGCTCTATTTCATTTGAATTGATCTGTCTACAATCGTATTGGCGTAACATCAATTTAGCTTGTATAAATCCACGTACATGTTTGTGAATGTTTGCGAATGATCCAGAAAAGACAAATTATTCTTAAGAAGGAAAAAAATTATTCAGAGATTTCGTTACGTTTGCCAATAATTCTTCTTCTTTATGCTATCAATAAAATGCAGTTTAATACTGATATAATTAAAATTTTTCCTCGCAGTTGTCTTTTTCCCAATTTCTAAAAAAAAAGAGTCAAATTTAACTTGAAGATTTATGAGGTAAATTTATTCTTTCCAGAAAAAAAAAACGAAAAATGATAAACTTGTGAGATAGCATGATAAATAGCACAATAAGATAACTCGATATCGTAAGGGCAGCATCTTAATCTCGATTAATTTATAATTGTAAAAAAAATTTAGATTGATTAGTAATAATTAGACTATGGTTGACAGATCATATGAATTTTCTTGAATTTGTAATACATTTGTAATTTGTCAGATGGGATTATAATCGCGTGGAAAGTAACTACATACGTAAGGGACACTGTATTTTCAAGAATATATTCTAAAATTATATTTTAGTCACTCTATTTGTTGAATCTTTAGTTGTAAACGTTTAATGAGAAGAAAGATTTAAGAATTGATCAAACATGGTTCAGCAAGCTCAGTTGTACTGACTCAGTTATTCAAGAAGCATCAACGGAACCACAAAGTGGCTATAACCCAATGACAAGGGCAAGTAGGTCGTACATTTATGAACCTTTTTTATCATTTCTTTTTAATATCGAATGCTTCCTTAATGTGAGCTCGGAGTAATGAAAGAATATCCCCTTAATTATATATTTTACATATAAAAACGTATGGAATTTGATGGTAATGCTTTTATCGCTGCTTTCTGACCATCGGTACCTAAGCTGTATCGATTTTCTTAAATTATTTTCGATAATTATACCACAGGTATTTCATAACTAGAATGCGAATTTTTATGCATTTTCATTTTTAAAAAATGCAAAGTACACAGTACTCATTATAATATTTAGCAAATGAAACAAAGTGACTCTGCCTAAGTTCTATTTTTTTTATTATTGTAAAAATGTGAATTTATATAAATATCCGTAGCCTACTCATAAAGATTAAACATTCTGGAACTTTTTGTATAATAATTTATTAATTAATCAAGAGGTTACAAATTGTAAGTTATAAACTTCTTATAAACTTTACAATTTTACCTCACATTGAATAATAAAGTGACTGTAAAATTTAGTTGTCGTAGGAAAAG
Source organism: Frieseomelitta varia (assembly GCF_011392965.1). Taxonomy (NCBI): domain Eukaryota; kingdom Metazoa; phylum Arthropoda; class Insecta; order Hymenoptera; family Apidae; genus Frieseomelitta; species Frieseomelitta varia. Next base: position 355,852 of record NW_025110456.1, on the reverse strand, counting down.
ATTTATTTTAATACTAGCAACTTGTAAAGGACTAATAATATTAGTTCACTTATCATAATAATAGAAAAACAATAAACAACAGAAAAAAAAGAATCAATAGATAATTGACAACATAGTACATCGACCTTAAAGTCAAAAAAATGAATATTATGATGCAAGCTTTTCCCACACTAGAGGAAAAGTCAACGTTCGAAGACGGTTCAAGGAAGGAAAATTGTGGCATTATTTATTACGTAAACCTGTGGAAACGTTTCTAACAAGTAGTTTCCTTATGCATTAGAAAAAAATATCGGAAAAGTTCGCTGTAAGTTCATTGACCGAAATCAGGAAATGCTTTTGCAAAAAAAAAAAAAAAATTAACATGCTATTTTTAAGTTAGAAATTAACAAATGTTTCTTTAAAACTGAAGAATAGTGGGGACAAATGATAAGCGAAAATTCGGTGCAATCGACACCTGCATATCTAAGGAACTAAAATAAGTATGCAGTGAATCCCCTTCTTTTCATATACAAGAGACAATGTCCTGAAACTTTACATGACTAATAGTTGGATGAGAATGTAGTATGAACGACATAATTCCTTGATGTCAATGACTTATACGAATAAGTCTTCGTTCGAACAAGAATTTACTACAAAATCTTTGGTACACCTGACGAATACAAATGACGAATAAATCTTTGTTCGAATAAGAATCTATTACAAAATCTTTAGTAGATCTGATACAGAATTTAGAATGACTGAAATTTCTTACGTATGGAAACCGTTTCTTGATAGAAAGTTGATTAATTCGGAGAGTTTAAGAAAGTTGGATGAAGAAATTTCTGCTTATCGTTCAAAAAAAAAAAAAAAAAAAAAAAAAAAAGAAAAATTGTCAGAATTCTGTAATTTACAAATAAGAATAGAAAACAAATGTTAGTGATAAATGTTGACGAACAATATTGACAACCAGAATTCAAATTCTATTCGTCATTGTGCTAACAAATAGTATACATAGGCACCGAATTTTTCATTATAAATATTATACAATCGTTAAAGAAAAATTAATTCTTTAATTTCATTTATTTTCCACAATATTCTTTTTCTATAAAATTGTTGAGTACATAATGAAAAAAAAGATTCATGAAGGAAGATACAGAAATCATAAAGAACACGACCGATAAAGATTACCGTGAAAGAGAAATGTAGTTTACTCGAAGATAATCGATACAAGGAAATCGAGTCGCAGTGATTAGACGCAAAACTCTAATACTTAACTGATTGATACCAAATAAAGATAGGAATTGCGGAAAATTTCATGAAATTATTGTATAGGCATTGGTAGCCATGATTGAGAATTATTTTTACATATCAGAGTACCTTGTGATGGTCGTGGTAACTCATCAGCGATATACATTACTACCTCGATGAGAAAGTTGAAAACGGGTCGATCTTCTGTCGGTGAAGGCACATCAATTCAAGAGCGGGGATCAGTTTATAATCGAACAACGAAAGAAGTCAACGCTCTTTCAATGCAGAATTTCAACTTCCACTTTATGTTTTGTTCGACTCGATTGTTGTGAATCGAATAAACCTTAAACATTTCTTACGTTTACGTTATATAAATAATGTCATCATATTATTTTTGAAGGATCAAAAATTAAAAATGTACGTTCCTCTGGATCATCAAAAATCTTAATAGTATACCTGAAACTTCATTAACTCTTCAAGTTAGAAGCTTACGCAAGATAATATGATAGAAATTTATAGCTCCACGAGATAGCAAGTTATTCTTCATCCAAAAAAAAAAAAAAAAAAAAAAAAAAAAAAAACGTGAAGTCGTCGAATGAAATTCTTTTGTGTGAAAAGCATTTCGAAATCAGACACACGTGCAGTCGATTCGGGTTGCTTCTTAATGCATCACATTTTAGGTTTCATCTGCTTTTCTTTCTTTAAATTCAGAATTCTTGATCGAAAATTAACATAACGAACATCTGTCGTAAACAAAAAAAAATCATGAAAAATCATCTTATATCATTATATCATATAATTTTGATAAAAATTTTAATATTAAATTTTAAAACATTTTTATTCTACTATAATTAAAACGGCAAATGTATTTAATAGAAATTTGTTTATGAAAACCTTATTTTTAAGAAAAATCTTCCAACGATGCTCGATATTTTATTTTCGATTTATTTTAGGATGAGAAATCGTCCTCTTTTTAGTAGGAACGTGAATTACGAGACGTTCTGTGTGCTACACAACATTCAATATCTTGAGAGTTCAATGATTCATGGGCTAATATGTGACCTCGGAACGGATATGTCATTATGAATTAATATTGTTTACATTTTCAATAGTAATGCGCGTCATTCTGTCAATTATCATAATTATTTAAAATATCTAAACTCTAGTCACTTTTTAATATTTTAAAAACGAATAATGACAAATGCACAATGCACAATTAAATTTTTCTTTTAGAAAATTTTTGTTAGAATTATACTAATAGTATAAAAACGATTTTATTCTAATATGTACAATTTTTTCTTATTTTTTGTCAATGAATTGCATTCTTTTCAGTAAATTTTAATAATCAGGGAAGACCTAAACATTCGAGATAATTGATATTTCTATTTAAATATTTATGTTTGATTAAGTAAATGCTAATTTTTTATTTAAACAATAAGAATAAAGGGCCATTATCGCCTATAGTACGGCAAAATTGTATTCGTACAGCTACATTTGGTTACCTTCTCAAAGGGGCTCAATATATCGTGTAAAAATTTAAAATAATCATTTTACACACTCAATTACGTATCAATCTTATTTTGAAAATAAAGAGTGTACTGATAAAAAGGTTGACCATTAATCTTAATGACTACGATGATAATGATAAAAGGATGTTGCCCTCTTTTAAGAGATTATAAGATAGTAAGAAAAATGAAAAATAAGTGACTTGGAAAAATAAACAATTTCAAGAAATAATATCAATCAATTAAATTTTTGATAATACTTTTTTTTAAGATTGGTATCTTCAATTATATTAAGTATGAAAAATATAATTGAAGTATTCGATTTATAAGTAAACATTGAATAAAAGAGCAATTTATTATTGCACCAAAAATATATTTTACGTATAGTACATTTTAAGGAAATATTAAAGCATTTTAAGGAAATTTCAAATACAAGTTTTGCTATATAAGCATACCTACGTATGTATAACCAATATATGTATAACATTGTATCAAAGAATGATGAATTTCCAAAAAATTCCAAATAGATTCCTTTCTTTTATAGATATTGATAAAAATAGCAAAAGAGTGTGCATAATAAAAATTACACTATCTAAAAGAAAATAAAAAGTACTAACATTATATATATTGAAGAAATCTAAAAAATCTATTATCTCTTATGTGCAATTAAATGTAATTGCAATTAATACCTTACATATGAATAAAATTTTCTTACAAAATATATATATATATTTTTTTCTTCAATAAAACAACATTAAATGCAAATGGGGTATGATTTGATCTCATTGAGATAAATTAATATTCTCTATTAATCCATCACCATCCTATTTTAGATAGAATCTCTTTAGCATCTTCGAATACTTTTTCTGGTGATTGCATACTATTTACTTTGTATGTCAAGCCTTGTTTTTCAAAATGTTCGATTATAGGTAGTGTATTTGTGATATAAGTCTCATGCCTTTTGACTAAAACTTCCTCATTATCATCAGATCTTCCACTTCCTGCTGCACCACGTTTTAAACATCGTTGAGTACATACTTCTTTACTACATTCGCAAAACAGTACTCCTTTCACTATACATTTCTCTGACATTGCCTATAAATAGATGAAAAACATGATAGAAAGAAAATAAACACAACATGATTTTAATTCTTAGACATAATTTTCAATCAAAATATATTTTTATCTTTGTACCTCGTTCCAACCATCAACATTATCCTGATTCCTTGGAAAACCATCAATTAGGAACCTTTTGTGTGGACTGTAGCTCGCCTGCATACCATTATCCAGAAGGCTGCAAGTAATTGCAACTGGTACAATCTTTCCATCTTTGATAAACTTTTCGATAAGTTCTCCATATTTTGAGTTTGGTTTCATACGTTCCTCTCTTAACAGATCACCAGCTGATAGGTGTACATAACCATACTTTTCAGTAATGTATCTACACAATGTTCCCTTTCCCGCACCGGGACCACCCAAAATAAATAAAACCTCGAACTTCTGTTCTGCAGACATTGTAAAAAGCCGCAGTTTACTTAAAAATACCTTGAACATAAAATAATCACCGATAACCAATTACACGTACTGGTTCCTTGAACATTAGATACAAACATTATGGCGGGTTTTTCAAGAACAAGCATTCCGATCGAACAGAAATACGTTATTATATTTTATACAATATTTATAATTGATAATATGTGTAATAATATATATAAGTATGCATCACATTGCACAAGCTAAAAATGACGTAATTCCTCCTCGACTAATTACGAGAATCGTGTTCATTTATATCCATAATTCGATCAATAAAGAGGATTTATGTCTTTCATCCTGATTTATGCAGTACTTTATAAATGCGTCTTATGAATTTTATCTTAATTGTCATTACGAACAAGTAGATTTAAGATGAAAAGCGTATTATTTGAAATTGTATCATAATTTAAACAAATCATTTCTTTGATTAACGAAATAATGTGTAATTCTGTTTGAAACTTCACTTGGAAAACATACTTTCCGAATTACATATATATAGTAAATATATATTTTCTTATATATAGATTATCCTTATATATAGTAAATATATATTATCAAATACATATCTAATAGATTTATACATGGACATATGATGGATAATTGTTAATATTTAAAGTATTATAGTTTATACTTACTTAGATTAGAAACAATATTATGTATATCCGTTTGAACAGAATTTTCTTAGATGTGGCTAAATGCGACGACAAATTCAAATTGGAATTGTCTTTATCGTTTATTATTCACTTGTCATACTCGCAGTACAACATTATCTTAAGTATAGCGTGTCGGTATACTGAGCGCGTGCGCATACAACATATTATGCAACAATTGCACCCATGCAACTCTGTCGAGAAGTATAACGAATGACGATTAAATTTTGCAGCACGTTTTGCAATCCTTAAGTAATCCTTATGTAATGCAAAAAAATGACAGAAGGTTTGTTGTTAAGATGACTTAGAATATACATAATAGTATTATTAATCGATATGTACGATTACTATTTTCAATAATTTATATTTACTCATAACATGACTTGAATTGAAGAAAATTGAGGTTATTTTAAATAATTTTTGAGTATTGTTTATAATCGACCAAAAAAAAAAAAAAAAAAAAGAACGAAATAATGATAATAATGCAGTTATATCAACAATTATTTAGACATGGAAAATGTTTAAGATTTTATCTGCAATTTAGTAAAAAAGAATATACTATGAAGTACTTATATTCTTGCAATACAGTTCATACTGTGTCCTGTGTATATGATAAATGTAATTATGAAAATGATAAAGTACCATCACAAGAGAAATTAAAATCAATTAAGCCCTTATCGAATACGTGCGATGAAACAACGGGATTTGTTAAAACAACAAATGTTCAGTCAAACAAAAAGGTTACATTTGCTGCCAAGTTGGTAAATAACTCTCCACCTAAAATAAAACCATATTTGAAACTTATAAGGTTGGATAGACCAATAGGTAAGATAAAGTCATTTAAAAATTATTGTTGTTATAACATGAAATAAACATAACTTTTTAATTAATCATTTAATTAATAATTTTTTAACGTAGGATCTTGGTTGTTATTTTGGCCTTGTGGTTGGAGTATAGCCATGGCTGCAGCACCAGGTGCTCTGCCAGATCTTAAACTTTTAACCCTTTTTGGAACAGGTGCATTCATTATGCGTGGAGCAGGATGTATTATAAATGATATGTGGGATCAAGATATTGATGGGATGGTAATATTAAATTGATAAATATTCTAAAATAAGATATTATAAGAGTATTTCAATGTTAGGTAGCCAGAACAAAAGATAGACCATTGGTTACTAGAGAAATTTCACCCCTACAATCATTGATTTTCCTTGGAAGCCAATTAACTTTGGGATTACTTGTATTGTTACAACTAAATCTTTATAGTATTATATTGGGTGCAAGCTCACTAGGTATTACTTTTAAACAATTTATATAAAACAGTATTTCTTAATTTTATTAATTAACTGATGTGCTAAGTCATTTTCAATTTTCAAAGTATTATCTTTATTATAAGTTACTACAAAAAAAACAAAAGAACAACTAGAAAAATTATATTAATATATAGTTACAAAAATTCATATATTTTATGATTAAAATCTGCTTATTTTTAAGAAAATTATTATTATAATTAAAATTTAGAAATGCTGTTAAAGTAAATATTTTTAAATCATTAAACTTTTTGTTACAGTCTTAGTAATAATATATCCAGTTATGAAAAGAGTGACATACTGGCCACAGTTGATCCTTGGAATGACTTTTAATTGGGGTGCACTTTTGGGTTGGTCTGCTGTGCACGGATCATGCAACTGGTCTGTATGCTTACCACTTTATATTGCTGGAATTTGTTGGACACTTTTATATGATACTATATATGCACATCAGGTAAATTTCTATTTTTTAGTATATTTAATTAAATATTTTATATGATTACTTTAATGTGCTTTAATTTGTTCTTTATTTGTTAATTATAGGATAAAATAGATGATGTTATAGTAGGCATAAAGTCAACAGCTTTAAAATTTGAAGACAAAACTAAACTTTATTTATCTGGATTCAGTATAGTCATGATAACAGGGTTATTTACATCAGGTATATTAACTACACAGACTTGGCCATATTACATAGCATTAGGATTAGTTGGTACTCATCTTGGTAATCAGGTATACATTATATAATTTTAAAACAAAAATATAATCTAATTAAACAAAATTATAATCTACAAAAAAATATTCAATATAAATATTTTTTCAGATTTACAGTTTAAATATTAACAATCCTGCAGACTGTGCAAAAAAATTTATCTCCAATCACAGGATAGGAATGATTCTCTTTACAGGAATTATTTTAGGAAATCTCATGAAAAACTCTAAATCTAAAAAAGGTGATAATGCTATACAAGAGTCAGAAAAGGAAAGTACTTCTACTGAAGGAAAACATCGTAATTTAAGAAATAATTGTTAAATTATGAACTGTACTGGTACAAGTACACTTAATATTATAGGGATAGATAATATATAATAGGTAAAAAATAAATAAATAACTGGCTGGTTCCAGTAAACTAAATAATTAATTTTAATTATATGTTTGGTGCCATAAGACAATATTGAATTTCAATTACAATCTTTATCACATAATAATTTTTAGTATTGTTGATAATATAATCCACTGAAATACATAACTTAAATAAAACCATTTTTTAATATTCTAAATTTATGAATTGAAGATTATACCAAAGATTACAGCATTATAAAATGTAAACAGTAATAATTAAAATTGTCATTCTGAAATGTTAATTGTAATAAAATATAAATAAATTTTTTTATTACTTATTAGAAATTTAAATCAAATATGTATAATGCTATTTGATCAAATAAAATCAGCTTATATTAGACAATATAATTTGATTTTTATCAGAGTTTAAATGACTTTTTTTATTCATTATTTTTATATCATCTTTTAATGAAGTATCCGATGTACATATTTTTGACTTTTCCAAGTGATTTGCAGTACTTTGTCGCTCTAACATTTTCAAGTTATATTGTTCTTGAGTCAATAAAGATTCTTTCATTTTGTCTAAAAGTTTTATATTTGGCAATATTATAGCTAAATAGCCTCCTTTATGTGGAGGTTCTAACAAGAGTTTAGGATTTTGTATTAATGTTTCATTTACTTCTACCAATTTGCCAATTAAACAACATTTTATAATATATGGTTTTTCATCTGAACAAGTAATTTTACAAATATTGGAATTCATTTGTAAAGGTTGAGCACCGTGTTTGCTCTTACCAGAAACTTTATTCTGAACTCTATCTAATTTATTGCTAACTTTAAAATCTACTTTTGTTATTTGTTTATCATCTTGAAGAATTGCATGACTTGGGGCAAGAGTAAGCATACAAATTCGATTACTATGCATTAAAATACAGATATCATCTGTATAACTTTGTACATCTAATTTGTAATAGGCAGTAAAATAACGATCTGTAATTGTAGGAAACAATCCATGATATTTTACTCCTTCCAACATGTCTGTAACATCACTATCTGGAGGAAATGGAAATAAGCTATCATCATCATCATCATCATCATCATCGTCATCGTCATCATCATCTTTACTTAATGGCATATTTTCATCTTCGTTATCTGTAAAATCTGTCTTTTCTTGACATTCAGGATTTTTATTTCTGTTACTTTTATCATCTAAAATATTGAATGAATCATTTTCTATTTCATTAAATTTAATTCTTTTTTCAATTGGCTCATTATTGTCCAAGTCAATATTCATTATTTAAACAATAAATTTTTAACAGTGTAAAAATTTATTTAAATTTGAGCTAAAAAAAAGCTAAAATATATGTATATTGTTTTTTAAATGTACATTTTAAATTATTCTAATCTGTTGCTTTCCAACAATGATGCTGAATTTTTTCTCAATTTTTCCGCTAGAAACAAAATGTATATTAGATTATGTTATATTAAATAAACAACACTTCAAAAATTTGTATCATTTAAAGTTACATTTAAAACTTACATTTTTTTTATCTTGCACGAAAACAGTTGTGTTTTAATATAATTGATTTTAATATGTTGTATTTAACATAGACGCATGAAAAAATTATTAAGTGCTGCTAACCTATCTAATGCACATATAATACATATCAATCGTATCTCACATTAACAGTTTTATTCGAAACTATTCAATGTAAAGCAGCAATTGTTAAATAAACTTCTGGTACTCTGTAATGTAACAATTACGTACAATATTATGAAACTATTCAATAGTAATTTGAAAATATATATGAATATTTATGTTTTATAGATAATTTTTTTACCTATATGAGGTATTTTTCTTGTTTATATCCTATAATTTACAAAACATCATGATAAAAGTTTGATCAAAAAAAAAAAATATGCAATGCTCTATTCTACGTAATGAATTGGTTAAACATTGGTTCCAAAAATGAGATTAAACGTTAAAAGATATTTTAATTTTTCTGTAAAATTATTAATTGACGTTAAATCTAATTCTAGTTTCACTAACTATTTCACTAACATAATTAAATATAAGGAAAATTAATTATTCTTTTGCGCTTAATTAAATTTGCAATTTGTTTTTTGAGGATATGCCTTAAAGTGAAATGGAAAGGCTACTACTCATAATTCCCTAGATTTACTGAAATTTTATTGGTCGGATGAAGCATCGAAAAAACAGATTGTAAAACAGATATAAAACCATAGTGAACGCTATTATAAAAGGAAAGACAGAAGACGTTAAAGAAAACGCAATAAAAGGAACCATCTACGAATGTTATTTTGTATCGTGGTCTGCTTTAATTCTTGAAAACAAGTTGAATATCCCAAAAAAAAGTTCCTATTATCCTATCTGTGATTATGTTTGTCAAGGGTTCAATTTGTTTTAATAATACGTATTTTTGAATTGTAAATGGTGCCGAGACCTCAGGAATTTTGTAAATGACTTGGCAAAACGCGACACTACTTTTATATATCTACCACGTCACCAAACCGAACGGAAAAAGAGGCTTTAACGGTAAAATATGTGTTCATCGGAAATTTTAATATCATAATCCCGGGCGAAACATGTCAGAGAAGAAAGTGGATACAGAAATTGTGCAGAAGCAGTATACAAACGATGCTAGTCTGATTGATGAAGCTGAAATTATTGATGTGTCTGTCTTTGACTTTGATGATAGCGATGGCTGGTAAGTAGCTTTTGACATAACCCATAATTATCTTAAGTGTTTACAGTAATCGAACTGCTTTGAGCATTGTTTTAGGTCTGTGAGAAATTTTTATTTTCTTGTAAACTTAATTGTTTAAATTTAATTTCCTGAAAATCAAGTTGAAAGATCGTCAACGATCCTAGGATTTTATTATTTTTTATTATTATTGTTACTAAAAATTTAATAATCTCGAAGAAAAAGTACATATGATTCATTGAACGTAATGTGTGTATTTTAGTTAAATGATTCATTTGTCAGGTTCTATATTTGTGTATACATATAATAATAACCCAGACAGTAGTTTATAATCATGTTTTTCATTAGGTTGTACATACCATCGGAATATAAAATGGAATCCACTGTTCATGATTTGTATACCTGGCTGAGAACTGAACCGGAATTAAGTTTTTCAGGTATTGAACATGTTAGTTATTATTTTATAATAATACATTTTGAATGTATAATTCATATACTTTTCATTTAGCTAGTAGAAAATCTATTGACACAAGAACATTTACAAGATCCAAAAAACGGTCTAGTAGAACTAGTTTCGAATCTATTTTGGAATCTTTATCTTCACCTGTGTCAAATACGTGGAGAACTTCAAATTTTTCAAATATAGATGAGAATGTAAGTTTATTTGCATTTATGCAATACATGTATATTACATATATATATTCAAAATGTAAATTTAAATATGTTTCTATTTCAAATGCAGTTCAGTAAATATTCAGACATAACTACTGCCAATAAAAAAGAAGCTGTGCCTGCTATGCTAAAAATGGCACTCAATGCAAATAGTAATTTTCTTCCCGAGGAATCTGTAACATCTGGTCAAGAAAGTATGGAAGTATTTTTAAATATGTCTCACTCAAAAGGAATTGATTCGTTTATTAATTTAGTAGAACCTGGACTTAATGATCCGCTGATGAACATTTCACAACCTTCTATTTTTTATTCATCTATCATCTCATTACCTAAAGATGATTCATTGCATAGTACAGAATCTAGTAAACATGTGGGATCTTCAAATGTGACTCGGTGCAGTCAAGAAATTGATAAGTGTGAAGGTGCTAAAGATTCAAACATCAATGAAACTTTCCTAAAAGTTAATGAATCAGACAATAATGTTACTAGCTACTGCCTGAGCACGACGAATAAGACATTTACAAATAAATCTGATATTGAAAAGGATTTAAATGAGACCTATAATACTGATGTAACTCCTAAAATGGTTGTGTTATCAAGTTCAGATAAAGATAGATTTAGTACAACAAAGTTGTCTTCCACGTATGTAAATAAAAATGATGATACACAAATATTACAGTCGGAAAATGATAAAAGAAAGAAATCATGCAATTTAAATACTACATATCCTTCAGCTTTTGAAAAAGCAGAAAATTCATCTATTTTAAGTACTACATATTGTAAAGCAGATATTGAAAATGCAATCAGTAATACAACTTTAACTGGAACAAGTGATATGCAACATGATAAAGATCAAGTATATAACTTCCAAAAATCTACAATTTGTGATGTACCAAAAAATGCTGAACCTTCCATGTTTAAACTACCTGTTTTTCAATCAACTCCTAAAAATACAGATACAGAGAGTAGAACGATTACCAAGTCTTTAGAATCATCTCGATTATACAATACGTCTTTAAATTTGAATTTTAAAGCATCCACATTATTAAGGAAAGAATTATTATCAGAAATATATAAAACTGGAGATCATAGACTGGATTGTACTTTTAATCATGGACCTAAAGAACACCAAAGTGGAAAACCTAAGAAGGAAATTGATGAAACCTTGAGTCAAAATGTCAAAGATGATATTCCTGCAGAAAATAAATATAATACATATAGAAAAGAATCGTCAATTAATAAAATTAAGTCCCATGCCAAAACAACAGATGAGGCAGGAGCTTGTATTAAAAATTTGCCAAATAAAAAATATTATACATTTACGAAAAAAGGTAACAATCACGGTGGCAAAACTGATATGGAAAATGCAGAATCGTTTGACAATGTGGATGCTACATTCACAAAACCATTTCCAAAACCACAGAAGCGGAAACAACACATACCACGGATGCTCTCAAAATTGCCACAGTTTCTTCAAAAATCTAATCCGAATCTTGTGTCCAATTCATTGAAAACTGTTAACATACAAAGTACGACCGCGTCCAATTATGGATACATGAAAGGTTCTCAACCAAATATTGTGAAAGATGTTGAAAAAAGTCTAGCGAACAAATCATATTCTCTTGGAAAAATGAAAAGTGGTTCTGAACAACGTCTTTTAGAACTGAACGCAGGCGTTGGAGAACTTCAAATGTTAGGAGTTGGGGGATCTACGGAGAGTATTGAAAGTACACAAAGTGCTCATAGTGCTCCTGATTTGGATGATAGGCTCAGTACATGTTCAGATAGTAGTCACAATTCATATACAACGCAGCCAATGAATATTGAACAATTGCATCAGATAGTACGGATGCAGGAAGAAAGTAAGTTATTTTTTTAGAAAAATACGAAATAATGCAACGTCTGACAATTAATATAATATAATATTGGAAATATGTTCTGTAAAATATATTATGTTTTTATTATACTTTAGGTTTAAAACAAGATGTAACGTATCGATTGAATAAGCGAGTTTTAGAAAATACTTGGGTTGATGTAAAAAAAGATTTACCTTCTCCTATACTAAAGAATGGAGTTGATAATTGTGATAGTGATTCATCATTGAGCACAGAGTTTAATGTTACAACAAGCTCTCCAATAGAAAGTCCTATGGGATCTAGTCAGTCAAATACTGATGGTAAGTTCTAAAAATATAAATTTGATGATAATTTGGCTAATAATTTGACGATGTTCGAATAATTTCAATTTGACTATAAAAGATATTTATAATGTATCTTTTAAGGTCAATCTACAGAAACTGTATTGAAACAACAGAATGAAGTAGATGTGGTGAAAAAAGTTGAAGTGAGTTTATGGTTTGTTATCTTGCAATTTTGTTCAAATACAACAGTTTTTAAAATTATTAAATGTTATACTCTTACCTAGGTGTTTAATAAACCAATTACGAAAGTTGAAAACAAAACGAGACTGCGACAGCCAACAAATTGGAACATGGGAAGTAGATCTGCAAATCCCATGAGCGCTATTCCTAGACCACCATCACGCATACCAGCACCTAGATTTGTTAGGCCAACTATAAAAAATATCCAAGGTGATATAAAACGAGGATATACGTAAAATTATAAGTATTTATAATCAAAGTATGTGTTTTTAAATAATATTCGTAATTTAATCTGTATTCATATCGTAACTTATATAAGAGATGTTTTAAGTTATGATCCTGGAGGGAGAATCCTTTCAAACATGATAAAATTCAGTATTAATATTAAATTTTCAAGGCTAATAAAAAACAAAAAAAGGTTGAATTTATACCAATTTTGAACTATTTTGTCACTGTTTATAAAGAAAACAACAAATTTAAAAATGAAATATCTTTTGTAATAATTTGGTATACAAATTTTTAAAATCAAAATATCTATTGAAAGACTATTTAGATTATAAAATTTTTAATTATTGATTAGTTTGACTTTATGTAAATTGTTTTGTTTAATATTTTGACATCTTCCAACCAGAAATTACCCCACCAAATTTTTTGTTCCTTTAATAATTATTTATAGAATGCCTATATTTCTTAATTTGAACTGTTTATGAATTTTAATATGTTGCGAAAATACAATAATGAAATGAATGTGAATTGCTATCTTTGCAGCATAAAGTAATCCTTGTTACATGCTGTAGATATATAAAAATAATTTTTTATAAAAATGTTATTAAATATAAAATGGAATTGTATATCAACAAGAGAGTGCATGATGCGTGTATTCCATTTGCAGGATTAATAATATACCAATAATATGCTGCATCTAGTTATAAGATAAATTTTTGGAACTGACATTTTTATAAACTATCAAAAAAACATATCAGATAATGAAAATAAACTAATACAAAGTATATACAAAGAGTACTAATACAAAAAGAAATATTTTAAAATAAGTTAATTTTATACTGTCATAAAAAAAAATCATATCACATAAAGAAAAGTTATTTAAATGATAAAAATAATAATTTTTACTATATTATTACTCAAAATAAACAGAAAAAAGTATCAAATTGAAACTTTTCAGTACAATTTGTTTTTAATATAAGAACACTAATGTTTAGGATGTAACCATTATTATATAAATTTTTATAACAACATATAAAATATTTACAATTATTAAAAAGAAATTTCTGTAGTACTATTTCTAATATAAATGGCCTACATACTAAATTAAATAATTAAATTAGATACACAGCAATTTATGGTATATTATCGATTCTACGCGGGATTTTTATATGTTTAATATCGTCAAGCATAATTTTTGTTGATCTGCAATAATTATATTTTTTACTCTGGTTTTTATAATTTCTATATTCTAGATATGAATGCTTTTAAATAGATGAAAATTAGTAAAATGCTTTTATTATTTTATGTTATAGTTACCAAAAGTTAATTAAAAAATTGTTTGCGTATCGTAAAAAGGGTCAATATCAATTTAATTACTAAAAACTGCAAATTTAAAAAACAAACCTATTTGTATATTACAGTGAAACCAAAAAATATGCTTTGTACGCTGACTAAAAATTTTAATTATTTGTATTAAAATTGTACATAAAATATTTTAAACTATAGAAGTGCCTTGTAGTACATTCTACAATAGCCTTCTATTAAATAATAAAAAAACATAATTAATTTAGGAATCGGTTTTTCATCTTTTTTAATTACATTTCCGGATCGTCAAATCTATGAAATGTCGCATTTGTATTGAGGATAGAGTAAACTTCTCCCTGAACAAATTGATTATTGTTTTTGTATATAATTTTAATTATTTCTTTCTTATACTGTGGAGCTTACTAAACAATGTATACAATAAATTATCATTTATTGTATACTTCATGCATTTCATTTCCGTCCTAAAATATCATTTATCATATCAAACCAAAAAATTAAAGATTGTAACATATCGCAGCGTACAGATGCTTAAGATGCATTATCAATTTTAATATAAATATATACATTATAATAATAATACTTTATTATATATGTATATATATATATATATATGAAACAATGTTATAATTTTATAAAAATAAATTACTAAATAAGTAATAATTATAATTAGAATATCTATGAAGAATCTTTTAATAATGGAATTATTACAAATTTTTAAGCTTTCAAAATGAACTTAACAAAACAGTCTCTAGGATTTTCAAAAGATTTAATTTTAAAGAAAACAATATAATTGATGCTTCAAAGATGTTCTATATTCAAGAATATTTGTGTGAAATTATATTTTGTAATTGCAAACGATTTATCTTAGCATTCATATATTTGATATTCTACTCAGCATTTCTCTTCTGTAAGTCTTTGCTTAAAGCAATAACAGTAAGAGGAATAAGAAAGTGCTCATTCATTAATGTGGCTTTTAGGATTATTGCCAATTTTATACATATAGTTACAATTTGTCCATTTGACATTGAATTTTAGTGCTACATATTTTATGGTATATCGTTGCGCTTGTTGAGTTATGTTTGAATATGTAATAATACAGGCATGGATTTATGGTTATTTCATAACGTATATAACACAGAGTATATTTGACTTGAGTATATTTAAGATGTTAATTCTTCGAAGGCTAATAATTCTATGGAATAAATCAAGATGTAAAAAATGAAATTGAAAGGTCTACTTTTACATGACAAGTTTAAATATATTTTTAAATAGCAAAAAAGAAAAGTACTAATAAGACTAAAATAATAGTGAAAATAGTACTATATTTAATACGAGAATGAAAAACATATTTCTGTATCATTTCTTTTTAAACAAATATTCATGTAAAAAGAATTTGAAAACTTGTATTCATATTGTAAATAATAAACGTAAAAGTGATAGTCATGTTACATTCTTTATCTTGTATCTTTAAATGTCAAGTGCCTTTATTATATTTTAGTACAAGAGAATTTTTTCAACTAAAAGAATTAAATATCTGCTCATTAATCTTATTGTTTAGTATTTGTATACAAATTTCATATGATCTTTTTTTTATTAAAATCTACAATAAATGTTATGGTAATAAGTATTTCATCTTTCAATTATTTCTCATTCCTTTTATGTCAAGAATGATTTTGATTTTATAAATCTATTAATTATATATTGTTTTTTTATAAATATTAAGTTATAGGTTCGAAAATAAATAATGAAAAGTTGCAATTTGTATTTATTTTCAGATGTGTGAAAATATAATACTCATTGAACACTTTCACTTATAACATTAAATGTGATAAGTTAATTACAGATTTTACTTTCTAATGCATACGCATACAAATACACACAATACACACGATTAAGATATCAATACATCTTAAGTGCTATTCGGTATTTACATTACCGAAGTAAAAAATAAATCCAGTATGAAATATTACACTTATAAAATGTCCAATTGGTATTCTAAATAATATTAATACTGTTTAATTATACATAGTAGTATCTAAATTAGTTTTGCTTTCCTTGATAAATTATTTTGTCTTAAATAGCACCTTTCTTTGATAAAATATACATTTATTTTTTTATAAATAGCAGTATTTTATCACAAACAAAATTTAAGATGTATAAAAAATTTATAAAGTTACAAATCTTTTCCAATATTTCTATAACACTTGTTGCAATTTTACATTTGTTTAATTTCATTTTTTGTTGTTTTATCTTGTCTTTATTTTATATATAATCATTCAATACCATATCTATCTAATATCTAACATTCAATATGTATAAAACATACTAATAAGTAAACCTTATAAATCTTTAAATCATAATAAACTTCGTTTTTTGTAAATTTGACAAAAATTATGCATAATCATTTACATGCGCATAAATATCGAATTTAATAGATAATTTATACAATGAAATAAATATTTTCAGGTTTTTCTTTGCAATTTCCAAATGTGTAAATTAATATTACATAAAGGCCCAATATTCAAATATTACATAATTAATATTATACAAAGACCCAATATTGAAGTGTCATCATGTATGAGTATCAACACATCTTTGGTACTTTTATAAATATAAAGAATTTTATGTCAATAATAAAATGTCTCAATTAATAATTATGTATCAAATAAAAATGTTTGATACGTATTTCAAATAACGTATTTAGGCAATGATCTATTTTAATAGATCATTATACACAGAAATCGTACTTATACCGCTATAACAATCTTAATTTATTATTAGTATTAATAATTTAAATATTGAAAAATTTTTCATAGAATGAGATGCAGTATTATATAATAAAAACTATTTGTCATTTGTGATATTATTGCCATTTCTACAAAAAAGTAATAAATTATGTAGAATTCCATTTGCAAGAAAGTGATTATTTATCTCTGTCAGTTCTAAAAAATATTATTTTTTATCTTATTTCTCATATAATTTATTGCATTATTATATTATTATATAATATTGCATTATTATTGAATTATCATGAATAGTAGAATGTGCTTGATCTTTTCAAGCAAAAATGTATAGCATAAAATAGCAACTCTATACACTTTTGATATGAAGATTCATTATCATCTGTTCAGGCAGTAAGTTGTGCAGTGTATCAACGTCATTGCTGCGTTTAATGTGTTGCTTTTGAGCATATAAAATACCATTTGTGTAAAAACTTCTTCATAATAGTACCAAAATGTCAACTTTGTAAACACCAGACATTTGATTGCACAAACGTAGTTTAAAATATTTCAGATACTGAATAAGAGAACAAATAATTAATAAAATATAAATTAGAAGTTATACAATTTGTTTCGAATTATAATTCTTTACTATGTATATTATTCATCACAATAGGCAATATTATTATTAGAAATAACAACATATTGCATGTGCAATACAAATCGAAATGCACATTATAGAACGATGTATTAGGATCAACAACGATACAATTATAGTTGTCATCTTAACACCCGGTGCAAGCATCAAATGCGAAATATGTTTACTGTTTAAAACAGTACCCATATGTAAGAAAAGTGAACACACGATTTATAATGATTATCCTTACGTCAAGAAATTTGAATAGAATAGTTACTGTTACAGATATGTTTGTACAAAAGCATCATTGCAATCTATTGATTGTCCATTGCAAATTCTTCTAACCAATATAGTTTATCGCCCATGAATGTATGATCATGTTTATGTTCAATTATATTATTCACAAGCTAACTTGCTATCAAAACTGCTTAAAGCGATGGCAAATGCTTGAAGTGTGCACAATGGAAACCTATAATCCATCGTGAAAACATCTTCTGCCACACGGCCAAATTGCATAACAACGTAATCAACTAAAATAAAATGATTTTTCAATTTATAGAAGTGTGATTATTTTAAAATTTTGTATGCTCTAATCTAAAATATCTTTTTAGATGTGCAAAAAGTACAAAATACTGACCATCACTATCATGAACTACTTGAAAATTTTTTACTGAAGCTTGCGTCACACGTCCATGGAAATTAAGTACATATGACTGTGTATCATCATTCCACACAGGGGTCTTATTATGTAGTTCTATTAAATTATCCATATTTTTCGTTTTCCACCGTTCTAAAGAAATCAAAAATAAAAAATAGAAACTGTTTCAGTAGTATTTATATCGGAAGTTTAAACATACCAAGAAGAGTTTCAGATTCGTCTCGTGGACAAATTTCAACTCTTTTTTGATCTGATGTCATTCCTGGGATAATGACAGTCATCTTACGTGGCCCTTTAAATCCTAAAACGTTAGTATCGTATATTACTGCAGCTAATTCTTGTCTTGGATTAAAACGATCATCTCGTTTATCGTCTTTCATTAAAGAATATCCGTTATCGTATACAGTAAATTGTGTTCCTAGAAGATTTGATCTTAATTTTCCAATATAAGATTCGCCTGCTCTTGAAAGATCTGTAGGATCGGTAGAAATTAAATAGTTGCTTGTTGTGCTTTTTTTCCTTTTACGTCCAGCCAATAAGAAAATCTATAAATAACAAATCTAATATTATTCCCCTTTTAATTTC
Source organism: Frieseomelitta varia (assembly GCF_011392965.1). Classification (NCBI taxonomy): domain Eukaryota; kingdom Metazoa; phylum Arthropoda; class Insecta; order Hymenoptera; family Apidae; genus Frieseomelitta; species Frieseomelitta varia. The sequence goes on along the minus strand of NW_025110456.1, from coordinate 336,635 downwards.
TGCGCAAATTATTCAAAAAGTTGCATACCTTTTTCCCATAATCACGTTCTAAGTGTAAAAAATAAGTTGGGTAGAGGCCACGATCCATACCCTTTCTATCGCGCGTTATCCTACACTTATAATGCATTTTTTTATTTGCTGGTTGTAATACAAAATGCTCTATATTCCCTTCTACATTTCCCTCTAATTCTGGACTCTGAATAATAAATTAATGATGTGTCTTGGATAAATATGTGAGACGTATCTTTTTAGTCAAAGAAAACTTACTGAGGAATTATTTTCTCTATTGATAAGTGTGCTAGCACCATCTGATGGAGCTACTCTAAGAGATGAAGGACATGGTAAAGATTCCGAAGGTGAATGTATATCTATAGGTGACGATTCTTCGTCTGCACAATCAGTAGCTTCCAAAGTTCGATAAAAACCTCCCTCTGTGCTTACTTCTATAACAAAAATACAAATTTTTATATAATTTTTAAGTGTAATTAAATTCAATTAACATATTAGTATACCATTAATTCTTGATTCCATTTCCTTATTTTCTGTAAATGTAATTAAATCTGAATTTGTTTGTGATGTATTAAACTGCAATGGCCCATCATATCCTGAAATAAATGTATACAATAGTTTCAATATATATGAAACTTTTTGTTAATTTGTTAAACTTACCAAGAAGCTCTTTGTTTGGATTCATCCACTTTGTAGAATGACTTGTAAGTTGAGTGCTTGATATATTAGATGCTTGAACCATTCCACCAGCCCCACTTTGTCGTTTTTGTTTCATTTTTTGTGCAATTAATTGTCTCTATAATTGGTAAAATCATTATAATAATAAATGTTTTGGAAAAATAAAATACCAAACTTTTAATTAATTTATTAGTAAAGAATTTATATTAAAAACATAAAAAAATATACACTATTAAATACAATATTTCTTTGGACGTAAGGTAGACAAATTGGACATAAGGTAGAACTTTCAAATCCAATTTTAATGAAAAGATTATTTTATAATTGCTCGATATATACAAATTGATAAATATTTAAATGACCTACTTTCTCTGAATATATATATATATGTGCGTGTGTGTGTGTATGTATGTATATATATATATATATATAAATAGTATAATATAATTCAAAATTCTAACTAGAAAAAAAATAAAATTATTTTTACATTCATATAGCATGACATGTAGTTTCTTTGATTTTTGAAATATTATAAATACGAGATAGATGTCTGCGATTTAAACGAGAATTTAATATTTCAAAATTATTGTTTGCAGAAGTATTCAAATCTGCTATTTGTATACCTGTTGTTCGAGTTTCTGTTGTCTTAAATCGAGAGATGTCATGTTGCTGATACGCACGAACTAGAACTGTCATACGCGATTGATTTCGACAAAATAATTCAGTTTCTCACGAGAACCAATTTGTTTACGCTAAACATATCTCGTCGTCCGTGGCTACCTAGGTAACCGTACGATAAAAAACCCTAAACATATTTCTAGAAAGAGATTACATTATACAGATCTGTTGGCAATTGTAGAATTTAGTGGCTTTTCCAAGTTTAACTATCGCATGTAAATTCACTTCAACAATATTTCCTTTTAAAAAATACATATTTTCCTTTAAAAATAACTTAAAAGATTTAATCTTTTATATATCGACAGTAAAAGGATTAAAAATGCATAAATATGTAAAGTATATCTGAAAGTTATGTACAAGCGAATAAGAATTAATTCTTCAAACTATGACACGAGTGGATAATCATTGAAAATATAAAATAAAATTTTAATATCTAAGGTTTCGTTTCTAAAAAAGTAGAGTTTTGAATAAGATATTCAATTAAGACCAGATCTTGCATATGCTAACAAATATTTAAATTTAATTTTCTAAAAAAATTGTATTTAACATTTAATTTATTTTTTCACATTAAAATCTCCTGTTTTTCCTTGTTGTTTATAACGATAAATAATACATTTTCAAACTCAATTTTTGCTGAAAATTAAGCTTCGAATAAAAGAACTTCATTCTATACTATTTTCTTACTTTTTTCTGAGAAATCGCTTTATGCTTGCTTGTAATAACTTTCGGTTATTACAACCGAATTGCATCCCGTTAAATATATTAAACTTTAGTTTTATTTCTTTAGTTTATTAATAAACATTTAATTCACGAATTAGTCAAGCTATATGTAACATTTATTAACACTTACATGCGTCACTGTCGGTATATATTACATATTTTTTATATTAATGTTCGGTCAAGTGATTAAGTACATACTTTATACTATGCACAAAATATTTGAAAATAATATTATTTCTCACTTTCCTTGTAGCAGTTTACAAAATACATTGTTCGCATTTTATAAAGTGAAGTATTTATTATGATTCCCAATAATTTCATAAACTTTTGAAAATCATATTGTACAAGACTAAAAAACATATGAAAGCAAACGATACAATTATGTACTTGTAGTTAGAAATAAACTTGTAGTCATATTTAAAAAATTTTTTTTGAAAATAACTTGGTATATCTATGGAAGAAATTCGTGATTATTAAAGATTGGGAATCACTGGCCTACTGAGATCACATTTTCATAGTTCTGAGATCATATTCAGAGACAGTAACAATTAGTTTATACAAAAATATAGGATAACAATAAAATCTGTTTTCAAAGAAATACTGATCCGTATTTTGGAAAAGATGTCAACTTTCCTGAATAGTTTTATTCTTATCTGACCCAAAACAAAATATCATATAATATAAGTAAAATATAAAGATATTAAAAAAGAATTTACAATTAAAGAATTAAGTCTCCTTTAGGAAAAATAATATCTATTAGAAATAGGGAATTTCTTACAAATAGGAAATTATCAATTTTACTTTTACTTATATTATTTCCAGTTTTCAATTAATTTTACTTTTTGTGACATGAATAAAACTTAGGTAGATGATATTAATACATAGAAGTATATGGTAAAATAAAGTTTAGAATAAAAACATTACATCTGAATTGAGAAATTTATCTTTAAAATAAAATGGAATATTTTCTTCTACTATATTATATGTAAAATATAATTTCAATATCATATGTTATTGCATTTCCTTTCTATTATTTTTATAGATAAATTTTTACTTTGCTTAGTTGAAATATAATACATGGTGTAAAACAAATAATTAAATTTTCTTTTCATTTTGGATTAAGTCCCTTATACAACGTTTTATATATATATTTCTGTAAAACAATATGGAAGCATATGAGTTTTTGTTACAAACGGAAAATTATTTTAAAATAAATTAAAAGACTTAAAAAAAGAGGTAGTTATAGAGTTTTTAAATTAGCCATTAAGAACACATTCTTAAATGGAAACTTTAACATCCGAGCATATGCAAATTGTTGAACATTTAATAAATATTAACAGTCTTTGCTAGAACTTCATCAATTGGAAAATACTTTGGCATTCTCCAAAAGATTGTAATGTGCAAATATAAATAATAATTTTAGTAGTTACTTCACTTTTGTTTCGATAACATAAGCAACAAAACTTTTATTTTTTTTTATATCAATCTAGATTTGTCAAATGTACTACAGTTAATTCCAATGTACAATGAATTTAAATTTACATTTACTAAACAAGAAATAAGTCTGTAATGACCTATTCAGATTTGCTATTTAAAAAATAAACATATATACATATGTACGTAGGAATCAAGAAAAATGGAGGAGGATCTCCTTCAATGACTATTTTGCGCGATTCTACGCATTTTCTGAAGGCACCTCCTTAATATGCATATATGTACATACATATTCTTATAAATTACTAATATAGGTGTACGAGCATGAAAATATTTTTGTTACACAAAATTAATACTGGTAATTTGCTATACTTTCATAGTAAGTTATATTTTATATAAACTAACCAAGAGGAGACCATATTTTTGCAGCAGACCTTTATAAGAAAAAATCATAATTAGTAACAATAGAAAAAATAATAAAAGAAAGTGATACATTATATCTAATAATTCCTAGGTAAGTAATTTATATTTTTCAGCATATTTCAATTCTGATATAGTACATACCTTAAACACGAATATGGCATTGTATCTACTTGATACCACAACACGATTGCTAAAAAAATACTCCAAGTGCGTAAAGGACACAATATGGTTGCCAATGTTCCATATGCTAGCCAGAAGAAATAAGCCATACATGTTTGCATCATGATTAATAATATTATTGGTAAATATTGTAAGACAAAACAAATCTTAGACAATGGTTTGCTACTTGGTTTAGTATTTTGCAATCTGTAAAATTATAAAAATTAATTTTTTATTCATTACATTTGTAGGATTATTTGTTTAATGATAAGTATAAGTATAAAATGCAATCTACACAAAATCGACAAAACGTCATACATTTTTTTATCTTACCGTTTATCCACTCTATTAGCTAAAATTAGCATCAGTGGCAGATGAAAGGAAAATAATTGGAAAAATCCGTAAGCATAAGTAAAAGCACCAGGTAAAAAAGATTTCCCAACAAATGTTCCCCAAGCAAAAATGACACCTGTTTGATTTTCTATGACTTCACCAATAGCCCATGGACCTTAAAAATAAACATTTTTTTAAAAATAAATATGACAAATCAATAAGATTAAAATTATTAAGCGCTTACCAATTGTTAAATATAATGCATAAAATACTAAAGGAAAAAACAGACGATCAACAGTAGATAATATCCATAATTTTCTAATCCAAGAATGAAAAAATTTTATTCTGAATCTTGGTCGGTTCATTTGTTTCCCTAATTAAAACGTTCCAATGTCAATGTTCCATTTAACATTAAGAACTTTTTAATAATACTTAAAAGAAGTTTACTCACTCTCGCACAATATATGAAGGAAACGAAGTATACACAATGGAATTACTAATAAAACCAGCACCGTTCCAAACAGGAATTGGAACTAGATAAAAAAAAAAATTATATCAGTACTCGGATTTATCTAAACATAAAATTGTTCCAAAATACATATAACACCTTTGTAAAAAAAAGTGAATCAAAAACCATGATTATTACTTTGAATTGCGTTGTTTCTTTAAAATAATATTTAATTCTGCCTGAAACTATTTTCTTGTTTTTTTTAAAAAATAGATTTTTCCGAGTTGTGTCACTTTCTTTGCAAAGTTGCAACAGACATTAAGTTACTTACGATATTACTGACGTTAGACATAAGTATAATTCTAGGTAAAATACGAAATGATAAACGTGATCTGTCAAGTGCAAATGGTTGAACTACTGTTGTTTCTCTTCCATCAATATCTATAACCTTTACCTGTAATTATTTTTTTTATTACTTTTTGTACATAAACTATTATACAATATTATCAAATATTGACCAAAATAAACCAAAAGGTAATAAAAAATAAATAATAAAAGTAATAAAAAATAATATAATATAAAAGTAATAAAATATGTTTAAAAAAACATATTTTACTAAACTCGAATAGTATGAACTCCCTCTTTGTAGTTTGTTGTGTTCCATCTTAAAACATATAGTGGTCCTTTAATATGTTCACACTCAGACCAAGGTTCAGCATCTAACTGAATCTCGACAGATTTTATCAATGCTATCGAAAATGCCAAAATTCTACAAGAACAGAAGACATGTTATGTGGTAATGATAAAAATACATCTCATTATACAAAAATGCTTACCTAATATGTGTAGATTTAATAATAGACATTATATTCTCTTTCTTGGGCATTGTGTACAAAACATGTTTAGGATTAGTTATTAGTACTATAGGCCATTCTTTATGTTTTACATCAATGAACGAAAATTGACCATGGTCTATTGCCCCTAAACGATACCTGAGAATAAGCATAAATAAATATTATTCATAACATCTAAAACTGAATGATCTTTCTATTGTAATGAATGAAGTATTAATACTGTACATTCTGTTATCTTTCCAATCTGCTAATTCTAGTTCAAGAAATCCTGCTTGCTGTAAAGTATACATATTAGGCACTGCTCCTCCAAGTGTATGATAATGTCCACAAAGATATACCATACTTTCTTTATATCGGCCTGAAAATATATTAGATTCTCTTTAAAAGTTATAAAAGAAGTAATCTAAAGTTATAAAAAAAATCTATTTTAAAAGTTATAAAAGTTTTAAAATAATATGTATTATCACTGAAAATTTTGGGATCATACATTATTTTGCACAAATAAAGCAAAGTAAAAATGATTGTAAAGGATAATCAAAGTTAATGATTCCACACATTTATGTGTGTACACAATGTATTTTATTAATTATTACCTATGATATTTCTAATACTAGTATTAGTTTGTGACAGAATGCAAGATGTGGGATAATGGCCAAACCATATTATAAAATCTGCATTATTATCCTTGGATTTATTTATTAAATTGTATATACTTTTAATTTCATGCTCATCTAATATGCCAACAAAATTGAATGGTCTTCTTGGACCAGGTTTTAAGCAAGCATCTATTGCAATAAATGTATATAATTCAGACCCAGCATTTATAGTGTACATATAAGATCTTGGGTGCTTTTGTCCTTGAATAGAGTAGTTTGAATAATAATTGTTCTTTGATTCAAGACTTAGTACATTGAAATTATCTAAAACAAATTTAAATAACATATACATAAGTTTTATACTTATAAATAATACCATTACATATTTTGGTTAACATTGGTATTATTTTTAAATGAAAACTGGTTATTAAATATTATTGTTCCTACCATGATTGCCTCTCACATCTAACCATAGAGTTTTCTTGGTAACTTCAGTCTCATCCAAAACACGTTTATAATATTGCCATTCTTCCAATATTTGTTTTGATCCCATTTTATCTTTGGCTTTGGCATCTGTGAGATCACCTGTTGAGTTACTGTACTTGTTATTACTAATGTAAAATATAGTACAAAAGAATATCATTATTAAATGAAAGTTACCTGAAGCAAGCACAACAGAAGGTTTAATGCTGTTTATTGTAATGTTACAAAATTCCTTTAATTCTGTTATCCTAAATGAATCTTGAAATATGCTTATATGTATATCTGATATCTGAAGAGAACATGATTTATATAATTTCTATAAATAAATAAATGTATATTTCTATGGAAAATACGAACTTGTAAAAACCACATTAAGTGGTCAAATGATTCTCCAATGTCATAAAATTTTGGCTCTGACCATTCTTTTTTTGTATCCTTGTTATGCAAGGTATCATCTAATACATGATTATCAACATTGATCAGATCTGCGACATTCGCTACAAATATCGATAACATCAATACAAAAACTAGAAGGATTACAGTGGATTTCGTTATTTTCATTTCTAGAGAAACTTCCTAAATGCTTTATACGGCAATTTTACTATCAGAGTGTCGAGATCACGTTCTGTATACTCTCAATGTTTACAAATTTTATATATTAGGTTATATTTCGCAACGAATATGACATCTGGAATGACACGGTTTATCGAGACCGGAAAGCAATTTGAAATTTGGATTTTTCATAATTTTATAATTTGCTGTGATCGATCGACAGTTATACGTCAGAATGCAATCACGATTCAATGCCTGATCATGATAGTGTAGAATACCAGAGAAGAATTGACTTGTTCTGCGCATGACACGCTGTAACAATGGTGCTCATTCAATATTTATCCAGACCAATTGCTGTTGCTGAGTATTTACGTACTTTGTACGTCATAAATATGGTTGTGAATCTATCTTAATGCTTTTGGCGCGAATTTCAAATCTTATAATGTGTGATTCTAATACAACATATTTATTTATATTATAAGAATATAATAATATTATAATGTAAAAAAATGTGAAAAATGTAATATTATTCAGATTATTCTACTGTAAGATTTAAAATTCCAAAATATAATCAATACATATGTATACATGTGCACATAATTAATATCAGTATTAATTGAAAAAAAATAGATGAACAACAGGACAATTCTAAAATATAATATGTTATCAATAAACTGCGAATTTATGTTTTTGAGAATATAATCAAGAAAGTTCAATGTCGGTAGAAAACATATTTTACATAGCAAATATCACAAGAAGTACTTTAAAAGTATTTTAGATATTTTACATATTTTTCTATTTTTACCGATTATTAAGTAATATTTATCAAACAGTAACAAAACTTTCATCAATTTGCTAGAATGAAGTGATAAATTCTACTCTGAATTATTTAAGGTTCAAGAATTGAATAATATATAAATAAATGAAATGATCTCCATTTCGTATTGTACATTTTCTGTTAGAATTATTATAAAATTATTCAAATACCTATTTAATTATTTACTAAAAAGTTGCTTGTTTAATGATTAATTAACAGGCATATAACTTTGTTGTTTTTTAGAGATTTAATATATTCACGAGGCATTTCATAAAAAATGAAGGTAGCGATGAAAACCACTGCAACCGTAGCCACTAATAATTTTATTATGCGAGTTAGTGGATATCCGTGAGTGTTGCGCGGTATCAATGTATTTCCCGTGCGAAAAATAAGGGTAGTGCTCAACACTCAACAGTGACATATGTGGCTGATTTTTAATTGAAACAACGTAATACTTTTCTTCGTGATGTTCTAATTTTTGTTCTCCCGATACTGATTGCAGCTACTTGCAACCGTACGTCCTATTTTCGTTCTTTTAAGCATATATTGTTATTACGCTGTTATATATTGAGCTCGTTTTAGTTTTGCATATCAGAGAGATAGCGATTGTTCATTCGTATAACCTATATTTTTGTGTAAATTACAGCTTTATTAATATGCCGACCTTACGGAGAAATCTCGGTCTCGTAGATCTCTTTAATTTGTATAAGTCAATGAGGATAACATTTAAATGTTCTTATATATGATAGATTCACTTTTAAAAAAGTCGAAAGAATATCTTAATGGAGAAGATTTTAAATCGATTTTAAACTTTAAGCATCGAAGTTAGAAGTTTTTGTTCTATACGATAAATTGTAGCTATTAATTAATGTATGATTAATCTTTTTTTTTTTTTTTTGATGATAAAGTTTGCATTTTTTTATAAATTGATTTTACATGTTTACGGAGCGGAAAAGTGTGGTAAATGTAAAATACAAATCTTATGATAAATTGTGTTTGATCGATCGTGATATTTATTCGGTGAAGAAGAAATTTAAAAGCGAAATTTCTTTTGAAGTAGAGCAACGAAACGTGACACGAGTATCAATTGTAATATTTAAAATGCTCAACTTATTACAGTTGATTTGTGTAATTTTTATTTTGTACAAACTTATGATAATCAATTCTATGTAAATTTATATAAATATATACAAATTAATTTTAATTGAAAATATTAAAGAATGCTATTTTCATTTGGAGAAAAGAGACAGTGAGAAATGGTATAGATATTTGGAATTTGGAATTTGGAATTTACAGATGTAGATAATTCTATCAGTTGTGAAATGAGATTAACGAATGAAAAATTTTTAAATATTGAGATTTTTCTTTAAACAACATTTTAGATGGCATCTAGTGCACTTGAAGAAAAGATCAATAAAATTCGGCAACAAAATGAAGAGATTAGAAGACGATATGAGGTACATATATTATTGTATGATAACTTTATTTATATATACTTGTACGCTTTACGAATCATTCTTATTCTGTTAGGAAGTTGAAGAAGATAAAAAAAATGCAGCAAAATTAAATGCTTTGGTACAAATGGTACCATCAACAGATTGGCCAGAGAGAAAAGAACCACCAGAGTTTTCGAATCCCCCTAAAACCAAATCGAAACCAACCAAAGAAAAACATGAATATACATTGCAATCTCATGTCGGGGAAGGGAAGAAAATTCATTCTTTTGCTCAAGTATGTAATAGAATTTATTTTCAGTTAAGTGCAATACGTGTGTATGCGCGTATTTGTTTATAAATTATAAGAATGAAATATTATTTAGGGAGAAGGACCACCACCAGATCCTAAATATAACTTTCTGGCAGATTCTGAAAGAGAAGAACCTAATGCAGATTATATAAGAGAGAATAATGGGAATAGATCTCATAAAGCGACAAGAGGTAGTTTCAGAAAAAAAGTTGGTGGTAAAGAGAGTAACCACAAGGTATGTAATAATGTTATATTTGTAACTTTAATTAATTATATCAAATATAAAATTCTTTATTTTTACATATAGGATAATAAACCAAACAAAGGAAATTATAGAGATGAATCTCAACCAGGATATGATGCTTGGAGAGCAGAAAGAAATCGCATTGATGAGGATCGTATTAGCAGACAAAGAACTGCAGAAGGGAATTGGCGTCGAGAATGGGATAATGATAAAGTAATAAATACTTTTTTTAGCTTGATAATATATACTTTAAAGATAGAAATGTATCAGATTGATAAGGCGTTATTAATAAAAAATTATAGGTCCATATCATAGATGATATAGTAAAGAAATCATCGAGGCCTACATTGGGAGAGTTTACGAAAAAGGATCATAAAGATTCCGATCGGAAATATCATGTTAATAGTACGTTTTATCTGTTATTGCCAGCGTTTCATATTGAACAAAGATATCGATAGAACTTATTATTTCTAGATAATGAATATGTCAATTACACTCGCGCTGGAAGTCATCGTCCTCATCGTGGTTCTACAAAAAATTTTTATAGCAACTACGAAAATCGATCACATAATACCTATGATCAACACAGAAATAATACAGCAGTATCAGTGAAAACTCCTGTTTCTCCAACTTCTGAAGAAAGAACTGTTATTGCAACTGATAAGAGTATCAAAGTTACAGTTAATCAAAACAATGTGACAAAAGGACCAGTGATGAGTGTTAAAGGTACATATGTAAATTTGATTTTTGTACGATAAATGTAAATTTAATATGAAATAACAATCTAAACTTAAATATAAATATAATTTTAGTGAATTCACCAAGCATAGCTGGAACTGGAAGAGTCGGACCACGACAAAGAACTCGTGTAACATACAGTCATTCAGATATTGACGCTCCTTTGTCCGAAAGTGAATCTTTCTTCCGGCAAAAGTCGTTTGAGGATAAGTCAAAGGGAACTTATTTTAATAATCAAAAATTTTCTAATTTGAAGAGATCTCATTCACAAAAGAAGAAGGAAAACGAGACAAAATATCATTACCACCAGAAAAAAGATGTAAAAAAGGAAGATTGCGATGGAAATTCATATAAACATTATGATAATGAATTTAAATCTTACACGCAAAAGGATCAACAAAAATCTTATATTAAATCATCAAAATCTTCAAGAGGAAATATGAAAATAACAAAACCTGATTCTTCAAGTATGAATGTTTCACAGAAACGTGAGCATTCTGATGAAATAAAACTTGAACAAAATAGTGAACCGAATATTGAACATAATACAAAACAAAATTTAGAACAAAATATTGAACATGATGTAGCAGAGAATAGTAATACACTACAGGAAATTACATCTGAAGCGAATGAAACATCTAATATGGAAAATGTGCAATCAAATGTTGAGAATGAGATTACAAGCGAAGTATTGTTAACGAAAGAAGCAGAAATTGAAGAAATTTCCTTGACTTCAGTATCAAGTACAGATAATTCTGACTATATCGCAAAACGTGATTTGAATAAAAATAGTATGGAGAATAAGAACGAGTGTTCAGATTCTTTTGTGAATAATATAACAGAAGATTTGCAAGAAAATAGTAACATGTCTTCCGAGGTATCAGTTCCAAATAATATTCGGTCTAATGAGGAACTTACGCCAAATGAAAGTAACGAAGTATTAAATAATGTTGTTGAGGAAAATACAATCCTTTTGCATAAAGATGATCAACAATCATCGAAACAAATTACAGAACAGTTTATAAATGACGACTGTGATAATATCGAAGGTGAAATTACGGTACAACGAAGTATAGAGGAAGTAAATAATTCTGTTTCTTTGTTGGAAGATAAAACACATTCTGTGATAGAAACTAATAATCAATTGGTACAAGAGGAATTAGTACAGGAGGAAGAATTAGTACAGAAAGAAACGTTAAATTTAGAAAAAGAAACAGATCTTGTTCTAGAAACTCAGAGTGAATCATCTGATAAAAATTCTGAGAATATTATGAATTCTTGCGAGATAAAATCTGAGAATATTATAAATTCTTGCGAGATAAAATCTGAGAATATTCTTAATTCAGTAAACGTGGATGAAAATTCAGTAGGAGAAACTATGGAGAAAATTGAGAAAACGGATGAAAAAGAAATGACTGAGGAGAATAAAACATTGCAATAAATACAGTACCAATTCTTCATAACACATGTAACGGTAGTTATACCGGTACATTTTGATATTAGAAACATTTTTAATGCTCATTACGACTAAAAATATTGTGTTAACGTATAATTAGGAACAAATTTTATGAAAATGCTAACTATTGCAAGGGTTTTCTTTTATTTGTTAGAAATTAGACTATTAATTTTCAGTTTATGATTTTAAAATGTTTCATGATAAAAGTAAGTTATTTAACTGATTTGTTTGTACACGTTAGAAAGCGTTAATGTTTTGAAGTTTGTAAATCTTTCTGATAAAATGTCTGAAAGACATTTTTTGAAGTAACGTATTTTCGAATCATTATTATAATTAAATGATACTATTTGCGCACAACTGATAATGTTATTTAAATCAATCCTTTGCGGCTTTACATTTGTTTACTTTTTGCGTTAATGTTAGATTATTAAGAGAAGAGAGTTTCAAATATTTTGTGGATAATATATTAACTTTTAGTAAGATTTGTTAGATATTCATTTGTTGTTCTATTTGTTGTTCTATTATCTGGACAAAAAATATATTCTTTTCTTCTTAATTTATATCTTTCCTTTTTTTTTTTACTTCTTAATTATCATAATATCACAAATAAGATCAAAATTATTTTAGTTAACTGTCCAATTTTTATTTTCATTTTATTAAAATAAAAATAATGGAAGATCGCAAAGGATTAGTGCACTAAAAGTTCACACAGTGCTTTTATAATACATAGAAATTAACAAGCCCATAATTCGTATTTCTTAATATTTCATATCAAATTCTACGACAATAGAATACTGATATCTGTTCAGATGTTGCGCTCGAATAATATTTTTATAATTGGCTATAGCAATTAGTTGTATATTGGAGATTGATATATATGTACACAGAGAGAAAAAAAAGTCATATACTTCAATATTTCGGGAGCTTGATTTAGAAAGAACAGAAAAAGAAAAAAAGAAAACAATCGTTTATAATATTCTAAATATTATAATATTAAAAGATAGGCTATGTATATTTATTTCTCATTAGTCAAGCAATGTTATGTTACTTTATAGTTTATATAATTTATTTGCATATTTTTACTAAAAAATTATTTATTGCACGTTTCTTTTTTTTATTATTATATAATTTTGTTACATGCTTGCTTTATGTTTTATTTTTCATTTATGACATGAATTGGCTGAATAATTTGAGATTTAAATATTAAATAGAATGAAAGAAAAACAATAGAATTAAATGTTTAATAACTCAAAGAGGGAAATGACTTATGAGATATGTGAATTTGTTTGTTTATTATATTGTTAATCAGGTAGGAAATATAGATATATGTTTATTTATAATTAACAAGTTTCAAATAAATTAAAATATTGAATATTTCAATTGATAAAAGATTAATGAAATTCAAATTTTTTAAATTGTAACGATCAAAGTTGTATTTAAAATATTTTTAGTATGTTACTTTTTGTCAATTGTATTCGTTTCTTTAATTATATTATTTTCATTGTTTAAAAATAAGTGCCATTATAATTCCTTCTTCAACGAGTTCTTGCATTTTTTTTTATTTCGTTTAGGTGCCATTAGTTTTCAAATTGTTCCTCAGAACCCTCTGCGCTACAATCCTCGACAAGATTGTCGGTTTATGTTAAATTTGGTGGTGCGTAATCCAAAGCCTTCATCAGGTTCGTTATTCTCAACCACAGTTTTCTATCTTTAAGATTATTCTGATATTTAAAAAAAAAAAATAAAATAAAATAAAAATTGTTAGTAAAATATTGGTGTCTTCTTTCCCTCAGTCATGTGTATAAAGAATTACTTACTAATTAACAAATTTGTCAAAATGAAAATGTGTTTATAGTTTGAATTTGAATTATAATGAAATTCCTTAAAAAAATAGTTGCAAATATTAGTAAGAATCAATTTAGTTTTTAGTGTCTCTACTTATTTGAATTTTTTAAAATATTGAATGGTCAAAATTTTTGAAAATCAGGATGCTAAGTTTTGAGAGATGTTCTTAATTGTTCATTCATTTATGTAGGGGATTCTTATATAGTGTTTATTACGAAAGATATAGGGAGCATCGAAATATAATTTTTCCTATGGCGCTAAAAGATTCAATATTGGCTGTGTATTTTGGAAGTTCCATGGAATTATCATTATAAATATTTATAAATAGTTAAGAATTTTATACCATATACAGGACGAGACCTACCTTGCTAAATTAAAAAAAAAATTTATATTAAAACACAAAATGCAAATTCACTTTGAGCATTTCCGCATAACACTGCGCAAACTCATCATATCTTCCAAGCGTCATATTTAAAAGGCACAGATAGCCCCATACATCCGAATTGTGATTGTTAATTCTATTTGCTTCGGATAAAGATATTTCTGCCTCGTGAAACTGGTTTGTCTGGAACGATTGAACAAAAAAATAAATTAAAATAAGCAAAACAGTTGAATGTAAAATTATTAAGGTATATCAACATTATTCATAAGTGAAGTAATTCCAGGCAATTATATTGTCTCCTATAATATCAAAGCAGTTGCTTTTTACCTCGTAACAACTGATACCAACTCCTAGCCAGGTCAAGCAAGTTGGTGAAGATTTACATGCGCTCAGAAAAATCCTTCTCGCGCGATCGTAATTACCAATATCGTAATAATGATATCCCAATCTGGTAATATTTGAAAAAGATAATATGTGTTACTTAAAACGTATTACATTAAAAATATTTAATTTTTATTGTAAAATAAAAATATTCAATATGTATTACTTAAAACATATTACATTACCTAATTTCCACTAAATGCAGATTATCAGGTCTGTCAAAAAGCATACGTGCAAATTCGTAGCATTCTACTGCTTTTTCGGTTTCTTTTATTTTGAAGTAACAATGGCCCATTAGACTACTGACCGAATAATTCTAAGTAGATAGATTGAGATGTATTAACAAATCTGCTATAAATTTGTTATTATTAGAGTTTTACTTCGCTTGTAAACTCATATCATTGTAATTTGACTTTTTTATTTGATAATTTAAAGGTGTTAACCATTCCATAATCGCATCGAATTTCTTCTAGGTGAGATAACGCATTCTCATATCTGCCAGACAGATAATGTTCCACTGCCATATAATACAGAACGTGGATTGACCGATTGGAATTTGACATCTCCTCTGCTAACGCGAGCCCTGCAAACTGAAACCATTTAATATATATAGTATGAAAATTATTACTTTTTATTTACTTAATTTCATTATGTTTCATTATAATAACAAGATCATGATTTTTACATTACAAAACTGTTTACCTCACAAAAGTGCAATTTTAATAGAAATGTTGCAACCATTATGTGCACATTATTTTGAGGACAGTGACACATGGTCCAAGAAAGCGGTTCTTGATCTAATGTTATTATACGAGATTTATCTTGTATGCATTTCTTTGCTATACGAAGCGCAAGATCTACCCCTAAACAATATTACATACACTTTTAGTTATTTATATATTTTTGATTTTCGTTACTTCAATTTTGTTAATAAGAAAAATAAAGCCTTTTCGTCACCTGGATAGTATTCTATTCGTATGAAAAACAGATGTAAAATAGCCCAGGCCTCGAAGAATCGTGGCTGTAAATAAGTAACGGCTCTCAGAAAGATCTCGGCTTCTTTGTATTCTTTGTTCTCGAAAAGGATCATCCCGTACACTAACAATCTGAAATCGTTATAATTAAGTAAAATTTGTAATTATTAAAGGAAACTCGTAATTTTAAAACGATCATATAAAATTAAATATTAAGTTTGCTTAATATTACTCCGATTAACGATCCTTAAAAATTTTGCATTTCAATTTTTCAGCAAACAAAAAGAATTTATAATGTTTTAAGAAGATTTAACCGAATAATCACACTAACGTTTTCATAATACGAACGTTTCCATAATATTTTGTTTAAATTCGATTTTTTTAATTTCAGGGAAATACGCATAAGCGAGTCGTAAATCGAAAGAACGTAGCAAACGCAGGTTTAAGCAAACTGAAACCCATATGCGATCAAATTATGTTCGTATCAATATGAATGAATTGTAATGGATAATGGAGTTTTACATACGCAATTGCATATTGATGTTTTAAACTGATCGCTTCTAAACAACATTCTTTTGCACGTTCGATATCACCTATTTTCTTTAGAAATATTGCATACCGCGTCCAAGGATGCGGATCAGTTTTATTCGATGCTATTGCCTGAGAACACGATAATTACCATTTTAGATATTAAAAACATTTGGGCAGATTTGTTCGTTTTATTGAAATTGTATAGCTTCTTATATTACAAGTAAGAAATGCAGCCTACTTTTGTGTAATATTCCCTAGCTGTTTCCATATCTTCAAGCTCGTATGCTTCTTCAGCATAGAAGTATATTAATGTTAGGTCCAGATTTTTTTCTGTATCTTGCGTAAATCGACATTCGACCATTTGGTTTATGGCAAGATGCATTTGTTCCACTAAATACGTATATATGGAGGCAATGAAATTCTGTGGAATTTTCAGTTAATGCGATTATTTAAAAAAACTTCAGTTATAATTTTTTTTATAGTCAGAGAAAAATATGAAAGTTACTAAAATAAAATTTAATATAACGTTAATATCTTTTTCTAAAAGAAAAATATTTTCAGAGAAAAATATTAAAAAATGTACGTACGTGAGAGTTTCTTGAATCGACAAAATTTTTAGGCATTTTGAATTTTTGATCTAAGAGGAGGGGAATTTTCATTCTTAACGTATTACGTACAATTAAGTATACTCCAGTTTTATAAAGATATTGTGTGAAGCACGTTAATTCGCCCTAAATACAATAACGTCTTATTTAATATCAAATTATTATTTTCAAAATATTTTCACAATTACCGATTCTGGACCAAAGCAATATTTTTCTCGCGGCTTTCCTTCCTTGGTATCTGTTCTTTTAGTTTCTTCACAAAAATCCTAGCTTAAAAGAACATAAAAAATTCAATAATTATATATATTAGAGTGTATGTATTAAAAATTCATAAATTACAGAATATATATTCTATACACCTAGGTTTCGTTTTATAGATACGTTCCACGTAAAACAAAACCGCGTAGAAAAAATTCATGTCGTTGAAAATGAAAAAGATAATAATTAAATAATTATAGATAATATTAAAAAGATAACATTAAATAATTAAAACAATTATATATAGAATACATATCTGTATTTTAATATATAAAATTCGTAAATATATTAATTATTTTCATACTCGATAACTTTCCGTGAGGATTTCGGCTAATTTTTGAATACAATGCATGTACTGTGTTTCTGCTACATCACCAGAATATACATAAGAATGTTTACTTTTTACTTTGGGTATCATTTCATTTATTCTAAAACAATTAAGAATAACATGTTAATCTTTCTTTGTGAAACGAAGAAACTTCTGATAGAATAAAAAAAATCGAAGATTGGTCAAATTTGAAGACTTACAAGTTTGTGAAATCCGTTTCGATTCTGCAAGCGATCAAAGGTTTATAAAGTTCTATTTCAATTACTACGATTGTTGGTTCTCCATTTTCTGTAGTAATTGGTTCACTTATTTGTTGTGTTGTTTCAGCTTCCGATCGAATCGACTGCGTTTTCTAAAATCAAGATGTACCAAATTAATTCAGAAAAAAAGAAAACGAAATAAAAAGTTGATATTATGCAAGAATATTTAACAGAATACTATATTCTTTTCATGCTTCAAATTTTTTAAAGTCTCTTTCTTCGACATTCTCATTATCTTGGTTTACTATTTTATTTTGTAAGAAAATTATACCTACGACTAATTTATCACTCATAAACAATAAATTAATTTATTAAGAAATTAATCTCTAAATAGTCGTAGGATCACAGACGACTATAGTAACTTGTATTATGTCACAAAAATTCTTCGGACAAGGAAGGCTCTGCTGCATTAAAATATTTAAATATTCAAATACTTTACGTTGGATGATTTATTTTTCTTGTCTTTCTCTGTCATTTCTTTGCGTTGTGTTTCTGAGCTGAATATATTTTGCGTTTGAATATTTTCCATTGAATTAAACTTATACAACTGTCCCACGACTCGACAGCTTCTTCCTGCGCAAACATAATCGTTAATATATCAATAATTGTTCAGTAACGTGTTTGTATATTGCAGAATGCAAGAATTTACTTCCTGGGAAAAGAAGTTCGGAAACATCGACATAACATTGATACAATTGTGTTGCAGATGATGAAATGTTTTTCGATTTTGTTGGCGGACTTCCTGTTGTCGTTACTTCAAATTGAAAAGGCCAAAATTTGTGTCTTTAAAGTAAACACGTTCTTGATTAATATTCTTTCAGTGATAATATAACAATACGTCAATATACAGCAATATTTATTACTTTCTAATATAATTCTTCATCGCTTCGATTCCTCTCTCCCATATGATACATCGATTCAAAGAATTCCATTCGATTCGTGGTACATCTTCGCACACTTTTTTCTAAAAAGCGAATAATAACAATAGTTAATATTTTTCAGAAGTGAGTTTTAGTAAATAAACTATGCGAGGATGTAATTCATTTTTTAACTAAATATTTTATAATATATGCATACTCATTGATCATTTACTGTAACATATGCATAAAGTATGTAAGTAGCACATGTGCAACGATTCTTATTATTATTCAAATAATATAAGTAAAGTTATTATAAACAAAAATATAAATATTAGTATAAATAGTGTCACTGCATATGTATACTTATATTAATAAAATTTCATCATAAAGTACATAATTTTATTTTCTGATACCGCTAAATCAAACTGCTTGCTAAATTCGTTTCTCACTCCCATAAAATCGCAGTCCAATTTGTATTTAGACAACTGTGCTCGATTTTCTATATGGCGTAAACTGTTCCACCGTTTTGTTCTCTCAACGTCGCGATATTTTACCCAAATACCTCGGTCGAAAATTATTTTCTCAGGTTCCTGGAACAAAATATAGAGGTGACTGTACATATATTTATTTATAATTCCTTTTTTAGTAATTTTTTAACAATATACACATCATAATATAATTTTTTAAAATATTTGTAACTTTTAATGCTTATAATTTTTTGCCAATTGAAATAATGACCTCAAATAAGGTTTATATTACAGTTATTATATTCCTAATTAACGTGGTTCTTCGACAAGTTTCAGGAATATTCTTCTTTTTTTATTTTACATCGACTTCTGACCAAATATTTACAAGCACGTGTACAAGAATAATCTCCAGAGGCTATAGAGTCACACTATACTGTTAATTCAATTTCGATCAAATGTAATATAGATCTTTATTTGAAATCATCATTTAACTAAGTACTTCGTTTGTAAAATAAACGAATGTAATGTCAATACAATTTCGTCATGTACGTAAATACCTCATTATCAATATACGCTATTGTGCCAGCTTTGTAATAAAAATTCTCCGCGAAAATTTCTGGAATATTGTATATGCTCTCGATGGTAATGTGAAGGAAGTTCATTATCTCATTTGGTTGGAAGATCGATGTCTGATCTTGCATAACTGTTACCGTGAGACGTGGAAGATTCTGCCACGGGATCAACTCACCGTCGAAGGAGAAGATAGGTGTTTCCAAAATCAGCTTCTCGGTGAAAGTACTTTCCCCTAAAAATTTTTCAATTTTCTAGCTTTAATTTAACTTTATTTTTGCAGGGAAAATCATTTTCAACTCGTTGAATCGGACGAAATATTTGGATATTTCAATTTGAAAACGTTGGGGGAAATTTTGACTACCATAGATTTTGAGATTATACGTTACTCACCTAATATAACTGGTATTAAATCGAGATTACATATCCCTAACAACTTCGATGTGGGAAGCACTGCAGATTTTGTACTAAATATCGATTTTTTCTTAGCTTCATCCGATAGAGTCTGTCCTTCCTGTTCGTTTTCTATGATTTGGAAAGCTTTTACTATGTAAATACATAATTATTATTAGTGTTTATTATGCAATAAATAATGAAATGAGCGATATAAATTAATTTTTTACTCACTTAATACAGGCACTGATACGACTGAATTAAGTATCTGTTTATCTTTTACATTAATTGGCAAATTAACAGTAATATCGATAACATGAACTATGTCTTCTTCATAATTTGCTTTGATTAATATTGAATCACTGTCTCCCAAAACAACACCATTATGTTCTGCCGTGATCGACATGTATATGTCGTCCTTTCTCACCTGAATTTCCAAATATTAAATTATTTATAACAGATTGTTAATATTTATAAATTTTTAATAAAATATTTAATTGATTAATAACAGAGATTTTTGGTTATTTAAAAATAATTTGTTTCTTCTGCCATGAAACTCACGATATTTTCGATGGAATGTACAATTATTTTGATATTTTTCACTGAATTTTGCCACTCCATCCAGTCTTCCATTCTAGTAAAAAATATTTTTATAAGTTTTGAATATCAAGTGAAATTATCAAGTGAAAATATTACTTTCATTCAATGCTTCAGTTGTTTCGCAAAAAAAAAGAAAAAAAACAAAGAAAGAAGATATATACATAAAAGATTATAAATTAAAAAGAATTGTAGTGTTAACATTTTCAAAACGAGTAGTATAAATTTTTATTGATATTTCAAAATGATATTTTATTATAATCTTTAATGTAATATAATATCTTATATTGTAATGTAAATTAATATATTCCAATTATTTGATATAAATAATATTTGGTCTTTTTGAAATGGAATCATTGCCATCAACAATGTATTCCTTTCTTCAGTGAATGTAGTCATAATTTTCTTCCTCCAACTTCTTGTAGAAGAGTTGGTGAAGTAAAGAAACTGCTAACCTTCTATAAATTATTACCTTTTCCATCTATTAATTTTGTCATTTATAACTTATTGTTAGTGTTTCGTAAAACTTAATGTACGATGTTACTTCACGCATATCACATTTTATTTTATTAACGATTAAATATAAAGACAAAGTCGAATAAAGAACCATGTGTGAATATTTGAATATTTCAAATAAATTCTTTCTTCCATTTTGTATAATTCATCTAATTAGTTTCATATTATTAAAATTTATAATAGTCATTATAATAATTAGAAATTTTAATCTTTGAAACTTTCGATAAATACTTTTACAATAATGATTATTATAAATTATAATTTGTATATAATTAAATAGATTGAGCGTTACGATTTTAGTAAATCATTATTATATTACATTAATTTGAGTCTAAATTTCATTAACATAACTTTGTATAAATCTTCTGCAGTTATAACAAAAGATTTTAGTTTCTTAAGGCACAACGTTTCAAGTACAAGGGTTTTAAGTACAAGAAAATAATCCTCAGCTGATTAGAACAAATTACTGATTACAAAGAGAAATATCACTTGATAAATAATATATTATGTAACGTTAAATTTCTTCATTGTTTACGTTAAAAAGTAAAAATTATTTTACACATCCTAAAGTTAGTATGACCCCTTTCTTTTCGGAATAATATTTTATAATTGAGCATAGATTATTTACATAATGTGAATCTTACATATTTGAAATTTATCCAGTTGACGATTCACTTAACAGTTCTTCCGATACAATAAAATATTTTGTTAAAAACCGAAGTCTTGGAGATTCTTCTAAATTTCATAAAAAAAAGATCATACACGATAGGATAAAATGACAACGATTCAGAAAAATAAAACCCTAAAAATCCACATTATGCAAATAAGTTTCTCTCTCTGGTTTCTAAATACGTTGCTTATACAATGGTATAAAAAAGAAATGTATGGACGTACATCGTTAGAGTATCAAAATGTTTTGAAACGTTGAAATCAGTCGACTAGAGCAATCATGCTTCCACTTCTCTTTCATAGCTGAACTCGTGCGATTAAATGTCAGGGAAGAAAATACGCGTTCGTGCATGGAGGAAAATATATATCAGCATAGCGAAATCGTTTCTCTCACAATCTACGTGAGATCCTATAATTTTTCCCCCGTGCACAAAGTTCGTATTGAATACACCACTGAAACTCTTATTAGCTAATAGCTTCAGTTTCTTCACTTTTTGCAAGAAGCAGTTTCGTTGGATGGATTAGATCCAGATGGCGAAGCGACGTGCAAGATCACACGATCAATCGATTAACTAGAGAGTTTTCAAAGTCTTGTCGATGTGTCTTAAGGTTGTTTCAGGCACAGCGTCCGTTAAAGCCTTTCGAAATCCTTCGCAGCGTGCAAGATGTCGGAACATTTTCTTTGCATGGTTTCTGTAAGAGTAATTTGTAAAAACAATGTTATATTACAGATAAATAGCTACGAGAATTATGAGAAATTACCTGGTATCCAGATTTCCATCGATTAATAATCTCGCGCCTGTAGAAAGTAGCTTGTCCTTCACATCTTTTGGTAAAATTAAAGTATGTTGTGGTCCTATTCGATCGACTATAGAAGCCAATAATCTTGCTGTAGCTGCTCTTACTATGGCGTTCTGGTGACTGAATAAACGACGATGATTAAATAAACACCATTATTTATGTACTTATGATAAATACAAGTTGGATAATCGAAGAGTTTGAATGGTAAAGGCTCACTAGTTTTTCCACATTCTATTATTTGTTCGGATAGTAAAAGATAATAGACAGAAGTTAATCAATATAAATTCGTATATCTGAAGTTCCACATAAACGAAGTTCGACTGTATTTAAATTTCCATGTTTTTCATTTTTCTTTATTAATACCTAAAGAGATATCTCTCTTTATTTTGTTTAAAAGAATCTTTTCTTTATTAATATTTATAAAAGTATAAACCTTCACAATCTAACGATCAACGATGTAAATGAAAATAAACTATAAATTGATGAATAATTCACCTCGCACCACGCAGTACGATGACAGTGATCGTTTTATGAGGCGGAAGATGTTCTATCATTTTATCCAAGGCTGCATTACTGTCTGCTCGAAGAAATCGATTAGTATCTGCTGTTCTGTGAAGTAATGATCCGACTATGTCATCGAAATCCTATTAAAAACAAAGATTCTCGTTGGAAAAGTGAAAGTATTGATGAATGTAAAAAAAATTAATATTATCTACAACTAAACTGCAATAACTGATAATATGCATGATGTTATGAAAATTTACCTGATCTATGCCACGAATCTGTGAACTAAAAATATCACCGGCGGTCAAGCATGCCGTTCGTGCCACTTGTGACCGAAGACTTTTTATTTGACGACCTAAAAGCCGGTTTATCGTCGCAGCAGCGCATACATCCAGATACTCCGGTTGTTGCTTTGCGATCTGGGATAACGTTTTTAACCCTTTCATAGTAATTTCCCTGAAAGTAGAATAAAAAGTATTTCTAGCAGTAGATTGTATCTATTTAAATTTTCCTAATCGTTCTATTATAAGATTAAAGACTGAATATTGCAAAGGAATATTAACGATAGTCATTTTTAGACTGCGGATTTTTGTGGATTTATATAAAATTGCACAGAATGCGCATGAATATTTAAGGTATAATATTTTTTATAATATGTAATTGGATATAAAACTATTTTCCATTGAAGTTTTTTTTTTAATTACAATGTCTTTATGCAACATGAATTTGCAATCCATTCATTATCACAATAATAATATCAATTATATCGATAATTTTAAATACTACAAAAAATGATTTAGTTATGTTAATGATACTTACCAATCTTTATTCTCAAGGTGAGCAAAACACTGTTGTACTATTGGTTTTATCTTTTCCGCTTTCTCCGGATTTCCTTTGCTTCGAGCTCTTGTTGCAATACGAGGAACCCTGGAGGTTTTTCGTTTGGTTGTAGCGACTGGCTCCACAGGTTGACTCTGAATACAGACATATTTAGAGAAATGCTTTGTAATAAATATTTCCAGAATTTAAAGAAAGAAGAAAAAAATAAGTAAAAAAATATTTTTAAAATATTCTATCACCTCGATTTTTATAATTGCTGGTTCAGTATTCGTTTCGCTGGAACTATCTTTACTTTGTCCATCTTCAAAATTATTATTCCCGTTGGTCTCGCTAACAAACTGAAAAAAAGTATTTTAGTTAACAATAAAAATGTAGAAAACCTTAAATAAAATATAAGAAATTTTATCTGAATATTTATTTGTACTATAATAGCTTACCCTGAGAATATTATCATTTTCTTCCATTTGAATGGCATTGTCGAGATGATTTTCCACATAATTAGAACTGGATGAATGCGGTCTGGAGGCAATGATGATGGCTGGTGATTCTTCTGATTTCGAGCCTCTGCGTGATTGAGTTGGTTCTCCTGACTGGATAGAGTCACACTGCACTGTGAAGGAATCAGCTTTGTCTTCGCTTGAATCTGCCAAATCTTTGTCTTCCAATTCAAAACTCTGTTACAGAATATAAGGAATATTTTAACTTTTGCACTGAGTACTCTATATATATTTTCGTAATATAATTTATAATTATTATGTAATATAATTATTATGATATATTAATAGTTAATGGTATTAATAGTTATAACATATTACAATATTAACAACCGACATAATATTATTTTGTGTATTTTATATTTAAATTCCCTACAATTGCATAAATATGAGTAATGTATATCCATAGTATGAAATAATCATTTTATATTTATTAACCAACCAATTTATGTGGACTGCCTCGAGAATTATGTCTTGGAGATTTCGATGCCTCAAAATCGACAGAATTTCTACTCGGCGATCGACTAAACATTTTCGGACTCGTGCACATTCTCGGAAGTTCTTCATCTTGATAATCCGTATGTAGAATATCATCGGCTTTTTGCTGCAAGCTTTCGCTCGTCAACGCTCGTTCAGTTGTTAAAATTGATACGATAGATCTTTCCTGCGTGTTTAACATTTCATCCGTCCTTCCATTTTCATCTGAAGTGCTAAATTCGCTCTCGTTTTGATTTTCTTCCAGGTATTCAGCGTGTTCCGAGTTCCTGGATATCGCACGACTTTGATTTCTTAATTTTAATTCTTCTTCGCTGCTCCAGTCCTTGGATCCATCGTCGTCGATCGATGTCATTGTCGCTTCTGTTCCAGTCTCAACTTTTTGGTCCAATGAAATCTGAAATGTTATAGTATATACTACATAACTTCTTTTTCTTGACTTTTTGACTTTTATTTTACTGTTATTGTTCAAGTTTTCTGAAATTATTGAGATAGAAGATATGTATAGATACATATTTCCTCAATGTTAAGAATGATATCAATGAAATTATTAATTATATATAAATTAAATTCAATTATTAATTAAAAATATATAAATTATTTAGTATACAGAGTGAACTACGTAAATATCTCTTTGTTTCTGAAGATAAAAACTATTAAGTCTAGAGAGAGTTATAATATAGTAGTAATAATTTTTTTGTAACTGAAAGAATTTCGAAGATTTTAAGACCCACACTTTCTTAAATAAAATCCTATATTCTTTTATATACCAATCGATACAGACTTTTGTCGTTTATAAAAAAGTATTGACCTATTTATGTCGAAAAATTAATAGTTTAAGATATATTGTTTCACTTAAAAAAGTGGAAGTGATTTTGAAACGATCTTGAACCCCTCAACCTGCAAAAATTATTGTGATATACAGGTCTCTTCTGTAATAAATTATTTTATATTATTTTAAAAACAAAATTTATCTTCAAAAACTATTAGAGATATTAAAATCTACGTGTTTCATCCTAAATTAATATGTACATTACTTAAATTATTATTAATAATAATATATATGTATATAATGTATTAATTAATAAATAAATATTTTTCAACTTCGTAACGTTCAAAAAAGACAACGTTCATTATGAAATATTGCTAGAACGAGTATTTACAATGAAATCGACGGTGTCTCGACCAGGAGAACCTGATTGTCCGGTGATGATATCAAATGCAGTGTCTGCATTTTGTCTATCAGGAGTAGATGATCTGGAATCACTATCATCTTGAGAATCTTGTACGTCCTGTTCGACATCTTGGTGATAGTTATTTTCTAAAGCGTCTGACGATGAAAATTCGTCCACTAAAAAACAGATCAAATTGTTCAATAATCGATAACAATAATATATCTCAAAATACAAATGTTAGCATAATTCAATATTTATATTCGAGCTGACGGATACTATAAATTTATAATATCATAAACAATGAAATAAAATAAAGAAATTTTTAAATATACTTGTATGTAACATAGAATTATACTTGAGAACTAACTCACAAATTCTTAAATCAGGCTCATTTATCAAATCTATTATTAAAATCGATATGACTAATATTTATATCTATACGACGGAAACCATAATATATATATAAATTAAAAGAAAAAAGAAACAATATAAGAAGATTTTGTGCGTCAGAATAGAGCAAAAAAGACTGAAATTTATTAATCATGCGACATTTGCTGGATATTTCCATACACAATGACGATATATTGTAAGTGAATTTCGATTTAAATTACAAATGTTTCGTTCAAACCATTCTGTACACATATTTATATTAATATCTTAAATATAATAAAAAAATATATATATAAAATACAAGAAAGAAAGAAAGAAAGAAAATATTATAAAATAAAATGTTATAAAGTAAAATAAAAGGAAAGGAAATATCATTTCATGATAACGATGTTTCTCAATGGCACTGAAAAGTTTGAAACGATAGACGAGCTTAGTTTTACTCTTCTTCCTTTATATGTTTCTTTCTCTTCAATTTTATGCGAGGGAAACATTGATTTCTCTTTTCGTATTCACTTAAGGAGATGTTCTCTATTCTTTTTCTTTTCTTTTTCTTTTTTTTTTTTTTTTTTAGTAAAAGATTATTCGTTTCGCCAGTATAAACGTTACGAGCAAAATATTGATTACATCCTGGTTTAAGCTTTACACATTCGCCCGAGGTTAAGAACCTCACGCTCCAGTTCGCGGACTTTCGATCGTTCCAGCAGGTCCCACAGGTTATTTCGTATCGCTTTTAGCGATTAGAAGTTCGCACGAACGTTTCAGAGATCTTTGTAATCTATTATTTAAGCTCTAATTTATGTGTCTGGTGCCCATAGATGATTTAAACAAGTGATAGCCTTAATTTCTTGGCGAATAGCCTGTTCATTATATTTAGTAATGAATCCTCTATTTTCTAACTAATAATTTTATGATTTTAACTTAAGAATTCATTTCACTTTCAGAATTGATTCGTATAACAATCCAAACGTTTTTATCGTTGAAAAATATATATAAAAAGAATATTATTATTGGACTGCGTCGTGCATTATTATTACAACATTATTTTTATAATTATTATAACATTTTTATGTTCATTCATTATTTATATTAAACTATATTATATGAATATATTAAAGAATCAGCAAGGAAATTATTTAATTATTTAATTAAGAAGTATTCTGAATTATTTAGAGATTTAATTAAGAAGTATTCTGAATTATTTAGAGATTTAATTAAGAAGTATTCTGAATTATTTAGAGAAGATTACTATGTTTTATAAATTTTATAAATTATTATGTTCTACAAACCTTCAAATTGTGCTTCGTCTGGATCTACTGTCTTTACTCCGAAGTGATCGTCTGGTAGAAAATGATGCTTATTTTTTTCATTATATCCTTCTTCGTTCACCGCTTTGTCTCTGAAACAAAAATGTTGACAAAGGAAGTGAATAATTTTCTTTCGCGTTCTCAAGAAGACACACACGGAAATTAGTATTTATCGAACGGCATGCCATTGCAATTTACACGCTGTACATTATAGATCTTTCTGTAGATATTCAGTGTGATAATCTTTCGCCCATAAAACATCATTTTGATGTATATCGAAGAGGCACACTCTATGATTAGTGCATGATTAATACAAAGTTAGGACAGAGTTGTATTTTTCAAAATAACTGCACAAGATAAGCCTCATTGATCAATACAAATTTAAAACTTCCAGTCTTGTTTCAAATTTCAATTAATATGAAAAATATGTTTCTTCATTTCAATGCATTAATTTTTACATTATGCAAATATTAACTGACGTAATGGCTGATATAATCATTCTATTACTATACTAATTGTATATTTATTTATTTTCAAAAATATAATATCAACATCGTTACGTCAATTTTGCTATTTGACGAGAAACTTGCTCTATCTGAGAAAATTACTTGCACTATCATTCTATCATTCAGCGTATGAATTTCGTTTGAAAACATACATCGTGTCATTACTCGAATTCAACCTCAAAGGGATTACAGGAGTGGTGTTAACAGTGGTGACAATTGTCGAAATAGAATCCTCCTCCTCTCTTCCGATATCCACCGGTTGTCTGCATCTAAACGCGCACGGGCAATAACGAAGAATAGTGTTTGCGATCTTATACTCCTTTCTTCTTGAATTAGTAGATTCCTCGTTGAAATTTTCATCCTTCTCGATCGAATTCGCCTCGGTGCCTTTCAACACCGTAATCGTGTTGTTGGCCTCTTCTGTCCAAGCACAGTACTTGAAGATCATTTCGATCGATAATGGTTCATCGATCACGATCAAAAGTCCTTGTCATGCCACTGGCGATGTTTATGCGGTTTGTCAAAGTTATTTTTGCACTATCGACTCGTTTCATTCTTCGCTTCTTCACGATTCGCTCGTACTTTTTTCAAGTTAGGCGCAATTAATCGAACGTGGGATTATTTAATGTCTTTGGTTTACTGATGTCCAGTAACTAAAGTTAAATTGTCTTTTATGTTTTCCCTAATTTTGGAAAATCAGATGCCACGTTTAATTTTTGGAACACGAAGTTTAGTATCACGTTTGATTCTCGCTATTTGATACAAGATATTGCTGCAATGGCATGTAACGTAGTAATTATGGTATTTTATTTATTTGTTTTTTCTATCGATTAAAAAAAAAAAATACAACACGTAACCTTGGAAAGATATTATCGTTTTGAAGAAATCGTTTTGAACGTAATTCAGAAATATTGACTATTATATTATTGATCTATCATGAAAATAGTATTGTAAATAAATTATGAGTCACATCGAATCTATATAATACAATGTATGAATAATTCTCGTTTGGCTGTACATTTGAAAGAAAAAATTTAGAAATAATTATCAACTGTCTTTCGAAAATTGTGGCAGTACAGTGTATTACTCTTAAATAAAAATTATGTAAATTCTATTTGTAGTTATTTCTATTTTCCAATTAAGGACGTTAGAAGAAAATTTGAAGCAGTAAATTTCATGTGTCTAGACAATATGCAATTCAAATTTCAAGCTATTATTCTAGAGCTTCTGCTACATTTCGTGTTTATCATTCTAAGGTTAACGAATGATCGATTAACAACCTGTTATGAAATGTTCTGTATCTGACAAGATATACAAATATAATTGTACAGTAAAAAATTTTGAACTTGTTAATAATTTAAAAGAAATATATGAAAGTGAAAAAAATTAGACAATATTAACCATGATTTTAAAATAAATATAATACTAAATCAAATAAATATAGATGATTATAGAAGAATAAATTTAATATTAATAAATTTTACTTTTCTACTAATTGTATATATTTACACGTTACTTATAAGTTAAAATATATATATATTTCATAATTTCATAATTTCACAATTTCTTTTTTATGAACCATTGTCTAGATACATGATTAACATTTTTAAAAGTCAGATGTCTCACTCTCATGAATTCATTTTTCAGAAAAAGAAACTCTTAATATAGATAGCAATAAATTCATGATTAATTTTAAAAATAATGCTACGAAACATTATTTCATTCGATTTCAATTTTGAAACTAATCTGTGTGACTCCTAAATAACTCAGGCTGATAATATTTTATATCTATTGTGCATCTTATTTCAAAACCTTTGTTCTTTTATTTACATTACGTTATCCCTATCATTCAATACTGCAAATTCCCTATAAAATTAAAAAAAAAAAAAAAACAGAATTTCAAAGAAAACTAAATAGACGATCTATGGCCGCCATAATCGGCGCACGCACCGGTCGATCATCGCAGTTTCGCAGCAATTAATGGACGTTTAAACTAAAATCGCACTACACTCAAGCACGCTCGTAGGCAATCTTCGAATCATGCTTGAAGTCACTTCAACAAATTTCACCAAAGTTAAATCGAACCGAAACGATTGATTAATTTTTCTCTTTTTCTTTTTTTTTTTTTTTTTAGAAATGAAAGAAAACGAGAGAAGGGGGCTAAAAGCAAGTACCGACGATGCGACAAATAACGCCACACGCACGACTGTGCTCACGTAAACGTCGGCTGTCTCAGCACTGACCGCTGCCACTTCCCTCCGCCCCGATCTCCCCGTTTCACTTGTAACCCCGCGATACCATATCGAATGGTTATACACTGACCGTAAAAGTCCCCTTCTGGACATTAGGGTGGAAACCTGTACGAGGATATAGGCGTCAAAGGTAAAAATGAACAGGTGTCGCGTTATACAGCGAAGAGCGTAACTGTATCAAAGACGACGAAAAATCGTCGATAATTTAGACTGATGTAATTTCGTAAAAAAAAGTCACGGAATGATCCGCATGGTCTTGTTTTAAAGCTTCCACTTTGATAGTCGGAGAGTTCAGTTTTCTCAGAGGTAACGTTACATCGTACAAGCGAGTAGAAAAGTGAGGATACTTTTTTTTGAAAAATTGTAGAAATTCAAACACGTGAATTCCTTTAGTAGATCCACCCATCATTCCGAAGATTCAAGTCTCCTCTATACAACGACTTCTTAAAACTTGCTGTGCGATTTTTTTTTTTTTCACTATTTTATTGAACGTTGAATATTAGGAAGAAATCCTAATGTTGCAAATTCAATAAAATTGTAAAAAAAATCGTACAGCGAGTATTAAGAGGTGGTTACAAAGAGAAAATTTTTAAATTTTCAAGATCATGGTGAATTTAGTCATGAAAAAATTTTTTTAATATTTTTACACCCGTCTGAATTTGTATATTCAATTTTCGATACATGATGCAAAATCGTTCTTTAAAACTCACAACTATCAAAATAGAGGATTTACGCTTTAATCAAATGGATTATTATATAATCCTTTTTTACGAAATTATATCAGTTTAAATTACAGTTCGTATCGATAATTATGTTCTCGTTACTAAATTACAAATTAATAACAATACTGAGATTATCTGTGATAATATTTGCATAATGTCAAAATGCGACATTTTTTTTGTAATTTAAAATGACGAATGTTCTTGAATTCTATGTTATTTATACACGATATATATTAATTTATTTCATCTGACAATATGTGTAGTTGTCCTTACGTGTACACATATTTTCAACTTCTTGGTCATTCAAGTCTTGAATTGCAACACAATGTTCACAGGGAATTTTTTTTAACGAGTTCAAATTGTTATTCAGAGAGCACTTGATGGCGTGATTATTCAAACAGAAATATAATCTCAATTTTCCTCTCACGCGATGTTGGTAAATCGAGTAAACGAAAACGAGATCAAGAACGTGTCCACGGTCGCATCATTACTCATGTTTTCTACTACATGATTATTCTTTTTTTAAAATCAATTTAAGTAAATCTATTTTTTTTTAAATTACTGTTAAAATAACTGAAACAGGTTTTACTATTTTATGAAATAAAATAAATTATAAAATACTATTTTTTAATACATTAATTTTATTTTATCATACTACGCACTGTGGAAGATGCAAAAATATTCCAAACATAAATAATAGTACTCTCTGTAATAAACTTTTCTCCTAATTTTATATATGTATGATATATGAAATAAATATAATATCTGCAGTCAGACAATAAATACTCCGAACTTATTATACTCTGAAATGCTATAATCATTTAATTGACCTAAAAAGCCTGAATCAACGTCATAGGAATAAAAGCAATTTAAGAACGATTCAAAGGATAAAGTTGTGAGTCACGTTCATTCAATTCAACACTGTGTCACAAAATCGATCAAGTAGACAAAGTGAAATTGTACCGATACCACCAATTCAACTGTATAATGATTGCTCTTAAAAAATCACTTGTCGCGTTTTTAGAAACATTATCAAGAAATTTCCTCGCTGCTACTACATGTATAGTTCACATACAATGAAATTATGTTAGTAAAACTACGGAAGCTTTACATTTGTCGCCTTCCCAGAAGTATAGCTGAAAAGTTATAAAACTTTGCACACGATACGCCTAGCACTATTATAGTGAATAATTTGTCGTGCATGTGTACAAGGAAACAGTAATTTCCTGTCGGGACAATAGCGAAGAAAAATAGAAAAAACGACAGCAATACGGGACTACTGATAACACCACCATAAAAATTATTGCGTTATTAATTGCAAGCTGGAAATACTGCAGTACGAGCTGCAGTGTTTCAGTCATAATTATCATAGAGTAGATGATAAATGTTAAAATAAGTGCAGTTTCAATATTTTTAATAATACATTGAAGCATGTTATCAAAAACATAATACAGAAATATAAAAGTAATTAAAAGAATGTTAGATCTTGTAATTCTAATAGTTTTATCTATAATTCTAATAGTTTTATTGTACATTCATTTTGGAACATAGAAGTTTCTATTAAAAAGAAATATTTCTCAAAATAGATGAATGTTCAGATAATTTAGATTTAAAATGCAAAATGAATTGTTATTATTTATAAAAAAATCTGATAATTGAGGTTGTCTAAACATATTCATTTCTTCCAATTATTTATGTACATACGTACATATAATTATTTGCAGTTATCTGTAGTTATTTATGATTGTTTATCTATAACTGGATTACAGTTAATTATGATCAATTGCAGTTATTTATAGTTAATTACGATTACGTGCGGTTATCTAGTGATCTGTGAATATCTATAGTTTTCCATAATTACCTGCAATTACTCGTAACTATAATTTATCCACTAGCGATTAATTGGACCTATTCGCAACAAGTCATTGCTATTTGCTAAACCTCAAAATCTCAGCATTGGAACTTTCAGAAATTCTTTACACCATTACTTGTATTTTACAATAAATATTAATTTGAGATATAAAACGCAAGATATAAAAAAATTTATAAAAGAAAAGAATAATGAAAATATTACTTACATATCGAACATGGACAATGCATGGACTTCGTTGGAGGCTGTTCTAACAAATTGTTGACGACGATATAATTGGGATGGAGATAGAGAACGTAATCTTCTTCTATAAGGAGTGTCAGTGCGTATCGCAGGAAGATATTCACTAGTTTGAGCATCCGATGACATTACTTCGACATCGGCAATTTTTTGAGCAGCCACGTCTTTCGTTTTGCGATGAATTCTCATCTGTAATGCAATAAAGCATAACATTTAATAATACTTGTAGTTCACTATTGTTTTGTATATTAGATATTTAGTACATTAAAGATAATATAGTACCCGTGATATATTTTTATCATTATTTTCTCCAACTTTATTATATCCATATGTTAATGTGGGAGCTGCTTGTAATGGTCGAAAAGAATTTTCATCCACAACTCGCCCTTCTCGATGTGAGGTATTATACCTGAAAATTTGAAAAAAAGAAAGAACATTTAAATTTTTACTTGATATAAATTACATATATTTTTTATTTATTTTATAAAATTAATTATATTTACATATTATGCATAACAAATGTTTGATGAATATTTCTTGATGATGATTGATGACTTTCAATGGAACTTGAACGAGGATATTTAGACTTGACATCAGATTTCCTTGAATATCGACCTCTTTCCATAAACTTTTGATAAACTCTGGAATTACCATCCGAAAATTTTTGACTTGTACGTTCATTTGAATTCTGTAATATTCATCACATTCTTAATTATTGTATATGTAATTCTAAATTTTTATTATTAATACTAGCCTTTAGCAAAAGTACTTACGTTACTATCTACATTTGCATTATTTATGTTTTTCATTGGCCGATAACTGTCATAATGCATACTTGTACTATTTTCTTGTTGGTTTCTTCTTCTTTGATGATACATAGTCCCACAGCTCCTATTAACATTTGTAATTAATTCTGTTTCTTTGTTTAAAATTTAATCCACTTAAACAGTGTCATTGATTATTTTGAAATTTCAATTATCTACAATTATCTACTAATTATTTTATAGATGTTATAGCTGTTGTAACTATAGATTTATCTATTTAATCATGAAATATCTTTATGTTTTTTTAATTAAATCAGTGTTAATTCAAATTTTCATACATTTTCTATTTTTTTTTTTTTTAATAAATTAATAGATCACAATAGTTAAAGTACAGTACCTAACGTTTTCTTCTTGAGAACTTCGGTCGTTAGAATTTTCTGTTGTGTCCCTTAATCTTCTCTTTAAATTAATATTTATTAATTCTAAATTAGACGATTTATCCATTAGGAGGCCGCTAGACTTTGGTATATATTCTCGAGTATAAAGTACAGGAATTCTAGATTCTGTTGTTTTATTATTGTTTTCCTGAAACGTATACATGTTCAATTAATGCAAGTAGTCAGTATAATTATTATTACCATCATGTATCAATCTATTTTATAAAGTTTCTCTTACCTTTCTCTCAAAATTATTTTCAATGATATTACGATAATTCCCAGGTTCTCTAGTAGTAGAAATTTTTGATTGATTTCGAGATTTTACGTCTACATTAAAAGTATCACCTAAAAAATATTAAAAGTATTAATTTAGCACATACTAATACATATGTAATAATTAATATGAAAAAAATTGGTATTATAATTCGTACAATTACGGATACTTGTATTTATGTTTCGATTTGCTTGCAAATTCAGTTCATTTTCACATTGCATATCCTAAAAAGAAATACATATTTATGTACAATTATAAAAAATTATGATGTTTAATAAATTATTATAAATACACATTATAATTGTTATTATAAAACTCAAAATACTTCTAATTAACGGTAACTTTAAATACTAACCTGAAATATTTCTAATAAATGAGTAAAATTCAAATAGGACATAATAATATCAATTAATTATTACTAGAACTATTTCTCATCGATCTGTAAACGCGACTTCCACGCGAAATTAAAAATAATAGTCTAATACTGCGAATGAATTTTCTCATACCTACTTACTCGATAAATGAATAAAAAAACGCGACGAATGTGTATTCTCAACATAATCTCTTGAATTTGTTTACAGACAGCATGAAATGATTAGTCGTTAACATAGATATTACAAGTCATGATCTACACGCATATTTGTTTATTAATAGAATATTTAATATATGGATGAAAAGTATAATATGATGAAATAGTTCAGTTGATTATGACACCATGATTTAAATTTCTACAAATGCAATTCCAGGGCAAAATCATGCCCTGATTTAACATGATTACATTTCACAAGCGGAGTTGACTTCATGGCACGCAAACGAATACCAACAACGAGCTTAAAGTCACTTTTTCAAGTCTCTGGTTTATGTTTCATTAATAACTTTGTTGAAATTGTCAACAATCACAGTTTTGTCATGTACGTATATTTAGATTGCATTTAGATATGAAAGAACAAGACAAGATACAGAGAATTGGGAATAAACCTTTCATTCCTTTTCGCTGA
The DNA here is from genome assembly GCF_011392965.1 of Frieseomelitta varia. Classification (NCBI taxonomy): domain Eukaryota; kingdom Metazoa; phylum Arthropoda; class Insecta; order Hymenoptera; family Apidae; genus Frieseomelitta; species Frieseomelitta varia. The sequence goes on along the minus strand of NW_025110456.1, from coordinate 300,565 downwards.
GGGGGATCTACATATTTTATTTTATTTTATTTTTATGAATTAACACGAATTGAGATAATTATAAAATTCTAATAATTATTTATGGTATTTTATCGTCGCCGATGTTGGAACTTATATTGAAGTTTTACCTGATTTTGCGTTGGAACTATTTGCCACACAACAGGTTGTTCCAATTTGGAACGCATACCGACTCCAAGTGCAACGAAATTTTGTCTGTCGCTCCATAGGTTTTCACGATAATTTTCGTTTCTAAAAAAAATAATACAATTATAACTATTTATCAGGCACAAAATAAATTTTGAAATTATTATTAAAAATTAATTGTCATATGTCAATGATAAAAAAGATAAATAGAGAATAATGAATATTGGCTTTGTACTCGTACCATTTAGGAAATTACCTTACAAGTTTTTCCTTTTCCGACCTCGTTGCTATAACTTGGCTTTTAGTACGTCCGATGGATGGTGAGATTGAACCACTTCCGGCCACAATCCAGTCGACATCAGGACCTACACGAATGTAATCAATTTGTGCACATGATTCATTTTATTAACATTAAAAGAAATTCAATCCCATTTTCAATACTTGAAAAGAATATCTAAATTTCATTTTTGCGATAACATTTTTTAAATAGTAATAACAGTCGTAAAAATGTAATATTTTTTTAATAAATTTTACCTGCAGCTATTTGTACGGTGGGTGAAATCTGCAAACCATACATGACAAGACCATCCGCAGAAACTAAAGGCAGAGATTTCCGTGCCAGACGAGCTCTAATAGCGGACATCATTGCCTCCCCATCATGATGACCTTCTGATGCTCGTTTTCCTGCTGCTAATACTTCCTGAATGTATGATTAACATTCCTTTAGTATATTAATATCAATATTATTTTTTAATAAATATATAGGAGAAACTATTAAATAACAATAATTGAAGGATTTGCATCAAAAAAGAGACAGCTTCGCTTTTTATACATTTTTTGCTACATATTCTATTTCATTTAAAAAAATATAATCTTCCACTTCAAATAAGTATGATGATGATTTGCATCACCATCAATCAAAATCACTATAAATTTATAATATGTTTGAAACAGGACTTCGTTTTTAATTGTTCTTTGGTTGGTTTACTAAACTTACTTTACTTAAAGCGAAGTCACCTCCTTATTGCAATCATTCCTTCAAATTTTTAATAATTCTAGTAGAGATAAATTATTTGATGAGGAAGTTGGCAAGCATTCAATTTTAAAATTAAATTTGATATATAGCCTATAAAATTGTAAATTAATCTATAAATATAAAGATACCTTTACAAAGAGAATAAAATACCTCGGATTCATAGATCTGAGCCAACACAGCCAATGTATCAAGCGCTGCCTGTCGTACCCTGCGTCGACGATCTCTAACCATCTTAGCTACCTTGTTAGCCACTGCGTCCACTTTGAATTCCGTACTTGGAAATGTCACCAGCGAGAAAATTAACAACTGTAAGGTATTTTCCCTAGTCTGTAGTGAATAAAGAAAAAGATGTTGAACATTCAATTAAATTTGATTGACATTAACTAAATTTGTATAGAGATGTTGTATCATTACTTAGTTAGTTAAATTTAATAAAAAAAGAAAGAAACCAACAACAAAATTCCTTTTCCCGCAGAAAGAAGAATTAAAACGTAAATTAAAAAGAAATTTAAGCTCAATATTTAAAAGCTTAATAAAAATTATAAGAATTCGATAAACATGCGTTGAGTAAAGGTAGAAATTTAATAAACACTCAACGAAAAATTTTAATTAAATAAAAATTAAGACATCACAAAATGTTCTCACAAAGGAATCTCACCTTTGCGTTCCTCGCATTCAAACACTGCGGCTGTAGAAGTTGTTCTAGAAGAAGAGAAGGCCTGAGTCTAAGCATCGTGATCCTGGCTAATTGAGCTGCGCTTGGACCACCGTGTCTCGCTAAACCCCATGCCAATTGCGGCAAACGTTTTTTCAGAGCCTCTTCACTTACTCCAGCTACGACTACCTGATACAAATGATTAAAAAAACCTTCTTGCTATAAAAAATTGGAGAAGAAGCATGATAAATCGAAAAAAAGTAAATCTCGATATAATGCTTCTATTTCGTGACATGTGTCCATAACGTATGGAAATTTACTGGCGCATTATTGAAGTGTTTAAACCCTGACGTGGAATTTTGTTACACCATATGATGAAAAACGCTTGGAAATCGAGTTATTCGAGTAGAAGTTTATCATTTAATTTAAGAAAAATTTTGTACCGATTGTTCTGAATAGTAATTTCAAATTGATTAAAGAGAACTGATCTCTTTTAGTTCATTATCTTAATACTTTAACAATAATAAATGTGAACTTTGCAGTTAATTTAAATTTTGTTCTACGCTTCTCCAATATTAGATCTTTGTAAATTTTAATATAAATGTTACCCAAGAATTCAATTTCTTGCTTTTACTTTCCATCAGTGTTAATTTCTATTTTTAAAAGACAAGAGCAATGATGATATTTCTTATTTAATCAAATTTTAATATGTTATTCAATATTCACGTGACCAGCAGGTAGCAAGCAATCTATGGAATACTTTCTCGTGACCGAAGTGATATTTAAAGACCTTTAGACTTTAAAAAATACCTAATCACGAGTTGCATTCAAATACATGATCAAGGTTTTTAAATACCGTAATTTTGTTGTTATTTACTTTTTTAGAACGTTACTTTCATAATCTTGACAGTAGAATTTTTAAGATATTCTATAAATAAAAAATAACAATAATAGTAATTAGAATAATAGTCTGTAAATTACAAAAAAAAAAAAGAAAAAAGAAGATTCTAAATATTTTAATAAAAAACGAATGAAGAACTGATATTTATGAATCGTTTCCCATTAGAACTCGTAAGTAGTAGTCGACATACTAAGTCAGACGTATGTCAGTCCACTTATGGACTCCCTTACTGTAGTTAAACTATTCAGGCACGCAGCCTCTGTTTTTCTTTAAAAAAATATATATCACATTTATAAAATGATATTCCACGTGCAAGGATGCATGCTATAATCGTATAAACCAAATGATAATAAACAAAAAATGTCTATTAAAGTAATAAAGGCATCGCTATTATTGTACTATAGAATTAATAGTTTCTATATAACTAATGTTTTTTATACAGACATGCTTGCTAAAATTTTTGCCCGAAATATCCCGCCAGAAAGTGCTAAATTAATGTCCCGAATAAAATTAATAAAATGTTGATGCAATAATTAATGAAATGGTGATTTTAATTAGCAATTAGTTTGTAACAATATACTATAACAATAAGATAGTACGTAATACAAGAAAAAGAATATTATACTCGAAGAAGAAGTGGGATTAAATACATTATTTACAATATACGTTAAATAGAAAAACAATATGTATATATTGGAATGAGTAAATCAGTTAAAACTGATTCAAGCAAGCATATTTGCGAGTTACCTTTGCCACGGCCAAACCCGCAGCAGCTACACGACAGCTCCTTTCACAGCCCAGTACTGCATGCAAAAGAGATCCTAATCGCGGCTCTATCGCGATCAGAGCAGAGGACGTTCGCAAAGCGGACGCTACTCTTTCCAAACCTCTGACACGAGCGCGCCAATCCTCCTGTAATCGTTTTTTTTTTTTTTCATTTTATATAACTTCATTTAATTATCGTTCATATTTCTTAAATATTTCCTTATATTTAATTAAATCTTCGATTTTTTTCAATATATTGAAAAACTTCACTTCAACGACGAGTGGAGAATACAAGAACAATGAAAGAATAAAATTTTAATATAAATATCTTATCTTATAAATAAGCAAAAATTTATATATGTAGAATATATCTATATAGAATAAAAATTTATTAATTTTAAGCAAAATTAGACAAATGTAACACTGTGTTTTAATTAAAAATTGAAAACTTTTATATATAAAATTAAATATAAATAGATTATTTCTATGTTTTAAATACTGTTTGTTTGTCTATGTGCTAATTGGAAATTAATTTTTTATCTTTCTTAATTTACAATACTGAAAGGAGCTTTGCATTATACATTACACTCGATCTTGTAACGAGATAAAAGATTTAATTTGAGTATAATATGAAAAATGTGATAAATATGCAAAGTGGCCTGTTATTTATGACATAATTGACTTACTCTTTCGTTCGAGAATCATTTTTTTTTTTTTTTTCTCTACGATATCATCGATGACAAACGAATTTTTGTGTTGACAGAACGTTCGTATGGAAAATATCATTTATACGTAATGTTCCTGGTCAAGAATCAGCAGTCGTCGAGTGAACATTATCGATCGTTGCAGCAAGCCTGAATGCAATGCATTGGTAACATCTGCATTTAATCTACGATTCAGTTCTATTTACACGAAAATAATCAATATTATCAATTTTTCACAATTTCATTGAACCCACGAACGATATAAAACTACATATCACATGGTCGTTCAAACTTTGAAATTTTGAAAGACTTAGAAGATCAGACACGAGACCTTCCTATAATAAAACTAAATTGATAGAATTTGAAGAACTCTTTGAAAAGACGATATACAAATCGATGATAAATGTGTAAATTCATTTCTTAAATATAAAGAAAAATGGAGTTAATGTTAAAATATTATAATTAGAACATCATCACAATACATTTGATTTTTAATATCTTAATCTTCGTTAGGTTCTCAAATAAATGATGCAAATACTTATATTAAATTTAAAGTTAAAATAAATTTTATAATTAATAAATGAATTTTTTGAATTTAACATTTGAAATTTATTGGTGCTACAATCGCCATTGTTCTTTAAACATAGAGAGTTTCTTTAAACCGTCGTTCTCAAATTTACAGAAACATAACACCAATATCGTATTTAAAGTGCAATAAATTTAAGGATTTCATCACGAAAAATCCAAACCGTTGAAGAACTTCAAAATGACGAATAAATTTGCATATACACAGAAACGAAGCTATCGCACGCGACGACGTTCCTAATTATTTTCTTGTTACTTGGGAGTTTTGTTTCCCATGGCGGCGTGTAATATTGCGCCCGAGGAAATCTCTGCCGTTTTTCATCTGTAGAATATTCATATCAGCGTCCTCCAGACGCCTGAGGACTATTTCAATGGCGTCCAACCAGTGGAAAACGAAACAGCATGCATAATTCATCCATACTGTTTCACTGCCACGAAGGAGGGAACGTTGTCCAGAAGGAAATATGTGCCTGATGGAAGTGCGATTAATCCAGCTAATCATGTAATATGCCATTATTTATGGATACAAGGGGTGGTCAAGAAATTCTACGAAGGAAAGGCAATAAAGAACCATTAAAACAATGCGTGTGTATATTGTATCTATGAAACTTGCTTTGCGAAGAGCATAATTGAATTAATAACGTGAAACGAAGAATTATCGATATCTTAGACTGTTGTAACTTCGTTAAAAAGAATCATATAATGACTCGCTTGGTCTCCAGCCGAACGAAAAATGTTAAATGTTAGATAAATAATTAATTCGTGTGCGAAAAGGAACATGGTCTCTTTCACACTGAGAATTACATGGTATATGAAATCGATATTATATGATTCCATTTGCTTTTATATTTCTTATTATACGGTATGTAGATACGGCGACATTGGTGGAAAGGCATAGAGAGACCTTGAACTTACAATTAGTTGAATGAAGGAGAGATACTTTCATGGTCGTGAGGAGCGTAACATTTTTCCACGATGTCGATAATAACGTAGACTAACGCTGGTTTCTCATTCTTGGTCTTATATCACTAACAATTGCAAAATTATTAAGACGTGTTACAACTTATAACAGTGTATTGTGAATAGAATTATAAAATTTATGCTTCCCCAGTTTACACGATTTATACATAACTTTTCAAGCCAAATCTTTAAACGTAATTAAAACAAAAACACGTAATAAAAATTGTTAATGTACCAAAGTGTATCTCGTTTTGTGAAAAATTAAAATTTCTAAATTCTCTTATAAAATCTGTTAAGTAGAAATTTTTGAATAAAATTTAAGAAACACTAATCCACAATTGAAGAGATTAATACAAATTTTTTATATACTAGTGGGAATCTTTAATAGAGTCTTAAAAATTTTAAATAATATATTAAATATTATATAATATAATAATATATAATAATATACAATAATATAAAATATTATATAATAATATACAATAATATATTAAATATTAATTTTTAAATAGTAAAATGGAGAGTATAAAAGAAAAGATTCCTCACTTTTAGTTTCTTTTAATTCACTTTTTATAATTAAATCCATTCTAATAAAATGTTGTGACTAGGGGTGTGCGAGAACACGAAAATATCGGGAACCCAGCTACGGTTTGTCTCGAACTACGTACTCTACAATACTGTATAGCAGTCTTACAAAATATGTAAATACACAGTTCAATTTCCTCTGCCAGTGAAGTTATTGGAAACACGGATTCTAAGAATCGTGCGACCTGATGTATACAAACGTGTGACTGCGTGCCTTTGTACTTGAGCATTATGTACGCTGTTGAGCAGTATCGCTGAGAAATTCGGGCAGTTCAGACGTATATTTCAAAATTTGTGTGAATTTAATAAAGATTAAAAATCTTTAAAAAAAATGTCGAGTGATAGTGAGAGTGAAGTTGTGGTAGCAGGAAGTAGTGCAGAAGATATCGTGTAAAGGAAGAAGATAAAGAGGAGCTCTGTTTGGGAACATTTTCAAGAAAAAAGATGATACAAAGGCGGAATGCACGCATTGTCACCATGAATTTAAAACGAAGTATGCAAATACTACTGGTTTATTACGCCATTTGAAGCATATGCATCCAAACATAAGTATATGTGCTAGAAAAGAAACTGAATCGATATAAAATTTTGTCGCGTGTACAAAGTGATACGCGAAAGATTGTTAAACCAAAAAATATAACAGAAGGAATTGTTCGAATGATGGTTCTAGATCTGCGATCTTCCGATATGGTTGAAGGCGTGGGCTTTAACGAATTAACCTCTAGTTGTGACAATTTTACATATTTTTAATACTATCAATATCCGTTACAAGAATAAAATTTTTACCTACTTATAAACTGACCGTCAGAATGCCTAAATCAAATTAGTATGCAACAGTCGTGTCCGTTTCGTGCTGAGATGCTTTCGACTTAACATCAGGAACGGATTTACTTACTGCCGATAACAACAGATAATTACAAAACAAACAAATAACTTATCAATGCTATCATAAATTTTTCTTCACTTACAGATGTATATCTAATCTGCAATTTATTTATAAATTTATTTGCAACTTTAATACTCCATTAAAATCATGTTATTATTAAAACAATATCATATTATATACTTGAATAAAATGTTAAATAAAAAGACACGTTTAATTAGCTTAAGCGATATAAATCGAAATTAAAAATTTTAGTATAAAAATTCTTGGCGCGGGTTTAGAATGTCTTTGATCCATCACTGTCAGAACGCAACACGAAACCGGTCAGTCAGTCTCTTGCAAGAAAGAAGAACGTATATTTATTCCAATCTTCTCTTAAATATTCTTTTCACATATGAATTCGCACGCACTTTTTATATAATTTTCGCAACAAAATTTTTAAAGTAATTTTTAAAAATAATTTTTTATAATCTTCGTAAAAGAGCTATGGATATATTGGATAATCTTCGTAAAGATATATGGTTATAATTATTTATTCAATCTAAAAATGTATCAGAACAATAAGAATAAGAATTCTTCGAAAATTTAATATTTAATCATTTCTTTGTCATGTATGAATTCATCATTCAAGAACAATAATAATTTTTTAAACAAGTTTAGTTCACATCATGCTTAGAAACTACAAAAGAATCATTGTTCAAATTTTGAAGTATGTCATTGCTTGTGGTTCGATTTTTTGTATTGTGAAATCGTTACTCGTGGAAAATGAAAACAACAAAATACCAAAGTTCAACGATCTGGAGAATTTAATGGTACGTAAATCAATTTAACAATTATTAAATTTTATCTGAAAAAAAATTCAATAAAAAAATTCAATAAATGTTCGTTGAAAAATAAATTAACAGGGAGAACTCTTGAAGAATTTGACAAAGAAATAAAAAGATATACTATATTTCTACTTCTGTAAAACGTGTTCGTTTCAGAATTTTTAAATTTTAGATTAAAACAGAAATGGAAAATTCGAAGCGATTATTGACTGTAAGAAACACGTGTCAAAAATATAATTTAGGTGTATACAAAGATCCTAGCAAACCTTCTGCATTTAAACATCCGCCGACACCTCAGTATAGTGTTTTTTACATTGTCAGGTAATATGTACGTTGTAGCAGGCAATCAATTATAGCATTTACAGCATTTATTCATTTTAATCATAAAAAAATATAGTACGAACTGATGTTTCTTTGCTTGTGTATATAAATGATATTATCTTCGTTGTGTATTAATATTATTAAATGCTCAAAAATATTTTTTAATTACTTTTTATTCACCTACGATATTATATTTAACAATATTTATAGATTGGCCATTTCTTTTACTTATTTATAATATTATACTTAATAATGCTTAATTTTAGAATATTATCGAGCATTATTAAGTATTATAAGCAGCACATATGCAATATGTTCCATATAATTTAAAAATATAACCACTCAATCAATTTATATGAATAATGAAGAGAAGAATGTTTTATGCATAGAGGAGAATAGGATTTAAATGGAATCGATTGTTGTGATTATTCTAACAATAACTGATTCAATTAGCGGTGTTATCTACATTATTTGCCACGCAGATCACGCGATCTATCATACTGTCCAATTTACAAAGCCGGCAGTACAACGTGGATTTACAATTTATGTCTCTTAATGAATGTGCGGGAGGAAGAGTTAAACAGTGGAAAAGAGCAGATATCGACCATCGCCAGAAGAGCAATACCGGAACTCGAGTTTCCAGAGGCGGCCGAGGTATACCAATCATTTGTCATCAAACCTTATTAAAGCAATTTTAATAATAACGTACTTAATATGTGTCAATAAATTTCGTTAAATTCCTAATTATATAAAATAACGTTACAATTTTTATAGTATAATTGGAAAAATTCTGTATGCAAAAGTGAACCAAAGAAAAAAAGAAATAGCATTTCCTCTTCGTTGAAGCCTTCGTTAACTGGTCAGTTATAACGTAGCAATTAATGTATTTATTGTTAGAATACATATAATTAATACAAGTCTTAATCACACATTAGAAGATTTCTAAAATTCGAATAAGCGGAAGAGAAAGAACTATTTTATGAAAAATATGGTTGTCCAGCATGATAGAACGAATGTGGTAATATCATGAATATGTAAATGAAAATATTAGGTGGTTACCATCGTATACATTTTATACAAGCTTCCTTTTTTTTTGATAAAAATCTTTTTACTGCCCACTTTTCGGTTCGACTACCTCGTTACATTTTGATTTTATCCATCGTGAAAAAATTTCAGAAACTTGAAGAAGCTATCGAAAAAATTCGCTACTGATATTAATACATACATATATTGAAATTTATATAATCTCATTTCAATTTCATCTTAAAAGATTATATTCGAAAAGGTTAATCGCCAAATATTGTTTTCGTCAAAAGGTTGAAAGACAATCTTATTCTCATTTTAGCGAAGAAAGAATTTTTAACAAAAAGTTCTACTCGGGAATCAATATCAATAACGATTGGTAATTTTTTTCACACTTTGCTCAAACTTTCAGCATTTTTCTTAATGCAGGAAAAAAATGAAAATTTACGTCCACTGATGATCGAAAAATCACAGAAGGCCACAACAGGGTTAATTCCAGAAACTTTATCTTTGTCTTTGCATCGACTAAAAATCCTTGTGGCTTAACCCATGATCAGCACTCCCCTTGTAGACGAGACTAAACCCGCGAAACTTATGCAGGCATTACGAACGACGAAGAAACTGTTGGTGGTAAGGCATCCATTTGAAAGATTGCTGAGCGCGTATCGCGATAAACTGGAAAACTCCGTGGCTGGAAGGGAACACGGGACACTTCACTTTTATCGGAAATACGGCAGCAAGATTGTTGAAAAGTACCGTGGTGAGTCACGGCAAGTTATCGACCGCGATGTACGTATTCGTTGCTCGAGCATTGGGTTAATAGCGAGTGGCTTTTCACTCTCGTTTTTCAAGAGACGAATTTCACACCTCCTGAGGAGTATTTGGTGATCAGACGAAAGGATGTACCACTACCAGCGGGAATCGAGCCAACTTTCCGTGAATTCGTCCAATATTTAATTCATACTGATTTGGCCAATTACGGGGACGATCATTGGATACCCTACTACTTGTACTGCACACCATGCCTCGTTGATTATGACATCATTGCAAAGGTAAAATTAACGTTTATTACGTGCAAGAGTTGAATGAAAATATTTGAACGTATTTTATATTATAGATAGAAACATTACGGCTGGATCAGATTTATACGATACATAAACTACATCTTCAAGATACGATTAAACCGAGATGGCGTCATAATAGTGGTTACGAGAATGCATCAAAGATATACTTTGGCCAATTGAACAAAGATCTGATACAAAAATTGTACGAAAAATTCCAGCTGGACTTCGAGCTTTTCGATTATTCACCAGATGACTATTATCAATATGCAACAGCTTCTTAAAGTGTCCTGATAAATTTTTTCGTAAAAATGATATCTTTCAGCAATGATTTCCATTTTTAATTCATCATATTTGCTATTAATTAAAAATATTTTATAAACTGCAGTAATAAAAAATCTACTTATTGATAAAAAAAAAAATCTATATATTATATTAATGTTTTCTTTATGTTGATCAAGTACAAATTTGTTAAGAACATTTTAAGGTCACACTATGCAAAATTTGTCTGGAAATAAGCCATACGATATGATTTTAAAACTACATTCAATCGAATATTCATTGATCTTCAAACTTGCAAATAATATCAATCGAAAAATTTATTTATCCTACCCTGTATTTGCCGTGTTAGACGATGTAACATTTTTCTTCGAAAGTTTCTTCTACCTCCAATACCAACAAACACTTTAGTAAACACCTGACCAACATTTTTCGTGACTAACTCTGATTCAAAGAAAAATTTCTAGGTGAAACAAAAAATAATCTAAAAACAATTAATATTAAAAAATTTACAGAACTGTCCCTTTATATTTCTCAAATTCAAAAGTAATTAAAATAATTAGTACTGTATGCAGTTCTAAAATAAATTTTAAAATAAAGAAAAATTTATTAATTTTAAAATTATTATAGTTTGTGATTCTGATCAATTCTGAAATAATCTTGATTTAGAGCTGCTTCCGGCTAATAAACATGTGATTCTTAATTAATAGGGCACACGATAAGATAAGCATCATTTCATAGAATTTTCGCTACAACAGCGAGTTTCTCGTTCCTTGTTCATTAATTCGTCGAAATGGGGAACCATCGACTTTAGGGACAGATCGTTCTGATACATTACAACGAAGTAGGTCAATCGATTTCCATGGCAAAAGTTCGTCGCGTGGTGTAACGTGATTTAAACGCCATCAATTAAAATCGCCTATGCGTGTATCGACTCTTCGTTTCTTCGTACCATTTCTTCATCGCCCTTCCTTTTTTCTCAATTATCGAGTGACTTTCGCGTGCAACTGTGCATCGATCGATAAAATATTCAGAACATACTCGATTAACAAGGAACACTAATTAACTTCAATTCTATCGAAGTAAGTGCGATACTTATGTCACGAGTATCTTTTCTCTTGAGCATCGATTCTTCTAAGCTCTTGAAAGATACTGATAATTAGCAAAGATCACAGTATCATTACACATCGTTATCATTACACATAATAGTATTATTAAACATCATAATCAGGAAAGATTATAATATCATTGATGGATAAAAATTATCTCTCTTATATGATAGATTATAGAAATTTTATTATTTTATTGCATAGTTATATTATATAATTATAGTTAACCATTAAAACTGTCAAATTCGTCAAAAGATATAATGGATAATATTATCTATATTAAATTTTGGTCATTAAAAAATGGGAACCATGCTTTAAAATTCATTATTGGTTGAGCTTGGTCCCTATTTTATAATATTGAAAAACTAGAAAATCAACGAAAATGAATTCATATCTTTCGCGTGTGATCTTCAAATAATATCAAGATTACATAATATAAATTCATAAGTATAAGTATTCTTTCACTAACAATTCGAAACTAGAAATCTGCACATGTTTGCATGCATTGCATAAGAGGAGAATTGGAAAAAAGAAGATAGAGAATTAACAAAGAATGTCAAGGTCAACCAAAAGAATTTAAAATTTTGTGTATGTATATGTCTAGTACATATACACTTGATTCGTGATGAAAATAATTAGTTTGCTTATAGTCAAGTATCTGGGCACGAGAATTCGTGATGGAAATAATTAAAATTATTAGATTTGTATGTACTAGCAAGTATTTGGCAATAAAAGTGTAATCATCGCTTTAGTAAGTATGAATTCCTACTAAATCCTCTAATTACGACATATAATTATAGAACTGTTTAAATTATACAATCTATCAATTATATACCTATTAACAAAATTACACGATAACTTTTTGTCGTTGTATTATAAAATTAAGTTAATAAATATAATTTAAGGTAATAAAATTCTGTATTGAAAAACTTACTTTGTTATGCAGATCTTCTAACACTTCCTGGTCAACCAGTCCAAGTTCCTCCCAGCTCGGCTCCCCTGCTGTAGATTCTATCTCGTCAGCCCTATAAATAGTATTACCACTTTTCTCAATCACACTCGCGCCTCCTTTATCGCGATCACTCCTCGACGTTCGTTCACAGCCGACATTTTTCAACGACTCACAATCACTATTATTGTTCTGCAAATTACTCGTTACATTACCCCTTAACTTTGCAGAATCTTTCTGCACAGTTTCATTCTCGTTCACTTTAATTCCATCTTGATTTACTCTCACATGATTTTGTTCCGTTTCATTAACTTCCACTAAAGAACCAAAGAAAGAATCAGCTTCGTGGCTATTTCCCAAAGGTTCACTCTTCTCTTCTGTGTTCTTCGTTTGAACACTTTCCGTTATTTTATTTTCCGAATTACTTTTTCTATTAACATCTACTCCAGCTTTCTTATTTTGAGTTCCAAAATTGTCCGATTCCATTGTTGAAACACTTTTAGAAGTTGCAGGCTCTTTAGAAATTGTTAAGGAAACGTCCTGTTGTTTCTCATTTTTGAATGAACTTTTACTTTCGGAATTTTCAGAATCGATACTTTGACCATTCTGGACCAATTTCACTTCTTCTTTCTTAACTTTTTCTAGTTTTCCGCTTATTTCGATAACTTTCACGTTCTTGACATCTCCACTCTCCATATTATGTTTACCATCTTTGTCCTCCTGTCTAGTCACGCTTTTCTTCTTTTTCAGTTGCTCAAGATCTTTACCGCTAGGCAATGGACTGTTAGTCCTAGTAAGAATACTTTTCTTTGGGCTCAGTTCCGCGTTATGCGTGTATATTTCCCTCTTGGGGCTACTAGAAACAGACCTCGATGTTCTCTTAGGCTTTCCAAATTCTCTACGAGGACTACAGGGCTGAGAAGAAGGTCTAGGTCGAGTGGGCATTTTGGTAGCAGGAGAGACCGGAAGTGGAATCCTAGTCTTAGGAGTAGCTTCCACAGACTCTGTGTCATCGCTATCTGGTGTTCTTAGTTTAACTATCTCACCTCCAAAATGAACTCTTCTAGGTGTCTTTCTTTTATCAGCATCTTCCTTTCCTTCAGCTTCTCTGTTCTTCACATCAGTTCCATTTCCTTCTCCATTCTCCTCTTGCTCGCTGTCATCTTTCTCCTCAAGAATAGTCATAGTGATGGCTGTTTCTTCGTTGAACTTGATCTCCGTTTCTAATACGACTCTGGCAGCTGGCATGGTAGTATTATTAACTTCGTCCTCCTCTTCTGCGATGCCTGAAGTGTCGCTATCACTCTCCCATTTACCTTCCAGGTCTTTGTTCTCCACTTTCTCCACGTTCTTAACATCTGCACTCTTTCTCGGGCTCTTCTTGGCGGATTTTATATTGTAGATCTTAGACAGAATCTCGATATTTCTTTTCAGCTTGTTATCGTAGTCTTCCAAATAACTTTCAAACTCTGCTACGCCAACTGCGTCTCGGATCTTCATCAACGATTTTAATACAGCTTCCTGATGTGGTACCTGAGCTAAACGTGAAGCCAGAGCTATCGTCGTATCCTTGATCAGTTGAGGATCAGGCAATGGGCTGTTGAACGATGGAAACAGCAATGAAGGCACGCTCAAGATCACACCGGTCGTCACGTTGGTCTGGAAGGAGTCCCGTACCTCCGAACGGTTCAAACCATCCTGAAGAATCTGTAAGAGAATGGTCGATGCAACTGCGTTTAGACATCGATCCATGATAATATAAAGATAGTGGGGAGATTGCTTGCGCATTATGGACTTGACTAGCTTGTTTGTTGCAAATTTTGAAAGCTAAGGTTGAAGAAGGTGATTGCTAAAAGAAGAGAAGAGAGCATAGGATTGAATTTATTAGTGATATACAGAGTTCATGTTGGAGTTCATTCAAAGACACACAAGTAGAATTAATTTATTTTTTACTTTATTATTTATTATGAGTTTATGTTGGTTCATGAGCAAAAAGAAATGAGTAGAATATGAACAACTCTATTAGGAATAACTATCTAGCTGTTTGTTGCTCATTACTTATTAAAAGATAATCCATAAGTCAATAAAGACTAGAGGTGTGCGAGAACCCGAAATATCGGGAACACGAAATTTTTTCGAGACCAGGACGGGTACCCGAAAATTTCGAGATTCTTGAATTTATCGGGATTTGGGAAAGGAACAAGCTTAAATAATTCGTTAAAGCCTTCAACCATATCGAAAAGTCGCAGATCTAGAACCATCATTCGAACAATTCCTTCTGTTATATCTTTTGGTTTAACAATCTTTCGCGTATCACTTTTGTACATGCGACAAATTTTATATCGATTTCAGTTTCTTTTCTAGTACATATGCATATGCTTCAAATGGCGTAATAAACCACTAGTATTTGCATACTTCGTTTTAAATTCATGCTGACAATGTGCGCATTCCGCCTTTGTATCATCTTTTTCTTGAAAATGTTCCCAAACAGAGCTTCTCCTTATCTTCTTCCTTTATACGATATCTTCTGCACTACTTCCTATTACCACAACTTTACTCTCACTATCACTCGATATTTTTTTTTAAATTTTTAATCTTTATTAAATTCACACAGATTTTGATATATACGTCTGAACTGCCCGAATTTCCCAGCGATACTGATCAACAGCGTACATAATGCTCAAGTACTAAGCACGGAGTCACACGTTTGTATACATCAGGTCGCACGATTTTTAGAATCCGTGTTTCCAATAACTTCACTGGCGGAGGAAATTGAACTGTGTATTTACATATTTTGTAGACTGCTATACAGTATTGTAGAGTACGTAGTTCGAGAAACGGTAGCCGAGTTCCCGATATTTTTGGGTTTTCGCACACCCCTAATAAAGACAATTTATAATTTGTTTGCGAATTATTTTCGAATACCAATGAATGGATGTAGCGTATCATTGCACATGAATTATTTGACATTAAAACAATGTAAAAGAACAGTGGAAAATTTCAGGGTAAATAGAAATAAATATCAAAATTGCAAAGTAAAGGACAGGCTCGTACGTTTTTAATAGTGTTGTCTCTATCGTGACTATGAATGAGAAAAACTCGGAAGGCATCCAAGGCACCCTTGCGAACGGCAGGCGCAGGGTGGCCCAAATTATTGACCAGCTCTGGTACCACTGGTTGCATGACCTTGTCCACGATGTCAGCATTCAAAGTTGGTAACACGTCTATAAGCACACGAAGAGCGTGTTGACGCACCTCCCATTCTGGATCACGTAGTCTTTCGGATATCTCCAGGAATGTCGAATGAGTATCCACCTCGCTTGGAAATTTTCGAGTACGTACCTGTACGAAAATATAAGAATATATGAAATATATTAATCATCACGTAATTCTTGTCATACAATTGTTAATATAATTTCTTCTAAGATAATCTAGATGTTTCTAATTACAAAAGAGAATTCTATAACTTACAAATCTGATCATCAATTTATTAGTAGTTTAATTATTGCAAATACGTAAAATATTCCAGACGTGTGAAAACGATACATTTCTATGTGAAGGATATATGAAGGAAAAATGATGTCAAATATTAATCCTTTTTTATCTTTTTAAGTCCAAAGACGTGAGTCTTTTCTTTCTGTAAAAAATATCTTTATCCACTTGTTAATTCTATTTCACCTTGTTCAGTCCTTGTGGTTCATCAGCGACCCACAAAATATAGGGGCCATTAATCAGACAGTACAATTATACTAACCACGTGTTCCCAGAGAGGAGTAAGTTGTATTGGTTGACCGTTTGGTGAGGTCAATGTCATCTTTCGAGAGAGCCGCTGACGGTGACCTCGACGAGCTGAACTCTCGGATGTCGAATAAAAATCGAAAGGAGAGGATCGTGCCGGAAGTGGTAAGGAATCCTTCTGGGGCTGCAGAGGCCCCGAATTCGTCGATCCAGTCATAGATAGGGTAAAATCCAGGCACTTGGACATACCACCGTTACGTCTCGTCTAATGGAAACCATGGGTCCTTCATCGTTTTCCACGAGGATCGTTTTTCTGATTCCGGATCGTTCATCGAGTCACGCGAGCGACAGGCCTGATTGACAGATTCGTTACATATTTACTGCGAGCCAAGCAACGCTCTAACACTGGTATAGCTGTGACGTTCGATATAACCAGTGATTTATAGGTGAAATATTACGATATATAAAATTCATCGAGCTAATTCTTAAGGAATTTTCAAATTATATTCTTAAATTAAATAGAAATGATAATAATAAATGGAATAATATATGTATATGTACATAGTAATATTATTAGTTTGTTAATGATTAATTCTAATGTAAAATATATAATTCGGGGGGTTGTAATGTAATTTCATTGAATATTATAACTTTCCTTGCTTATCATTTTTGTTTAACATAATTCTAATTCTATTTTTATACATATAATGATTTATTAATTCGTTACTATAATTAAATGATATTATATTATAATAATTATAAAACTGGAATTATACTGAATAAAAATCATAGATAAAGATCATTTTAACATTCAACATAATTACATTATAAATTAATGATATTACATGATTACAGAAATGAAATTTATTTGACTAGAAATTGATAAACAAGGAAAATTGTTATTATTCAATAAAATTGTGTTATAAACGAAAGTTATATAATTTGTATTATGACAATAGAAGCAGTGAAATTCTACATGTCAACTACACAACTGTAGCAAGCTTACTGCTGAAAACTATACCTTCCTTTCCCGAGGTATATGCACTTACATCATTGACAATAACTAACAGAAATCTTTTTAGTATGTATGTACTTATGGCCTGCAAGAACTCTAAATTATTTAAAAGTACGTAGTACGAAATTGTATACTAACGTATACAGAATTCGACAGAATAATATGTAGCAGTAAAGATATGAGGTAATTCTTCATGAAAAAAATAAGAAAAAAATATAAAACAAAATTTAAGATTTATTGTTAGTTTACGAGAATATCGAGTTTTAAAATTCATTGCATGCATATGATTATAAAGTACAATTTGCTGTGAGTAGTTCGCCTAACCTATTTATGAACAATACTCAACAATTGTAAAACGATGAGTTAGACGAACAAGGAATAAAATAATCTATCTACTACTCTTTCTTTAAATATGTCTTTCTTGAATTTTTTCTTATAGTACAGCAAATCATATAGTTACGACTAATATATCCATTAATATGCATCTAATAGATTTTCAAGAAATTTAAAATAGATCTTAAGAAATTTTGTTCTACAAATTTTTTCTTATTTTTTTCGTAAGGGAACATCTCAGTATTGTTTGTATGTGTGATTCAATCGTATTCTGTATAAGATTAAGCAGAAATAGTTCGCGTTTAATATAGGCTACTATATTTTTTTTACTTTCAAATTTATAAGAATTTTGAAAAACTAAATTGTACTACGATATTTGTTTATCTATCATTTTCAATTATTTTTCTAGATTTACCGCTACTACGAATATCCGCTTAATACGAATTAATATTTTAATTGTAAAGGCAGCTTAGAATAAATAATATAGCTACCAAACGATATTTCCTCCACTTCCGGCAGCTGTATGTACTTCTATATGAATGTATGATTGACATTATTAAAGCTTCAACTGGCTAACCGCTAACACATTCCATTTTCAGTTCCAATCACTGTAGTCACGAAATCTATTTCATTATTAATTGAGGTTCCTTTACGTGCATTAAAACACTTGTTCCCTCTCTAATAAGAAAACAACATCAATCAACAATTCATTACGAAATATATTAAATTTTCCTTTCCAAGACTTTGAGAAATATCTATAATACATAGTGAAATGAAATTGAATTAATCTGGAATGTCATTATAATCAAGTCTTTCAAATCAATTATCAATTACCATATTAATTAAGAAATAAAAAATTGACTATAAACAATACATTCATAATTATATAATATATTCATTGTTAAGAAGATTTGATAAAAATATCGAAACTTTATTATTAATAATAACATTCTTGTAATATGTTAATATTCTTGTAATTTAACATAATAATTTCGTTTACAAAACGGAAAAAACGAGATATAAAGATACAAAGATCATGGAGATATACGAGCTCATAAATATCATCCCTTGTATTTCAAATAATTCCACGATTTTTATAAACTACGGAAACATGATGTTTCTAATTGGCAGTTAAAAATTAACCATATCATTTTTGTTTCATTATACGAATGAGACACGTTATTCCAGTTCCCCTCGTAGTAAATATTTTTTAAGGAAGAATAGAGAGACGAAGTCGCGAAGTTTATCATTGGATCTCACGACACGAACGCCGCATAAAAGTAGTACACACGAAAGCGATTGCATAATCCAAAGAAAATATGCGTGCGTCTCAGGGAGTCGCGAAAGAAGCAAAGGGCTCTCCACTCGCTGTAATAAAGAGTACGTAGGTAATCTTTTCCAGCACATTTAATCATTTTTTTTCTCTATAAATTTATAAATTATAAATATTATAATATATTATATTTATAATTATAAATTTATTATACTACTTCCTCTCGTATGCATTTTGTTGACTATCAGATTATAATTATTAGCGTATTTTCGATTTGAAAATTTTAACAGAAGCATTATTAATCTCTTAACCAAGCACGATAAATCAACTCGTCATTGTAAAATGGTTATTGCAAGATAAGTTAGCTCGTCACCGAGAACTTCAAAGATTTTCCATTTTTTCAATAATGATTTAATTCATCTGTTAAATCATCTTGAGTATACATGTTAAGTATAATATATTCTGAGATAAAAAAATACCATAGGACAATTCTACAATTTGTACATACATTTGATGCAAAAATTATTACAGTTTCATTCGTGTTTAGATTTTAGATTAGTACTATTGACATTGAAGCATCAATTCAACTAATTCAACTAATTTTTTAAAAATAACCAGTCAATAATTTAAAGAATACAGAAATACAAAAAGGTAAAAAATGTTGGAATCATAGTTTGAATGAATTACTTAATCTATTTACAAACTATTACTTAACCTACATATTTGTTGATTAAATAGATCTTATATATCAAAATAAATACCTTGTTATATTCCATTTAATTTACATTTGTTTAATATCACTGATTTTTAATACCAGATCAATTTTGTATATCAAGTATGTACTTCTTATTAATTGATTAATATAAAATAATTTATGTCGTTGAAATACTTGTGAAAAGAAGACACAATCCTTAATTATTGATTTGGCGCGATTTTTCAATTGCACCAATCACGTGTCATTAAATTATCACGTGACCAAAATCATAATACGTTAGTACGCAAAGGAGCGAAGCTGTGATTTATATAAGATACAAACAGCATCACATATAAAAATATAATTTTAATTTACTTGACATTTTATTATAACAAATAATTTTAAAATATTATTTAACATTTATCTTCAATCTATAAATAATATCAAAAAACTTTTTCAATTTAATCTACGTACCTGTGTATGTAAACTACCGTAATTAGATATAATTATACAATTCTTTAAATTATACTAAGTACTTTTTTTATGCAAAATCTATATTTCATACATATAAACAATACTTATCATTATTATGTCACAAGTGACGATATTGTAAAAAATATATATTTGAATATGCACTGAACAATTTACCTTTTATCTCTCTCTTCGTATGTAAGACAAGCATTTTTTAAACTGCAGTAACATTTTTCACGCTTTTTTTAACTATAACAATATAATTTAGTACATCATATATTTCTCGTTTTGTTTTGAATACACATTTCATGATAAATAACACGATAACTGAAACAATCCAATACAGGGTTCACGTGACGGCAGCTGACATGTGACTACCGTTACTCTATTCCGAAAGTAAGGTGGTTTGCAGGTAATATCGACCAACCTCTCCCCACTTCTCGAAAAATGGTCTAGATATGTATATCGTAATCATGACTGGAATTGCTAAAATAGCTAATTTCAAGAAAAGTAATTTACATTAGTCGATATTAATCCTATTGCGTTCTTTCGATCGTCTTAAACATAATGTATAATTTGAAAACCACAGTATAGAAACATTATGTTCGATGAATATAAATTTCCCGCCAAATAGAATTTCGATAAATCGAAGAATTTCTTAGACTCAAAATTATACAAAACACAAGTAAAGATATTATTTAATAAATTTTATTACTCAAATGCTTTTCTTGCAAATTATAAACGACTCTAAATAAATTATTTTATTATTGTTAATATATATACGCATAAAATATGTAATGTAAAAAAGAAATTATTGGTTTGTTTTTTTTTAAAGAGTATAAAATTTCAAAAATAATTTAATCAATTAGCCTTTTCTATAAACAGGCTGTAAATAGCTAATAATATTATACATACGCATTTATAATATTACGTATTTATTTTAAATTCTGTAATTAAGATTTGACTTCTTATTTGAATCACATAATTACATACAAAACGTTAAATATTGCAATATTTCATAAATTTGAAAATAGCAATCTATAAATATATAAATATATAAGATATAAATATTTAAAAACAAAACAAGGAAATACATGTAATTCGGAATTCTGTAACAAAATTGTTATACTTTAATGTCTATTATATAAAAGCTTTCTAAGTTTATACATATAAAACTATATAACTATATAATAAAGCATAACGTAACGAACATATAAGTGACAGATTTACATCAGGTAAAATTCATGTACAGAATGTAGTTGACGAAAGTTTTTAATTGACTTCTATTAAACTATAGTATCAGCCTTTGCTCGCTCTTTGGTTCGGGTATTTTGTACTGGATTTTGCGAGTACAATATAACTGCATAGCTCACCATAGTGATCGAAAGTACAGTATTTAAATGAATTGAAATACTAAATATTAACCAACATAGAACTGCCGTAAATATCAGTTCTAATGCACTAGCGAAAGTTTTTAAAATCGAATTCAAGTTTTTCAAGAAAAAACTTGTAATAATTCCAATTGCTGTATTGTTCAGCATTATTAGTATAACTTTTGGTTGCATAAGTATTATAAGATCGACATTGTTCAACATGTTAGAAGCGTTATTATCCGACATAAAAAACAGTATAAAAACTATAAGATTACAAAAGATACTATCAATATACATAAATACATTTTGTACAAAAATATTAATGTTTGCCCCTTGCTCTTTAAGTAAATATTCATTGTAAACTCCAGCTAAGCAAGAGCAAATTGTCTGAAAAAAATTTAGGGATTATAACTTATCATTTTAAAATTCTCTAGGTTAAAATAATTTTTTAATAGTACTATACATACCTGTACAAACACTAAAATTATATTACTATTCAAATTAATTTTGGCATTAAACACATTGACACTAAAGTCCAAGTCTATATGTTTTATCATACATCCAATTGTCAATAATACTAGTGAAAACCATTGTTTCAATGACAATTTTTTATTAAAAACAACCTAAAAGAAACTATGTTTTAAAAAAAAGCTTTTCTCCACTTTAGTCATAACAAAAAAAAGTTTCTGATATGTACTTGGAAAATAATTCCAGTCATGACAACACGAAATTGCAACAACACATAGTAGGTTGTTGGATCAAATACAGCCAAGTTGATAAATGCCAGATTATTGTATAAACAATACAAAAATGATGGTATCATATACAGCAGTAGCACTAGAATAAAATAACTAAAGTTTATTCCATTTTATTATTATATTAATTTTATTAATTTAAAAGTACTTAAATTTTAATCTACTTCATAAAATAACTAAATTGTTCATTATTACATTTTAATACGAAATTAAATTAACAATCATATCATAAAACTTAAATCAGTAATTTATACCTTATCTTATATTCTGTTCAGATAATGCTTCAACATGATAATTTTGATTAATGAGTAGCAACTCAAATCATGTTAGATATTTAATACTCGTTAAGAGGTAAATATAAATTTTTATCTATAATTAACTTAATTACTTCAATATATATATTAAATTTCCTGAAATAATATATATTTACCTCTCTTATTTCCT
Organism: Frieseomelitta varia; assembly: GCF_011392965.1. Lineage (NCBI taxonomy): Eukaryota > Metazoa > Arthropoda > Insecta > Hymenoptera > Apidae > Frieseomelitta > Frieseomelitta varia. The sequence continues at coordinate 277,682 of NW_025110456.1, read as the reverse complement.
GTTACTTCTTGATACAAACTTGAAAAGTTATTACTAAAAGTGAAATAACAAAAAATTATAAGTATATAAAAATTTTAAAGAACAGAATTTAATTTGTTTACTTACTCTTTGCAATACAATATTACAGACGTAAATAACTTTAATACTTCTGTCATCAATACTACCATAACAATATTATATTCATAGTGACCATCTCTTTGAGACCAAGTTACAATAATACCTAAGATGATAATTTTGCAATTAGTTTATACAATATAAAAATAAATTATATAACTTTAAAAAATAATAAAGAAATTTTCAAAAAAACAATGATAAAGATTCATAAAATGTCAAATAGAAATTCTTATAAAAGTTCAATAATCATTGTTACATACCATAGGATATTTAAATCATATTTGAAATTGACAAAATACTACACATTTCATTAATAAATAATTATACATATACATTTTTTGCATTATTATCATCAGTCATTTATCACTATGTATTGTTTCTGTTTGACAAACATTCAGCAACAAAGAAAATCATATGAAAAGAATAAAATAAACAAAGAAACATAACCACACTCATGTACCTTGGTTCACAAACAGGGCCATATATGAAATAAAAATGACAAGACTCCATCTTCCTGGGAATAATTCTCCCCAATTGATGGTTCCCATCATAAAGTTTAGTATAAAATATTATTACGTTAAGAACATTCGTGAAGTATATGTATACTGTTAATTGCTTCTCTGTCAGCGTGTCTGATATCAACTAATAATATAAATCGTGTACAATACGATTTTGTCATATCAAATGTACACACATATGTATATCACATTGAAAAATAATTTACCTAAAGTTAAAAGATAATGTATCTTCTCTGATTAAAAATTTCCGTTCCTAAAGTATGCTTTAGTATTATTTAATTTTTTTCAAATTTTTGCCTTATTTGTTAATTGAATATTAATATTAAAAAAAATTATTGTGGAAACCAATGATAGTTATAAAAATTTAAATTTCTTAATTAATTTCGTATCTTTATAATAAAATTTAGAAAATTGATATATTTTATTATATAAAAAAATTAAAATTAAAATGAACATTGTCCTTACATTTTAAGAGAGGATTATATTATTTATTCTTTTCTAAAGTTTCATAAATTAAAAAAAAATTTAATAGTGATAACGAAACAAATTAAGAATATTTGGTATATAATAGAAACATTATTTGTTATATAATATTTGTATAACTACATATTTTATTTTTACAATCTTTTGAAAATACACAACATTTTAACTCATTCTTGATGCATTACACAAAATTTATTTACATAGAATGAAAATTAAAATTATATTTTATTTTTAGTTTTATTAAAGTTCTATGATTCTTTATGTAATAACTACTTCGTTATTAACATTGTTCATTCGTCGTGGAAGCACATAAATACAAAAAGTTTCTATCATACATAGAATTCATTATTATGTACCATGAAATATGTTACAGATATTATTGATATAAATATTAATAATGCTGATACAGTATCTACAAGATCTGATAGATATATTAAGTATATATTAAATTAAGTTTTTATAATTTTTGAACATAAAATAAACGCTAATAAAATATACATCACAAATAATTTTTTTACTCTATAATGGTGAAATTAGAATCATACTGAAACATGTGTTCAGAGTTTATATAAAAAAAATTAATGTATATTGCGAGTAGTATTGTCCCGAATTACAAAAAGGCAGCACAACAGTATGCACAAAAAATTATTGTGAGAATAATCCTCTTTATATATTATTACCAGTATAATCTTAATAATAAATTAAGAAAAAATTGCATTTTAGTAATAATATTATAAATACAAGTTCCAGAAAGACAGAAACATTTTGCTATGAAAGATTTTTGTATGAATTACAGATATATTTTCGAAAGATCGTAAATTTCAAAAATTCTTCGAAATATAATCAGGCAGTGTAATAAGTATGCCTGTAAAAATGATATAACTTTAATTTTCAATATGTTTTGTATCTTCTGTAAATATTTTGTAAAGACATTTAGTGCAGGACTACTATATACTATAAAATGCAAATATTATAACCATTCTGTTAATGTTTCTGAAATTGTATTACATTAGGACCAATTATCAGTTCATTATAACATACAGATACTATATATAGTAATATATGCATGAAATGCTATATTAACTTGTGATTCAAAGTTTTTAGTCAAAAAAAGAAATAAATTATTTAATGCTTTCATAAATACTAATATCATGTCACGAATTATATTTATGTAAAGGAATTAATGACATCTTAGTTCATGGCACATTACACTCCATCATAGACAATCACATCAATGATTTGCAGAGTCCATTATCTCTCTTATTCATTTTTATAGTAAGGCCACTGTTTAGCCATATGCAAAGTAAATACTAAATCAGATATTATCAATATTGATATGATGTTATTACGAAAACACTAATAGGAAAAATGCTATTCTATGAAAGTGAAATGTTTCTGAAAATATTAAGAAAATGCGTGAAGATAAACAATAAGCGTAAATATATATAATTAATAAAAGTAATGACTTAGTAAAAACCACTAAAATCTTAGAATCCAAGTATAAATTGTGTTGACCATCTTGTTGATGATACATCATATTAGTTTCATGTATGAAACACTCAGATTATTCTTAAAATCTTTCACAGACTATTTTCTTTAATTATATTAATTACATATTGTATTTGTAGTACCATTTGGTTAGAAAAAGAAACTCTAACCAATCGAACAAATAAAAAATTTCAATTCAGATATTCGAATAAAACCTGTGTTCAAAAAACGAATAAAATTTCATTACATGCGTATCATCGCATATCTAACATCAATTTGATGTTTTCAATTGTTTTAAAATCTGTTGCGTGATTAATTTAGTAGCCTCACTCGCGTTAGGAATAAGAAATTTATCCATATCTGAAATAACCGTATCATTATATTGCGTTGTGCCGTATTTAAATGTAATCAAATCTGAATGTCTTTTTCTAGATGTTATTTTAACAATACTCGTTAACGGACGTTTTACAATTACATGTGCTGCACCTTTTCTTTCTTGTATTTCCCGAAGAACTATTAGGTGACTATCAGTGACCAAAAGTATACTGAAAAAAAATTCATATAAAACAATAACGAACAATTAACAATGTTAAATAAAATAATGTTAACATTTTGATTAAATTATTCACCTATCACAGAGATCTCCGTTGACTTTCACTTCTTGACATTTAAAGGAATGTAACAATTTCGGATCTTTCATCCATTGTTGAATAGATACAACTTCAATAGGTTCTTCACTTTCATTATTTGTCATTGTCATATCTGTGACATATAATAAATAAATATAATAATAGGTATATGACTTTATGTTAAAATCCATTATTATTATAGAAAAATCACAATTTATTTTTATAACAAACATTAGCCGGTTAAAACGAAGCCCAATTAAAGAGAATCTACTCCGAATTTCACGCTATACATCCGCGAACTTATACAATTAATACTTTCTAATATAAACATTCGTTTAAATCATGAATTCGAGGAATATCTCAATTCAAATAAGAACGTACCCAATTCTTGATCATCATCTATACTAAATACTGGGGCCGTCTTTTTCTGTCGTTTAACAAAATCCAAGTCCTTGCCGTTTCTGTTTTCTATATTATTATGCATACTTGCTGACGGATTAACGATATAATCGAATAATTTTACCTTTACTTTTTTTATTTTTCCGAAGAAATCGGAATTATTATTTTTAACCTTGGCAGGACTTGCTTCGTTTGAATTTGTCTCTGAAATATTAGCGCTGCATACTAAACAATGCTGTGAATTATGATCAACAAGACTAGAAACGACTTCATCACCAAAATATTCATGTATAGCTGCAATGAAACACCCTCGTAATATAATTATATTGCATCAAATTTTTTAAATGAATAAAATATAATAATTACCTTGATATCCTGATGTAACCATACTAACATATTGGGTATGTTTCTGTAGAAAAGATGCAATTACCATATGCGTATAACGATCTTCCTCTTGTCTACCGCTCCCTAAAAAGCAGAGGTGTTCACCACCAGCTTGCGATCCAACAGCTAATGCTTGTCGCTGTGCTTGCAACAATCCTTGTACTGCTGTTGCGAAAGCAGCAGGTTCTTGTAACATCTAAAATGGCATTTATAAATTATAAAAAAAAACTTTGATAAATAAGAAAACGATAAAAACAACATACCAAATCACAATCTAAATGAAATGCAGTTGGTAAATGTCCTGCATTATACTGTTCAGCAGGTCTGCAGTCTACCAAAAAAAATTTAACAGATTCAACCGAGATATTAGCCATGGACGGACTCTCGATGGAATTTTCAACTAATTCTTGGGCCGATACAGGCAAACAAAGTACATGTGATATACATTTTTCATCAAAACCATCGCCAAACATAATAGGATATAAATCTTGTTTGAAGGATGATGGCGTTTTCATTGCATAATACTGTGCCAATGAACAAAAGTCTGTCACATCTTCTGCTTCCAATGCACATGGCATAGCAGCAATTGCGTCTATTATACTTTGTTTATCATTATCTTTCATACTTAAGATTTGTTCCCTGTAAGATGTAATACAATAAATTTCATAATAACTTTACTTAGTAATAATATTTTTTGCAATTCTGTCACCTGGCATTTATCACCATAATAAGTGAAAGAAATAACATAAAAAATGGATCAGCTTGCATGAAATACAGATCCCACATTGTACAAACAGCTGGCAGCGAACATACACCAGCAAACAAAGTAGTTACCCATCCTTTTGTATATTGATCAGGAGACACTCGTTTCGTATCCAAGAAAGAACATAGTTCCGGTTCGTGATAGAGTAGTAATAGTCTTAATACAGAACTATATGTTTCACCTCTGGGAAAATATAAAAGATAAGGAAAATATTAATATAAATAAGTATAAAGAATTAATCATAAAATACTAATAAATACCTAGGAATATAAAAGTCAATTATTTCTTCAAATAAATTATATGTTGCACTTCGTGGGAGTTTTAAAGCTATTAAAGGACCTAACAATTCTATCCAACCATTTCCTCTTTTATATTGCTTCCCTTTACTCTTACAATAAAATGTTAAAATAGATTCTAAATCGGAAACAACAGAAACTTTATCTTCATCATCATTTCCTAGTTTTTCTGCAAAAGAAACATATTCCATAATAAAAAAAGTTATATATAAATCATCCAATGTATATTCAACTTACCAACCAATTGTTGGCAATCATCGCGTATAATATTTTGTTCTGGTAAATCAAAAACTTCATTGAACTGACTTAACTGATTACCCCGATCGATAACATCTAAACAAGCTTGCCACACATCAGGTCTTAAATTTGTAGGTACAGCTTGTCCTTTACAAATTGCATATATATCAGATGCCGATGGAGTTTGTGTATCAAGAAGAGCTGCTTCCAGCTCTAAAATCCTAAATCATCATTGTTCATTAATACATTTATTATGATAAATATAATTTGTTCGTATAAGCTTCATATCAATACATGTTGCAATTATTATGTATAACAATTGTTTATATGAATACTTTCATAATGTAATTAATAAACATCTGTAAATATATGAACAAGCTTGAAAAAGAACATAATGCTTAAATATTCATTGCACTTTTCCCAGAAGGATTACGAAAAAATTTACAACGGATAACGTAAAATTTGTATGATTTATTTGTTAATTTATTAATATTGTTTTGTAATATTCGAAAAAGAGAAAAATAACATCATAAAACAACAATCGATATTAAATTGTAAAAATATATTTTGGAATATCTCGTCGATAAGACGAACGATTAAAATTCATGTTTGCCGAAATAAAGAGTACTCTTTCTTTGGAAAATGTACTGAAATTTGAAAATTAACTCACCAGGTGTTTTCATCTTCTTGTAGTGCCATTTTTAGTAAACGTCACACTTGTATCGAAGTGTGCGAAATCGTGAATTCGATACAAGTTATAATTTCTTGAAAGACAATGAAACTCTTCTATTAGTTACCATCTTTCGTGGAACTTCGTAACTTTCATTACATTTCTCGTGGTTCACGTTTCCTTTAAAATTCGACAGTCTATAGATAACGTAGACGAAACTTAATTCCTGTTGACAAATCGTTGCCATCTTTTAGATAAAAATTTTTATATATACGCAACTAAACGCGCGAATATCAAATCATGCTATTTCGTGTATACTAGAACAAAATTTATATAGTAGTAAATTAAACAATATAATGCATTTTTTATTACATAAATTTATTTACAACACAAAGCAAAATCTTAAATATTTTTTTGAAACACGATACATATGATCATTGACTAAACACGGAATATGCATCAAATGAGATTTCGTACATAGATGAGGTCATATACCTTGTCTGTGGTCTATTCATATATGTATCACGTTTGTGACCTCGCTGTGATATGAATATGAAGTGTCTAGTTTTACCATTTTTCTACAATGTGGCACTACTGTTTGTAGTCCCCTTTAAAACAGATGTTTTCATTTGTGAAAAAAATTAATCTAGAGAATTGAATTGTAAACTTTTCGAATACCTCCAACCGATCTTTCATTTTACTGAGTTTCTCCTTATTCTATCTTTAGTCGTCACTAATTGCTTTAAATCTACTGCGCCATCCTCTTTTTTTTTTTTTTTTTTTTTCAAAGGTTATTTTCTTTTAAATAATTTCATATTTAAATCTATCCTCGGAAAAGTCACCCATCGAACTTCGACAATTTAGCATTGTATATCAACCTTAATATATCACAGTATCGTATTATAGTCTTGTAACCGTTGATAAGATTAAGCGCTAATTCAGACAGCGGCGAAAATGTGTACTAAACGATTCGTTTCTTCAAGGATTCGTCTGCAAGTGCCTATAGCGAGCTTCCCGCATGGTCGCTCGACATTTTCTGTTAGTTTTCGCTGTTCGTTTCCACATCAGTGAGATTAGAAGAGGAGTGTGAAGCCGTAAGAAGCCGTTGACATTTAGGAACAGCGAAAAATTGACGACGAAATGACAGGAGCAAGTGGCGCGAGCGTGGCCGGTAGTCCATTACCAAAATGGCAACTCGCTTTGGCTGTTGCAGCGCCGGTTGCTTTGGGGCTTGGTTACATGTATTTTAAGAATTCCAAACCGTCATCAAAGCCTAGCCGCGGCAAATCGAAGAATAACTTAAAGAAAAATGGCGCCCCATCTGCCGATAAACAAATATCAATCGATATCGATAGTCCACCGAAAAGTACTGGCGAGCCAGAGGTTAGAAACATTTTGAACGTTACATTTTCATTTTTTTTTTTTTTTTTGTTCAATAAATTTCGAGTGTTTATACATTTAAATGTGTAAAAACATAAGCTCAATATGCTTGATATTTAATAATTAGAAGATAGATTATTACTTGAGTCCAACTTCTTTATCAACGTGTGAAAATATAGTGTTTATGCAGAATGAAAATTTGTATGAACAGACTGTTTATTAGTAACAGTTTGCTTGTAATGTACTGTTTTCATATTGACTTTTTATCAGTTAATTTTTTTTATCATGAAATCACTAATGAAGACTTGTAAAAACTGAACATCAGTATTATTTGCATTTCATATTTTCGGTATACCAAATAAGGATATGTCATTATAGACTCCATTGGAGAAAGCTCTGAGATTAAAAAATGAAGGGAATGAGCAATTTAAAATAGGAAAATACGATGAAGCAATAAGTCATTACAATAGTGCGATTGAAGCATGCCCAGAAGAGAACACAGCAGCTCTTGCTACTTTTTATCAAAACAGAGCAGCTGCCTATGAACAACTGGTAATAAATTATTCACAGATGTTTTACAGTAATGACATTTGACAGGGTAAATTATTAGTTTAAATTATATATCATAATGATATATTATAGAAAAAATATAGTAGTGTGAAAGCAGATTGTACACAAGCCCTAGAATTAAATCCGAAGTATGTAAAAGCACTAATACGTCGAGCAAGAGCGATGGAATACTGTAATGAATTAGAATCAGCTTTAGAAAATATCACTGCTGCTTGTATTTTGGAAAATTTTTCAAATCAAAATGCAATGTTAATGGCAGATAGGGTTCTAAAACAATTAGGTAAATTGTGCATGTAATATATAAAATAATTTAATTAAAATATTAATAAATATAAATTTGATACTTTTTTTTAGGTAGACAACATGCAACACAATATTTGGCAAATAAAAAATTAGTTATGCCTAGTAAATATTTCATCAAAACATATATCATTACTTTCCATAAAGATCCAGTCTTTTCAATGCTTCAAGATACTGATTATAGTGATATATCACCGTAAGTATATGAACTACTTTTAATTTTATTTCCTTAAATTATTATTATTTTATATAATTAATGTGTTATATATTTTGTTTATATGTTATATTTTAGGGGCTTTGCAAAAGCTTTACAATGTGTAAAAGAACAGAAGTACGATGATGTAATACCAATTTGTACTGAAGAAATCAATAGTTCTGATCCAGATACACTGCCACATAAAATGAAAGTATTACTCTTACGGGCTACATTTTATCTGTTATTAGGACAACATGATGCTTCAATCCAAGACTTTGGAACTATTATAGACAATGACAGTGTTCCAAAAGCTATAAAAGTGAATGCCTTAATAAAGAGAGCTACCTTATTTATGCAATTAGAAAATCCAGACAAGAGTTTCTCTGATTTTGAAACTGCTGCTGAGCTTGATCCTGAATGTGGCGATGTTTATCATCATAGAGGACATGTACAAATTTTTATAATTTTCCATTAAATATTTCAAAAAAATCTTTTAAATATAATTAATTAAACAAAATATAAAATTATAAATATGATTATATTGCAATATATTGATAAAAGTACATTATACGATTATAGGTAAATTTGCTTATGGATAAGATAGATAAAGCCAGAGAAGATTTCACAAAAGCTGTAGAATTCAATCCTAACTTCGGAGTAGCATATGTACAAAAATGTTATGCAGATTATCGATATGGTACAATGATAAGAAGTAAAGAAATAATGGAGAAAGCCATGAAAGATTTTGAAGCTGCTTTTGAAAAATTCCCAGATTGTCCAGAATGTTATACTTTGTATGCACAGGTATAAACAAATATTTTGAATATTTCAAAATCAACATTAAGTAACATATAAATTTATTGTATCATGTGTTTTATGGTATAGATGTTAACGGAAATACAAGAATATCAGAGAGCAGACATCTACTTTGCTAAAGCAATTGAAAAAGATCCAAATAACGCTACAGTTTATGTACATAGAGGTTTATTGCAACTGCAATGGCATGGTAATGTTGAAAAAGCTATTGAATATATTAATAAAGCATTGGAGATGGATGATAAATGTGAATATGGGTATGAAACTTTAGGAACGATTGAAGTTCAAAGGTAAATTGATTTTTGAATATATATATATATATATATATATACACACACACACACCTATTCTCTTAAGAAAATAAACGTAAAGACTAGACACTTTTTATATACCATACTAACAATAATTATTTTCTTAACAGAGGAAATGTAGAAGAAGCGATAAAACTATTTGATAAAGCTTTAGCATTAGGTCGCACGTCTATGGAACTTTCACATCTATTCAGTTTGAGAGATGCCGCAAAAATACGACTTACAGTAAAAGAAAGATTAGGTTTGGATGTAATAACGAATTTTCATAATATACTTTCATAATTTTTTATGGAACTATACTGATTAAAATCGAAATTTCAAATTAAAAATACACGTGGTTACCAGAATTAAAGAATAAAGTTTCATATATATGTACGACATGAACATAATTTTGTACAGAGTTTTAATAGAAGTTCCGCAATAATAGAATTATTGATTGCTTTTGCAACTACACATACGTGTACTCGTTCCTTATTCAATATTTTTTCAAACAATACTTTTACAAGTTCAAACATACTTTTATGAACAAAATCTCAAGTATGTAATATTTTTGCCAATAGTTTCTATAATCAAGACTTTTAAAAGTTGCATTTATGAAATATTTAGTTTGTTTTTATTAGATTTAAGATCTTATAAAAGACAGAACGCCTATTATCACTATAATTGTTGATCTAAAATTTTTATTAAAAAAGTTGTACTCTATTTGCATCGTTATACAAATTTGTCGCAATTAGCTACGTTTAAATTACTTAAGTATCCTAAAAATTCTTTGCTGTATTTGGAAAAATATATTTTATATATATATAACATAAAAATTATATATATATATATATATATATATATATATATATATATATATACAATTTTAAAATTTTATATATATATAAAAAATTTTGCAAATATAGCAAAGAATGTATATATATATACATATGAATGTTGCTGATAAAAAATAATCGAAAATATGCATAATTTAATAATAATTTATAATAGTTTATCAACTAATCGTCAAAAATTGTATTTTGTATTATTTTGTGTATAAAGCTTATAAAACATTTTTAATCAATTGTGTATAATTTATATATAAAACTGTCAATGTTATTATGTGTTATATTATTTTCCAAATATTATGAACTTCATTTCATTTAATCCAAAACTCCCAATAGATTGTGATATTTATAATCGAAGATTATTAAATTTTACAAATAGTAAAGGAACATGTTTTATTTCGTGATAATAGTACAATAAAATAATATTTTCATAATTGCGAGATAACCGCCATATAAATAAATGCAAGCATAAAAGTACATTTATATTAAAAGATTATTATGCGAAATTATCCAGAATTTCTCATTTCAAATTGATTTACATCATTATCATTATCATCCGCAGCGAAAAATGTTTAGATAAAAATTGAATCACTTCGAAAAAAGAAATTTTACTATTAGTTTTCTGTAGGTAAATGCGTATGAAGGTCAACTTTATAAATATTTTTTACTAATAATATTTTTAATAATAATATTAGTAAATCATGATATAAATTTCAGGTGAAATACTTTCCAAATCATTTCATTATAAAATAATATATAAAGTATGAAACTTTGCAGTTTTTGAACATATTTTTTTTTCAAACTTCGTAGAAGATTGAAGCAAGAGGATATCTTATGAGAAATGCCAATGAACTGCTAGCAATCTGAAACATTAAAAATTTTTAACACATTAGAATATGTAAATATCGAAGAACATATTAGAACATTTTTAATATTTAATGAAAATGAACGTGAAATATTAATATGTTACCTGAATTAGTAACAAAATTAATGTAAGTGTAGGTTCTTTCATTGGTCCAGTCTTGATAAGCACGAAATTAATTAGTGTAAAATTATTGCAAGTAACAATACCGTGGTCATCTTCTTGCCATTCTATTATATTTAATTTTCTAAATATCCATGCTATGAATTTACCTATCAAAAAAATTCATTTAATTTCAAATTAAATTAACATATACATATATATTTTTTCGTACCTAGAGAGCCAATATCTTTCTTATTAAATACTGTAGTACTAATCTGTAACTTATCAGTTTTTTTATTGTATCTGTAAATAAATTGCGTGTGTATAATTGTTCATACAAAATAATACGAAAAAGTAATGACGATTTTCAGACTTACTTTGGCAGTCTATGTCTAGGACATGGTATAAAATGAAATAATTGCGGTACACTATAAAGAAAATTAATTATTTGTGGAATGAAAAATAATAAGATTGTTTTACTGAAATGTCCGATGATACCAACAACGGCAAACGTCATTCCAGATAAATAACAAAAAGTATCGCCCACAAATACCTCTGCTGGATACCTTGAAAAAACAGTAATATCTTTAAAAAATTTTACTAATTTTATTTACTTAAAATTTACTATTTAATGCTGATTTAGAACACATTTAAATTAGAAGAAATACATGATATTTTAAATAATTATTCATATTTTTCTTTAAAAAAAAAAGAACTGAAAAATTAAATATGAAACAAATTCTATAATATGTCTATAGATGATGTAAATTCTAAAATTATAAATTTTCAAAATTATTTTAGCAAAATATTTATTTTCAAAAAAACTCGAAGAAATTAAATAACTTATGTATCTCGTAGACTAAATTAAAATTTCTGTCTACACAAAATTAATTATTTCCGCGAACAATAAATTTTTCTAATTGATACATGGAGACGCGTGCGCCTTGAATAGGGTTGCAATCGCGCCTGCCAGGAAAGTAACGTAAAAGAGGTTGCGTAGAAGGAAGCATTCGGGCGTGGTTTTTCAACTAGTTACACTTCTCTTGACAGGAGGTTCAGAAGGACTCCTCAATGGAACGACGACATAACTTTCAATAACAAATTTGATCCGCCAAGGAGAGGTGAAAATATGTGGCATTATGCTGCGAACGATCGTACGATTAGTAGAATACGAAAGGTTGGATAGGAAACATTGTTCCATTCATTGAAGAAGTTGTTAACGAGCGATCGAGGCCATTTAAAATTAAATGGCACGTCGAAGAGCGGTGATATCACGATTTAAACGTCACGACGCGAAGGCATTCACATCATCATTTACGTTAGGCTATATTGTGAGTTTCATATATACGAATTACGTACAGAACATATCAATAATATTACAATTGATAATCAAAATTTGCGAATACAACTACATATCACATGTAAAAGGGATTTCTTAATCTAGTATATAGATTTTTTTATTCATTTTATATCTTAGGCATGATTTTTGAGTAATAATTATTGCTTGCTATAATATGAAAAAAAAAAAATGTAATCAGCAAGTTCAAACTTCATTCCGTAGACTTACACATACATTGATTATGGATGGGCCTCTTTAGCAATAAAAATGTTATGATTAAAGTAAAATTCTTAAAAGTATGAAATGAGAAATTAAAAAAAAAAAAAAAATAAAGCAAAGAACAGTGCCATGCAGCCACGCCTAGATGGGAAACTGGCCTTATTATATACACTATTAGTTCTTCAAGTATTGATTGTTATGATTTATGTGGCTACAACTCCACCTTCTGAATTAACTGTATCTACAACTCATACCTCTGTTACATTTGTAAAATTTGAAAAACCGAAGGTAAGATACAAACCATTTTATTTGTTATTTCAAATTTTAACAAAAATTCTAAGCATGTTTTAAATTTTAGGAACCAAAAATTCGACAAACAATTCGTAAAAAGTTTCCCATCTACCAGACAATCAATGAGGAGGTAGTACTGAATGAGATTAAGACTTTCACTCTGTTCGAAGTATACAATCATACTGTTTGTTGGAAACGTGGAGTGGACGATCAAAAAATGAAAAGTAGCGAAGACCTTCAAAAATGTATTTGTATTCATGGGTGGCATGGCTCAGACTGTGGTCAACCAGAAGTTGTTTGGAGAGCAATCATGGCATCGAAGCAAAACATTAATCTGAAGTATCGTAAAATAGCTAGACGTATTATTCATACATTTTTTCTACACGAACATAACTCGGCAATTGCAGAGGTGATAGTAGAAGAACTATACAATGTAGTAGATTTTTTTGTAATCTGTGATTTCAGTAATGCAGAAGATAATTTTCATCATAAACTACTTAAAGGTTTATTACAACAGAAACAGAAGAAAATTTTATATATTAATATAGCGACAAAAATGCACAAACCATCAAGAATAGTATCTAAATACATCTGGGATAAGCTGAAGACTGTAGTACGAAATTTAAGGGACGACGACATTTATATAACGACTGAACCAGAACAAATATTAAACTCCAGGGCATTAATGTTCCTCAAAGTATATAATGGATGGCCACAACCTATTGGGTTTAGATTAAGATGGTCTGTTTATGGGTTCTTCTGGCAACATCCACTTAAGACAACGATAACAGTTGGTGCATGTACAGTTGGATTAATGCGCGAAGCTTATCAATCAAATTCTATCATGTTAGAACAACTGGAAGGAGATTTAAGTGAAAGAGATAGCCTAGGCCTAGTAATAGGAGATTTAAATCATTATGGAGGGTGGTATTGTTACCTATGTCAAGCACCCGCGAATATTATAACTAGTTTACATGATAAAGTTAAATCCAAAGAAATTCAAATAGAAAAAACTATCGACGTACCGTTTATCGAGGACCTAATAGGAAGTGGATTGTGGTTAGATGGAAAAACTAATCTCTTAAGAGTCTCTAAATCTCGGGACCTCTATTTTGCGCCTGAAACAATACTTAATAATACATGGAAATACGACTGGCTAGTAGAGAATTTCTATGCTAAATTAGACTATTATTGACATATTCGTCACACCTGACTGTGATATTAACTCATACTCAATACTCAATGTAAACTATATAATATTGTACTGAATTTATATACCAAAATAATATGTTGAATGAATTGTGAATGTTAAATGATTTATATACATATAAAGAAAACAGTTATAATTATTTTTTTCTCATTTGTCTATATCCTTTCGTACCAAAGAATCAAATTTATCCATTATTATTTTCTATTTCATATACAACTTACCAATTAAATTTTAATAAGCCCAATGATGTAGCTATATATGGAAGCATAAAATATAATGAGAATTGATGTGCTTTCCACAGATCTCCTGATAGCTCTATTATATTAAATAACAGGATGCTTATCGAAATTACTAAACTTTGTCCAACTTCTAAACCATTTATACCAGCTAATATGTTTATAGCATTTGTGCAAAATACTGCCAGCATTCCCATATATAAATAATAAAATATCCAAAGATCCACCGAAAAACCAAACCACGATCTTAAGGGTTTTGGCACAATAATTAGTGTAGAGTTAAAATTAATATAATACACCATTAAAAGTGGTAAAGAAGCAATAGTTGGCAATAATAATTTGTGCCTCCAACGAAGGTCCAAAACATCATCAGCAAATCCCAAAAGTAACATACAACAAATTGAGAGCAAAGCTGCCAAAAATTCCATAAACTGTAATTGAAATTTAATGTATTATACCTCTTGTATATTAGAAATTGTGATTCATTCAATTAATATCATTTTTCATTTAAAATATAAATGTTGCAAATGATAATTTATGAAAAGTATTTATTACCTCACTGTGAGGAAAGTTTGTATCATTGAATATGTAATTTGTAAATGGTACAGGAATAAACAAGAATAATGTTATAAGAAAAAGACATCCAGTGACAACACCTAAAGCTTCGGGCCTGTAAAAAAAATTGATACGTGCAAATTACCTGCAGCGAAATTAATGCCCATTAGAGGAAATGATGAGATAACTAAAAATTATATGGCTTGAACAGGCCCACTTACACTTTTTCACCACTTTTCTTATTCATATCAATGCCATATAGGTTAGCTTTGACAAACATATTTTTTATTCTCGGTATCAAACGTACAGTTAAAAAATACACGGTAACTGACATCACGAAATTGAATAAAATTGGAAAAATAAATTTCCAATTGTCGTCATTGTATATTACATTCAACATTTTGAAAATTGTGCGAAGTCGTTCGGCGAATCATATGTTTCAATGAACAATTGACGTAACCAATTATTATCAGTTATGTGTTGTTCCTTCGTGTAAATAGAATAACATCTTGTTCACCTCTGTAATAATGCACTAATAATTGATATCTTGATGTACACATTTATAGTTTTCAAATGTGAACACACATACGCTTAACATCATTACGGTAGGAAAAGAAATCAGTTACAAAATTTAACTTCGATTTAGGAAACTTTCAACGAAAACAAATTTAAAAGATATTTATATCTCTTTCCTTTATTATTCTGTTGCATAATATTTTTTCTATATTCTATAGTAAAAATAGTCCCTTTGTCTTTTACACATGATCCAAAATTCTTACGTATTACATCAAACTTTGATAATGACATAAAATAAGTTAAAACTTAGTTCGAAAGTTACATTTTAATCTTGCTGTTTGTTTTTTGATGAAAATTTCGTTTGAGTGAATATATAATCATTATCAGAGTGTATTTTTCGTATTAATGATTGAGGTAATACGATGTTGCAATATGAAAGTGACTATTATGAATATAACTAGTTAGTTTACATTGTCTTTTTCTTTTTCGATTTTGATATAAATTGTTAATTATATTCTTTAATTTTAATAAAATAAATCAAAAATGACATCTTTTTTCTGTTTTAAATAGCTTTTAATATTACTTAACCTATAACTGTCAAATACAACAAAAAATAATATGAAAGTAGTATGTTATATATAAAAAAATTCATATCATTAACTGTTGATAAAATTTGCATGTACACTATGTATATATATATATATAAATTTTTTGTTAAATTTTGTGTTTTTTCAGTGCTAAGACAAACTTAATCTTGTATTTTTTCTACTACTGATCATCCAATTTATACAGATGGATAGTGAAAAGCAAAAGGATGAGATTGTTGCATTGGAAAGTATTTACAATTCAGAAGAATTTTCATATCACAAGGAGAATGATCAATACCAATGTACTTTTATGATATTCATAAATCTTCCTATCAATTACCATATAACATATAAGAATTATAGGCAAGTGGATGAGCCTGAGCAAAAGATTAAAATATCTCATTTACCACCATTAAAACTTCATGTATTTCTACCAAAAAATTATCCTTCTGAGTTGCCACCGAAATTTACTTTATACTCATCTTGGTTGGATCTTCCCATGTTAACTAAATTATGTAAAAAATTAGACAAGCTGTGGAAAGAAAGTAAAGGACAAGAAATATTGTTTACATGGGTGGCTTTCCTACATGATGAAACTCTGGAATTTTTAAATATACAAGATCATCTTAATATGAGTCGTGCTTACACACGCTATAAAGAAGCCTTGGAAATAGTACATAATATTCATAAAAGTAAAATAGATAATATAGACAAAGAATGTACCATAGAAGATACAAGGAACGCTATGAAAAAAGGGACTAATGTCAAATATTTAAATAAGGAAAAATTAGTGAGGAAATGTCGTGATAAACGTGCCGTATTAGATTGTCCTATTGGGGAAAACCCCATACAAACATTGATTGATTACAGTGAGAAACGTAATCAATCTGAATTTAAGAAGAACTTTTATACTTGTAAAATTTGTTTTGTGGACAAATTAGGAGAGCATTGTACACAATTTTTACCATGTGGTCATGTATTTTGTAAAGATTGCATGGCTAGTTACTTAGAAGTAAGAATCAAAGATGGAAATGTACAAAATATTTATTGTCCAGAAGAAAAATGTACCTCTGAAGTAACACCTGCACAGGTGATTTTCTTGTTCATTTCAAAATCTATTACCTTTTAATGTGTCAAAAATCATTATTAATATTTTCAGATAAAGGACTTAGTAAGCTCAGAATTGTTTGTGAAATATGATTCTATACTATTGAGTGCCACATTAGACACTATGGGAGATATAGTATATTGTCCAAGACGTAGTTGTCAATATCCAGTTAGTCGGGAACCGAATGAACAAATGGCAAATTGCCCAATCTGTCAATATGCATTTTGCGTTTATTGCAAAATGGTGTATCACGGCATAGAACCATGCAAAGTTTATTCAGGTATATTTCCATAGATTATTTAAACATTACTATTTAAACTCATTAAATTCACTGATGTTTAATATTAAAAATATTAAAATTAATATTTGAAATTGTACTATATAGCTGAAATACATAAAGTGGTAGCTGAGTATCAAGAAGCTCCTGATGATAACAAACGGCAAATGGAGCAACGTTATGGTAAGAAGCAACTCCAAACTCTGGTAGAAAATGCTATGTCTGAGAATTGGATTAAAAGTAACAGTCAGAAATGTCCTAAATGTCAAACTGCGATTGAGGTATTTAAATTTAATAACAAATAATTTAAAATATACATAATACAAGACAGTCTTGTTATTATAAAGATGGCATTACTTTTGAGTTAATGTAATGGGATCACTTTGTATGGAATTATTTACATGATATAATTATTTTATAGAAATCCGATGGTTGCAACAAAATGGTGTGTTGGCGATGCAATACATATTTTTGCTGGTTATGCAGTACCATTCTTAATCGTGATAAGCCTTACGAACATTTTCAAGATATGGATTCTAAATGTTATAACATGTTATATCATGGAATGCCGATTGAAGATGACGACGATGAAGATGATGATATGTATATTGATTACCGGTTTTATCCTAATTATGATTCAGATGAAGATTATTTTGAAGAAATTGTAATATAAAATTAAAATAAAATATGAACATGTTTAAAAGGTAGCCATTATTGCTTTATAAATTATTAATTTGTATAAACGTCTAAGAGACAAGATATAAAAATTTTCTTCACACAATACTCGAATTTTTAGTTTTTTTCACTTTTTATATGTAATTTTGTGCCTCCCGAAGAAATGTACAATAAACATATATATTTTTACCACTTTATTATTATATAAATATTTAAACAGAGGATTTTCTTACAATTTTATAAAAGTTTTTGTATAAAACATCTAATCGCATTAGATAAAGTTATACTCATTGTAAACAATATTTACGAATATATAAATAAATAAAACAATAAAATAAGACGATTATTCAACATAAAAAATGTTTAGGATTTCTGAATATTAAAGACACATCATTGCTGATGACAATCTGTTTTTTTATTAGCAAAAAAAAAAAAGATATCAAAACAGTCGTAATATACGAGCTAATTAAAGCTTTTTAGTATTCTTCAGCGCCTTCTCCTTCACCTTCAGCGGAATCCATACCAACTTCTTCATAGTCCTTCTCAAGAGCCGCAAGATCCTCACGTGCTTCAGAAAATTCACCTTCTTCCATACCTTCGCCGACGTACCAATGAACAAATGCACGTTTGGCGTACATAAGATCAAATTTATGATCAAGACGGGCCCAGGCTTCTGCAATAGCAGTAGTATTCGACAACATGCAAACAGCACGCTGTACTTTGGCAAGATCACCACCAGGTACCACAGTCGGCGGCTGGTAGTTGATACCAACTTTGAAACCAGTTGGACACCAATCGACAAACTGAATAGTACGTTTTGTTTTGATGGTAGCAATTGCAGCATTTACATCTTTAGGTACCACATCGCCTCTGTATAACATACAGCAGGCCATGTATTTTCCGTGGCGAGGATCGCATTTTACCATCTGATTAGCTGGCTCGAAACAAGCGTTTGTAATCTCTGATACAGAGAGCTGCTCGTGATATGCCTTCTCTGCGGAAATGACGGGTGCGTATGTTACCAAGGGGAAGTGAATTCTTGGATAAGGTACTAAATTCGTTTGGAATTCAGTCAAGTCAACGTTCAATGCACCGTCAAATCGTAGAGAAGCTGTAATGGAGGACACAATTTGACCAATCAGTCGATTTAAATTAGTATAAGTAGGTCTTTCGATGTCCAAGTTCCGGCGACAAATATCGTAAATGGCTTCATTGTCGACCATAAATGCGCAATCGGAATGTTCAAGAGTGGTGTGCGTGGTTAGAATTGAATTATATGGCTCGACAACTGCAGTGGAAACTTGTGGAGCAGGATAGATAGCAAATTCTAATTTTGACTTTTTGCCATAGTCCACAGAAAGACGTTCCATCAAAAGAGAAGTGAATCCAGAACCAGTGCCACCTCCAAAGGAGTGGAAAATAAGAAATCCTTGAAGACCTGTGCATTGGTCAGCTAATTTACGAATCCTGTCCAATACAAGGTCTACAATTTCTTTTCCAATTGTATAGTGACCACGGGCATAGTTGTTGGCAGCATCTTCCTTGCCAGTGATTAGTTGTTCTGGATGAAACAGCTGTCGATAGGTACCAGTGCGTACTTCATCTGCAATGTAAAAATTAATTTGGTTATAATTTTCCATAAACAATTACATATTGCAATTTAACAGAGTAACAAGATATTAACCAACTACTGTGGGTTCCAGGTCAATGAAGACTGCTCTAGGTACGTGTTTCCCTGCACCAGTTTCGCTAAAGAAGGTGTTGAAACTGTCATCGCCCCCACCAATAGTTTTATCAGATGGCATTTGACCATCAGGCTGGATGCCATGTTCCAGACAATACAATTCCCAGCAGGCATTTCCAATCTGGACACCAGCTTGTCCAACATGGACTGAGATACATTCACGCTGTGAAATAAAATGTAAAATATATCATACATATATTAATTAAAGAACTTGCAAATATTTAGTTATAAAAATAACTAAATATTCTATAGTTAATAATTTCTATATTAAATTCTTAATGATAGCTATCTTCTTAGAAATGAAAAGTTGACGTATCTATAGTTAAAGTTAAATTAAAATTAACAACCAATGGACAAAGTTCAATGAACTCGGTTGTTCAGATATTTAAAAAATCAAATCATTGCTTATTCGTTATATAAAATACAGAGAAATATATGATAAGAACATTTCGATAAACAAAAATAATTCAAATGCAAAAAGGAAAAATTCCAAAAATATATCAATTCAAAATGAAGTCGGAAACCGGCCGGCATTTAACCGTTACAAAATGGCTGTTCCCACTCCAGCAACGCAACATTATTTTCCTTTCGTATATCCTAAACCACTGAAAATAGATCAAAACTTACCATTTTGCAGTGTAAAGTCTTCCAAAACTCTTTTAAAAAAAGGAAGTAGAAACGGACGTATGACGTTAATAGTTGGCTCAAGCAAGTAATGGAGCTTTCGCTAACAACTACGGCAACTCCGCCCAATAATCGTCAAACGAATGCATCACCGGTCAGTAGAACGGTCATTTATACCCTCGGTCGACGACTTCGTCCTGAGCGCTGATTGGTCGACGATGGCCTCATTCCCTTTCATGATTGGTCTTTTTTCGACCGCAGTACCCACAAGTACTGAACAGACAATCCTTATACGGAAAATATAGTCCCTTGTATTAACGACATAATTATCTTTCTCTTCAATATTAATAACAATATATTTTACTTATTATGCTATATTAAATTAACAATAGGTAAAATTGATTTTCAGGTGAAGCATCTGGTCAAAGTTCGGAAAAATGAGGACGATTTTTTTTTGTACAAAACTCTAGTTGCGATGCGCGATGGTTTCTTCCATATTTGGATTATGCATTCTGATTGGTGACTCACGTAATTCGCTGGAATACTTACCTCCCTTGTAACAAAATGTATTTTTGTATGTGAAATATCGCAAATCTAAAGATATTACGTCAAAGGTATTTGCTTAAAGAAAATTATTTTTCTTTTAATTATCGTGTAGATCGTTATTATTTCCAGTACATATATATCAATGATATATTAAATAATATAATTTCTTATAAATAATTTGTACATTTGATAATTTTTTAATCATTTTACAATATTTCTTTATACTTTATATTTGCTTATGAAAGTAACTCATTTTACATATTGATATATAATTGATATAAAATTATAAATTAACAATAAATAAACCATCTTTGTTAAACTGTACGTTTATTTATATCTTTTTGTTATTTTCGTACAAAATTTATAATTGCATAGTTAGTAAATACAAAAAATATTTATATATACGTATTCAGTATTAAAATTAAAACTTCAATATTTTAATTCCCATGTATTTCAGTATAATATAATATTGAAGTTTACATGAACTTTTTACATGCATTAAAAAGAATATAAAACTTTATCATTTGGCAAGATCTTTTTCACTCATATATGGAATTTTATAATATTTGAATTATGTACACCCGTATTAGGTATTGATCTTGTCTCTGTCGTATACCGGGTGTTCTATAAATATGACCACAATTGAAACTTCTTAAAAATACATTAAAACAGTAACAAACAAAAATACATTAAAACAGTTTTGTTTGTTATTATCAGAAAATAACAAATAACAACAAAATTAATATACTGAAATATTAAGAACAATAAAAAACGATTCCCTTTCACAAAGGAAACAAAATAATTTAAGAATATTCAAACATTTGATTCGACATTATATGTAAAGACAATCGTGATTTTTTGAGATATAAAATTACTAAAATATTTAACTCATTAAGTGCAGGAAATGTGTATTAATTTATTATAAGAGAAATAGTACAAAACTGGAGCAAGGAATGCGACTCATAAACTTCGGTAGATTGATTATATGATGAATTGTAGTTGATTTACATACTTCCTGCCCACGAGTACAGACCGTATCCGTTCTCTACTTTTGATTCTGCGATCTCACCTTACTCTTAGTTCTGTCCTCATTACGGTCTTGTTTCTCCTTTGATGTTGTGAAATATTTCATGCAAGGAACACAAATAACAATGAAATGATTTATTCAAAATTTACTTCTTTTATTTTATCTTTCTCTCTGTCTTTTTAATTCTAATAAAATAATAAAATTATTTTTTGCAATTGAAGAATCATGTTTATCATTAATGATCTTTTATATAGGGTACATTCTCAATTCTCAGCTGAAATAAATAAAATAAATTATTAGCCAAAATCTTACTACTAATTTTAGTCTACTAATTGTTGGTCATGTACAACATTCTGTATATATTAATGATTAAATTATTAAGAATGAAATTATGAATTTCCCTTAATAACCTATATCTATTTATAAGTTAATTAATTTTCTGTTAAAAACTGGATATTGACAATTCCAAGTTAACCAATTATTCCTTGGATGTACTAATATATTTTTGTGTTTCTAGATGCCGCTCTCATCGTTTACGTGTTGCTAGGCAACGTTTTCAAAATAAACATTAAATTATGTTTAAGTGAATGTAAATAAATTAAATAATAAAAATACATTAATTATATTGATACTCTTATGATTAGTTTAATAAGTTATAATTTATAATTACTTATTATAATAAGTTAATAATTTATTAAGAAATCATGTTTTAAGATACGTAATGCAACATTAATATGTTCAGTGAGGATATTGATTTTATCAAGAGATATGTGAAGCATGATGTGGAAGATGAAAAACAGCAAGATTTAACTCTTTGTTATGCATATCCTATCCTAAACAAAGTTCCTGAAATTAATGTTTTTGTAAAAGAAACCAAAAATCTGCGAAAACAATGTCAAGAAACTACTTTAGTTGAAGATGGATTGTATGCTTCTAATCTTCCATTTGTTTACAGCGACATTAAGCTTCCTGAATTTAATAATTTGAAAGTCTTAGAGTATGAATCAAAACGAAAATTCTCTGGTAAATTGCTAGAAATTGTAATTCGTGAAGTAAAAATTAACACGAGCCAATCAGATTCTATTGAAATCACATCTGTTCATTTGTTATTTAAAAAGAAAGTTATATGTAAAACAAGTAGTCCTTTCAATAGAAAATTACATAAACTTTTAATTAAGAATTTTGAATGCAATAATCTTTCTATACAAGTACATACCAAAAGTGGTCAGTCTAGTATCTTACCATTGCCATTACCAAAGAGGAACATTGAAAATTATAAAATAGAAATAGATTTTGCAATAGCTGACAGTTTTGGTAGAATACATGCTGGAACAGTCACTTGTGCAGTTACTCTAAGTACATATGGTGAAAATGAAGAGGAATCATATACATCTCATCTTTATAAATTAAGTAATGATCCAAATGATCCTCAAAACAATTTGTCTTTACTTAGGCCGCCAAAAAATATTCATAAAAAACAAGTAAAATACTTTTTATTGGAAGATGCAGCATTAACTTTTGGCAAAGATTCAGAAGCTATCACTGCTAAGAAAAGTGAAAGAGAAGAAACTAAATATCCAGATATAGCCATAATGGAGCAACCTGCATTTTCTTTATTTAATATATCATTCAGGAACTTATTCCAAGTTAAATATCCATCAGAATCATCGTCTGGTATCCGCAGACACCACACAATAGGAAAGACAATTTTGTCTGCAACTATTTTACGAGGAATAGAAATACCAATCAGAGAAGAGTCTGCATTAATTCAACCGTTTGTAGAAGTTGAATGGGGTAATACAATACATGCAACATCTATAGCGGAAGGTTCAGCACCTATATGGCAACAAACAATGTACTTTGAATTACCCAGACAAAATGAAGAACATTGTATAAAGCTTCGTTTGTTTGATCAACATCCTGTGTGGGGTCAACAGTGGATAGGTGAAGCTAGAATTCCTCTTGAACATCACAGAAATTATCAAGAACTCGAACGATGGATTACATTATCTCCATTATTTAGTCCAAGTTTGTTATTTGGATACATACAAGCTAGTCCTGGTCAGCCATGTACTCGTATTTATGTTCTGATTAAAATAGATCATCCAAGTACTCCTAAGTTGGTTGAAAGTACTGCTACAAATACATTATTAAAAGGAATTCAACGATGTCTTGTTACATCGTATAAAATTAACAGTGTAGAAAATCCAAAAGATGCTGCAAGATTAGTGATGCTTTTACAATCATTACCTAATCATTATGGGCCAATCACGCCACGTCAAGCATTGAATATACGCAAAGTGGATCACTATGGAAGAGCAGCTCTACTTGCTGTATTATTACAAGGTTTCAATTTAGAAACATATGTTTTATTGGGTATGTAATAAATAAATCATCTGCTTTTTATTGTATAAACATTTATGAAATTAAGTTTATTAATGCTTTTTATATTACTATAATAGGTTCTTCTCAGATAAGTAAATGGACATCATTTGTTTTAAGTATCAGCGAAAATGGAATCTATACATTATGGGATACAGAAGTTGGAAATTACTATAAATTAGATGATAGCCATTGTCCTTTAATGAAAGTATCCCGACTAATTAATCATTCTGGTGTTAGTATAATAATTATTATTATATCATTTATTTAAAATAATATTGTTTTATCATTAATTATAAATTGCATATTTTTTAGATATGGGAAAATTTGCAGAAATCTGTTTTGCCCCTTAATCTCAAGTATAACGTAAAATTAAGTAAGGAATGGCGATCTATTGATGTTACTACTTCAACCAAAAATGATCATACTGTTCAGGTATTAGATTTAAATATTACAGAGGAAGAACTAAGACAAATTAAAAAAACTGCTACTGATTTAGAGCAGATCTTAAAAGATAAAATAGCTCATTGGCGTAGCACAATTGGTTTAACGACAATCTTTAATCGTCATGCAATAACTATTTTACGAAACTTTATTTCTAAGTTAGAGCCTTCTTCAGAAGTACAATTAGATAAGAGAGATTTGAAACAACTATATAGGTCTTACCACGTCCATGGTTTTATTTTAAATAAACGTGAATGCAGCATCGATGATTTGAGTGAACATCTACGCGCAACAAAGATTTATGATATTAATGATCCAGTTGAATTTGCTCTGGTATGTCAGATACAGCCTTACATCGGTAAAATTTCATCAATATGGTTGGCTGTTATAATTCTTAAAAGTCGCGATTAGTTGTTTCTTCGAGTCAACATTAATTTTTATATTCAGTGATATACTAGTCACAATTTAGTATTTACTATATTAAGTATATATTATTAAGTACTATATTAAGTATATATTACAATTTAGTATTTACTGAATTATATTTATTTATCATATATTTATATACTGCATTAAAATTAACATTACAGTGTTCGTGAAGTAGAATAATTATTCATTTTGTGATATCAAAATTTTGCATAAGGTTTTGATATAAACAAATTAACCAATACCAACATTCGTAAAATAACGTACTATTTTTTTTTATTATCGAATTATTTAATTTAATAATATATAATAATTTTAATATAAGATTAAAAGTTTATAATACAATAATTTTATAAAGAAATTAAAAATTATAACAATATTGTCTTTTTAATTATATTATCTTTTTGTAAAAAGGCAAATTTTTATAATTATATTTTTTGCAAATTAATATACATTTTTTTATAAAGTTTGTTTATATAATACAGTAATTCCTGCAATTTTCTATGAGATTTTGAGTAATTAAGAGAAAATGAGTGAATACCTATAATTAATTTTTTTATTTTGTTACCATATAATCATACAAAGATCTGTTATTCATTACTATTTAATACAAATAATGGGATCAATTTTTAGAATTTTTAATCAAACAAGAAGCAGTACTATTTATTTCGGAACTACAGTATTATATTATCCAGTGAAATTTAATACAACAAACAAATATTCTTATAATAAAGTATTTAACCTGATTTTTGATACATACATCCCAGTATTATAGTAACAATATACAACATAATACATTTTTATAATTTTTTTATATTTAATTTTGTTACTTGTTGATTCGTGTTTTTTTTTTTTTTTGTTGATTGGAAAGATATGGTGAATAAATATTACTGAAAATAAACGTAATATATTTGTCGGTATTTTGCATTGCGCAGCAATGCTGTTTTTATAATAGTTGCAATATTTTTTACATATTGCACCAGTAATAAAACGTACTAACAGTATTTTATTGGCTAATAATTTTTATAAGTAGTTTAAATAAATAGATATACATAATACAAATGGTCATGATTATGTAAAATGTTTTTTAATGTTCGTATAATTTTTGCGATAATGTATGCTTTAGTTTGACGGACGAGTTGAGTTATTAATTTATGCAATGGAATATCCAACTATCCAAAAAGTCTTTGTATATAAAAAGTCTTGTTGTTTTGATATTTTGGTTTGGAACGTATAAAAACTTTGCACGTAATTAATCATGTGTTAATATCTGTATGTAAAATATTAATTGTAGAAAAATGTTTCTTACAAATATTTATCTAACTTATCAGTATCTTACCAATTGACATAGTGAATCAGTTTTTGTTTCATATTAAATGCAAACGAAATGGTAAACATTACTGCTAGTTTGTTATAAACAAATAGAGTATAATTAATAAAAAAATATTTTTTATTATACCATAAAAATCATATTCATTAAAAACTTCATTAAATAATAAAAATCATGTACAAAGATAACGTTGGATGTGTAATTTAAATTCAGATTTCTTACAGCTTTGTTGATAATTCATAATCATATTAGAATCTTATTTTCCATTTATTTAAAAAGAGACTGAAGAACATATTCAAATATCACGATACAGTATTACCTAGACGTCAAATGTGCAAGTGTTGTTAAACTTTAATGTGACCGTCATATTTGAATTCTAATCTTAAATCTAATATTGTAAAAAAAAAAACTAAAGGCAGTTTTCGACACGACGATCTTATCTTGTATTTTCTTTTATTTTTTTACAAGGCAGATTTGAACCGTCAGCCACAAAAAGATCGTTTAGTTTAAGCTTACACAACGTTATCGTAATCGATCACGCTGGATCTCATATAATTCGCCTACTTGACGACTAAAATGCTAATATACTCGACTAATTTGTATTTACAATATCTTAGATCAGCGGTTTGTTGAACTTTGTGCTGCTCATCCAAGAATAAAAAAATCGCAGGCCGGTAAGTTTATAGTCGCATTTACGTTAATTCGTTAGAGAAACATCGGATTTTTTCATTAAATCCGCAATTTCTGCAACGATATATATATATATATATATATATATATATATATATATATATATATATATATATTTATATATACACATATATATGTATATATGTACGTATAAGTACAATGTATTAAGTGTCGCTCATTTATGAACGAGGCAGTTACAAGGATTTAAAATTCTGGTCAGATTATTATTATCGATCGAATCATTTCTCGAAGAAAGTTTCCATTCACTTCCATTTTGTAACTAAATATACTTGTAGTTTGAATGACGTTTAATATCTTAAGTTAGAAGTGCATTTTTCACTGAATCTTTTTAGATACACCATTCGAATATCCATTGGCATGTCCGTTCGTAAGATTTCCATTACATATAGCTCCGCCTGTAACTTCTTTCTTCAATTGCTTGCTCGCTTTCATTTTTTGCAATTGTTTCTCCGCGTATGCTTGTTTACCCTGAAAAAATTGATATTATTAACGTTAATGAAAAACATTAAAGAAAAATCACATCAAGGTAATATTTAGAAAAAGTTAATATTAAAGTTAGAGTCAGTATAGGAATACTTTTGAAAAAAAGTTACCTTGGCAATGTAGGCTTTGATATAGAAATTTCCGAATAAAACGATAAATGAGATCATGTAAATGACAAGAGCATACTGCATCCAGAGTGGGAAATCGCATCCCGATCGAATGCCATTGATACCAAGGATCAAGGCAGTGGTAAATTGAATTAATTGAAGGATCGTTAAATATTTCTTCCACCAGAGATATTTAGTTACAGAGGGTCCCAATGCGGATAAACCGTAGTATGAATACATAAGGACGTGGATAAAACTGTTCACCATTGCTGGTAGGAAAGCTGAAAGATAAGAACTTTCAATTAAAAATGAATCGAGTTGAAATGACAAAAAGAATATTAAATTGCAACATTTAATACGCATATGATGTCAATAAGTATTTTTTATATTAGTGAAAACGAGTTCTTAATAATTTCTCTGACAATTTCATAATTTATAAATGTCTGAAGATATTATGATATATTTTGTACATAATTCAAGAGATGTAATTTCATATAATTGCATGAACTTTCTATGAAATTTCTGATTCATCAATTAATGCGATCAGAATTAACTTTAACTTCGAAAAAACTCATCTATTTCTTGCTATAATATAGTTCAAACTTGAGTTTCACTGCAATGCGATGAATTATTTACCAGTCATAATATAAAAACACAATATGATAACATTGCAACTATCACCAAGAAAATCAATATCTTTGTGTGTAATTAACATGGAATATGCTACATTGCAGGTGTTAGATGTATCAGCAGATTTTACATTTTTGTCGTATTTTACCGATTATATTTACATTATATTAAACAACTGAACGATTTAAAAGTAAGAAGAAAAAAAATATTTTGAACGAATAGTTGAATTAATGAGAAATATAAATAATCTTGTATTTTAAATGTTAATTTTAAATGAAAAGAAATTATCGACTGGAGTGGCTTATTCAATAAAGTAATCTATCGTGATACATCAAATACTCCAATTTGAAATTAAATTTAGTTTTTCAATTTCATATTTAATTTCGATGTTATTTTCAGTTAAAAATAATTTTCTGTTCGATTATTACAATGAGATAAAATCGTCTCTATAGAATAGATCGATCTGAAACAAATATATTTTTGTAATTCATTAGAGAGAGTTTGACGCAGATACTTACTGGATCCGCTTGGAACCCATTTAATGCCAATCCACCATAACGAAAACATAGTGGAATGATGGTAAACATGAAGGAAGCTTAATTGATTATCTTTCTTCCGCAAGATAAAGAAAAACGTATCACAGAATTCCAAAAGTTTGCTAAAGTAGTACCACCAGACTGCATGAGCGATCTAACGAAAGAAAAAGGAAGAACGAACATTAAACAAACATTTATCTTACTTTTTTAATTAATTTAAAAAAATGTATGTACCTGCAATTCATCTGGACGAGTTACGTGCCTAATTGGCTGACACACGTAACTATAACGTAACCTAGTGGAAGCTACGAATAACTACAAACGAGAAATATCACAAATTAAAACACACCGAATTGGGACTATGAGTTGATTTTTTTTTTTAATAGTGAAAATAATTTACCTGTATCGCGATATACGCGTTAAGACAGGCCATCGCGAGATTATACGGAACAAGTGCCCACGTTAACTTAAAGGCTTTTCGTTTTCTCATAATCTTTGGTCCGGCCCATACAATAAATAAGTACAACATTGTATACATCAAAGTAGGTTTCGGCGAATCGACCAGGAGCCATCCTCTCGTTCGTTCATCTGTCCAGACGCGTAGAAACGAGCACACGTTACATTACAGTTTCAGTTACAATAAAACTGAGAAATTATTTACTTTAAATCAGTAGAGGATTGTATTTTATTATCTTAGCATGGCGATTTACCGGCAAGGGACAGCGTCCAGAGGTAATAATCGTAGGCGTCATTTATTAAAGTTGTCGTGGAATTAATTAAGTTTGCCATTGCCTGAAATGAAGAATTAAGATAAAAATTGTATTGCGCGTGTGAGCAGAAAATTCTTGATTCGAAGTTTTATATAAAAGGTAAAACGAATATATAATACTATAATGTAGCGATTAGAAGCTTAGGTGTTTCAAATGCTCGTTTACCCACTCCTCTCCATTTCGTTCAAATTCATGATATATTTTTGCAAACAATTAATGTTTATTTTAACTTATAAATATATCCTGTTGCGACAATAATATTAAGAATTTTACTAATATTGGATTACACTTAGATTGATTTTAATAATAATTTAAATAATAATTTAATATTACAAATATATGATATCTGATTTTAATAACGTGCCTTTTTCCTCATTCACGACGTTGTACACAACAATTTTCTAATTCATAAATGACTTTAATTATTTAATATACAGAATACAGTATACATGAACAACAACAGTATGTGACAGTATAATTATATATATATATGTATATAAATTAATCTAGACTCTAGAATGTCCCTTATGTCCCTCACGTCATATCAACGAACGCTCACATATTGCATTGTCTTTGATTGAAGGAAATGTCCGCTTGCTATTACAATATAATTATAATTCCAACGAAGAGAAGTGAAGAAAATCCTTTTCGTTCAAAGCGTGCGCCATTATCCTACGCTCAATGATTAGCTTCCACGCGCGTTAACCGGTCATTCACTTAAACGTCGTATGTAACTTTCACGTTATAAACGGACAAACTGAACTATCACTTCAATCGTCTGCGCGAAAACACGTTTCGTTGGATCTTTCAAGCTGGTTCGATGTTTCGACAGCGATCTAGGAATGTCTACTTTCATTTGCGGTCTAACTTCACCGTGAACTTGTAGCAAGTGCAAGTGCGCGCGTGCTCCCCCTCGTATGGCAAATTTAACTTTCATGTTGTCTTAATTAAGTCACCTTGATGGAGCGTTGATCTGAATCTGTGAAATCTGTTTCTACGTTTCTTAATTAATCCATTTATTTGACTACTCGACTATTTCTTAATTGTAAAGTATGGCAGAACTATTGTTATAGGAATATTGATGTTGAATTTTTTTTTCCATGACGTGAGATTTTATCATTTTCTTTCATATTTGTGAAAACGACAAATATAAAACTGAAATAATAATAAAAATAAAATAAAAGTAGTTCGATATTTTTTGATTGACGCGTAATTAATTAATTGTAAGTAACGTTAGTAGAAATTTATTTAAGTGTACTCACATCCGTAAAATTAAATTCAATCAATTCATCTTTACTTATTTTAATTATTTCACTCTCTTTCGATCAGAAATAGTGCAAATGAAATTTATCTAAATGCTCGCGTATCCGAGAAGCATTCGAATTCAAATTCTTCGAAAACTAAGTTTTATATAAAAAGAATTCATATCACATTTCCGAGTTAGTTTTTCACACATAATCATTTTATTGTCGGCTGTATTATTTGCGGCAAGACGCCGCCACTTGGAACTACGATCATCAAATTTCAATATCACTTCACGAAATTTATACCTTCTCTTGCCAAAAGCATCTACTGTTCTCGAGCTCTACTTATTCTCAGTATAATATAGCCAATAACCAACAGGCGTTAAATTAATCGAAAAAGGAAGTTAATATTTCTTCAGCCATAATAGGTTTTTTTTTCTTATGATTAAACTACTGGAACAAATCGGCGTTTTTACATGATTCTGCTGGAAATAAATCATGATTTTTATATCAATTGTCAGTCTAACACGATGCAGCCACTATACCACTGAGTTTTTAACGTCTGGCTAAATAGACAAGTGATCTCTCGGGTGAAAGTCTCCCTTGATAAATCAATTCGTAATCTTTGGAAGCTGAGTGAAATCACGTACAAACCAGTTTCCTTGCTGTAGCAACGAAACATGCCGTGGATATCTCACAATCGATGCGTGATACATACAAGTTACTCGTTGTCGAACAATATTCTAATTTCTAAATGTAATTCACACGGGCGTCTTGTTTATCACTATTTTCTTTTTCTCTTTTCTAAATATATTTTTGCACATTGTAATTTTCTCTAAATTTTGCAATTATATTAAATTTTAATTCTTCTTGTTATGATATAATTATAATAAATATTAATAATAATAATATAATAATATATCGTTTTCTGAGTAACTATTCAAAGATTTCTAACTTGGCGTTTTACTTTTAGTACAAATTTTGGAACTTCTTTTTGTCACTAACTTGCTGTTTTATTTAATTATTTCTTTCAATTCATTAAAATTATATTTCTATTGCTATATTTTTATTAGTAATTTCTTTTAAATTTTTAATACCGACTTCGAATTTTTTTTACCGTTTCAAGCAATATTATCAAATCGACAATAATGTTCTTCCAGTTTTTGATTTATACAGATTTCTCACAAATGAATATACACCCCTATTTGAAATATACTCAAAATAGAATTTTGATCATGAATACCTGCACCGAGATTCCACTTTTGTGAAAAGATCTATGAACGTACTCGAAATATGAAAGTACTTCAAAAAAAAAAAGAAAAAAGTTTCATATAAAACTTCAGAAAAAGAATCTAGAACTCTCGCGAACGTTCTAAAAAAAAAAAAAGAAAAAAAAAAGAAAAAAAGAAAAAAAAAATCATTTAGATCACATATTCTTCACATGAATTTCACCTCCGGTTACAGTTCATTCACACTTGCACGTAAAGCTCAGTTTTCAAAGTGCGGTTGAATAGATTCCATGCACAGCAAGATTCAGAGAAACTGTCTTACCTCGTATAATCACTGATTGTCAAGAAGCTAACGACGATACTCTCGTGATCCTTGTCTTCCCGGACACACACCAAATACGTCGGATACGATTAAATACGATCAAAGGATGGACCAGCGTCGAATATACCGAGAGGCGAAATAAGTCACTAGTCAATAGTCTAATTACTCTGACGATCTACTCTCCTACGCGCAGTCGCGGCTTTGTCAAAGTAACATGACACGTTTTGATAAATTTATTGGTCGGACACCAGCTGACACCAGCGGAAGGTGCCGCTAAGGAAATCAGTGCTTCTGCTCGTTCGCACGAGCAGAGGATCGTTGTACGACGAAGTCGATCGGCAAAGTGGCAGCGCCTCGTAGCCTCTTCGCCGGTCCACTTTATAACTTTGGTGTCGTCCGTTTGGTGCCGATGTTTCTGCTGGTGGCAAGCTTAACGTTCCCGGAGGTGGTACGATTTCATCGGTACGTGAAACGTTAAACGAGGCCAGAACCCCTCCGCTGCTTCACAGGTTACATCGGATCCGTGGGGATAGATCGAGTAGAATCGGTCAAAACGATGAAGGCGCGTATCCCACCCCGCGTGATTGCTTTCCCCTCTCTACCATTGGTAGCGGATGAGGGAGATATCGTCGAAGGGAGTGCTAGCGTTCCTCGAATCCACGATGCTACGAGAAGTGGAATTTCATTACCAAAATTGAAGACATTTTTGTCTATCTTTTTTTTTTCTTTCAACACAAATCAAGACCCGAATCTTCGTTTCGGAATGAATTTATGATCGTACGAAAGCTCTAGTTTTAAGGCGCGAATCCTGCTACGGTCGTCAAATTTCTATATTTTTCAATCTTACAGTCGATTTGGCAAACAGAAAAGGATCTACAATGTTTTGAAGAGACGTTTAACATGAAACTTTTAGCCGAGAAACCATACTAATAACAATTGTTTCACATTTTGCTCAGATTTGAGGTATTTTGTAATGTTAGAAATATCTAAGTGGATTGAAAATAATCGAGAAAGCTTATATGAGTAGAAGAATGAATGCATAAAAAGAAATGACTTCATCGATCAAAATTTACACAACATTTTTAAAAAAAGTCGGACTTTGGCCACGAAATATTGCTTTCCATGGAACATTGCCGATGCTCGCTATGGTCGACAGATCGAATCAGGACCGGATGGATTCGAGAGCACTGGTTACACGACTGTTCGGTCCGTGACCTCGATTTCAAGTTGAAGGTTAGAATGTTTGGCCACCATTTTTCTTTTTGTCGTTTTTAGTTGAATGATTTGTCATCAGGTAGAAATGTTCGCAAATCAAGAGAAAGGGAAAGGAATGATGTAGAAAGGTAGGGCAAATATGTGATGTGGAAATGTAAACTTTAAGGAATATCGTGGAATAATTTTAAGTAAACACTTATGGTTTTTTGTTTTCAGGAATTAAAAATGAAATGATGTTAAAATTGTTAAAAACGACGAATTTCAATTAACAGATGACTCACAATTATTATTTGCGTTTGACATGTTTTAAAAATTTTAATTTATACTTCGCTGTGATTAAGAATATCAAATAGTATTTTTGCGATAAATATTAAATTTTTCTAGATTAAATAAACTAATCAATTCGTGCTATAGTAGGTATCTAGAAACTAACTGAAGAGATACTAATTGAAGATTGTGGTGATAGAGGAAGGTCAGATTGAAAGATCAGAGAAACAATTAAAGAATTATATTGAGCAAAACTTAATAGAATTAAACATTGATTAGGTATTGAATGGAGTAAAGTTTGGATAAAAAATCACCTTTTTTTTGAAAAAGATTGGAAATTGAATCAATTTGTTGATTCAAAGTTAGGCTGAAATTAATATTCGATTATAAATGAATTTTTATGAGGCGGAAGTGTCTACAGAAGAATGCACGGAGTTATTTTACGGCATTTTAAGAGATGTCGCGCAGACAGATGCGAGGATGTAAATATGGATCCAAGAGAAAGCGATACAAAACATAAAACTTGTCTTCGGGGCGATGGATTAAAACAGGTCAGTGGTCCTTTAACCAGAAAAGACCACTTTTCAAATATTCGGATTCAATGGTTTTTAGTCGTGTTAAAAATGTTCTTAGAACCTGCTTGAAATCGAGTGTAAATTTATTTACCCTCGATTCAAACAAAATCGCGAACTTCTTAACCAGATTTTGTAAATTTTACACATGACACAATTGTTTGATCAATGTATTACATATTTAAATACGAAATTAATTTGTCTTTTCATCTGCGATAAACAATTTAATATAAATTTCGATGTAACATTTTACATAACACAAATGTTAAATTTCAATAAACACGTTAGGCAAAAATTTTTATTTTCGCTAATTCCTGCAGATGTTCAAATTTCGAATATTCTATGTTAATTATGTTTTAAGATAATTCGTTAGATTCACAACTGTTGAATCATCCTTAGCATAAAAGTGATTGATCATACAATTTCCTATAACGAACAATTAAACCAATTGTATCGGAAATGAATTAATATATTGACTGACGTAAAGCATGTGCTTCTTTCGATAAATTAGTATATGAAAGAAAGGAAGAACCAGGTTCAGGTCATCTCGTTGAAATGTATTGACTGATTAAATTGACTGATCTGAATACTTCTGTTGGGTGTACACCATTATTGGACACTTTTGGGTGCAATATACAGTAATATTAAGTGCCTAATGTTCGTATCAACTTTTTAGTCGATTAATAATCAATTTTTCATTTTGGCAGCGTAGATACATGTGATAATTATGAGTGGATCGCGAATATTTATGCAAATTCATATTTTTCATATTTCACATAGAGGACACTAAATATATTGCTTTTCTTTTTGCACATATTTACTTTCCTCTTTGCAAATGTTTATCTAATTAAATGTTCGAGAATATACAGAACATATATAATATGCAAAGTTGTACTCAAAACCGAGTACTGTTTGTTTGTTTTCATAGAAATTTTCATAAATATCCGCAGTATATAATTATTATAAATTATTAGCATTGTAACTACGCTCGTTATTGTTAGATATTGGTTAATTGAATAAATTTATATGCCGTTTTGATGTCTTTCTTATAATTTTTTAATGGGAGATTTACGAGACGAACATCTAACATTTTCTTCTTATTTTTAATTGTAGAACATGCTGACACCGTTGCCTTGACAAAAATTGGAGGCGTAGAACGAAAAAGAGTGAACAAAAAAGAAAAAGAGTCAAAGGAATCTGACTGTAGAAGGAGAAAGCGCGGCCAGTTACTTTCGTCGATGCTACACGCGTGCTCATAGTCCTGTCTGTGCTTTTTTCTTCGCGCTTCGTCATTTTGCTTCGCTTAAACATATCTCGGTCAAGGAAATATATATACTCGATACAATTTTAACTGACTTTGCGAATTTTAGTATACGATTAAAAGAGAATTGTTTTCCTTCTTGTGGCTCTGAAATAAATAATTTTAGAGATTGAAGAAACCTCGCGCTTCTTACTTTATATATTTTCAAGGGGAATAATTTATTCGAAAGAAGGGATTTCTATTTTTACGATCATTAATCGTACGCTTTCGTAGAAAACTCAACTTGAATAACTATCAATACATCATATCGAAAACGAAACTTTTTATACTTGTACCATGCAAAAGATTTCTATCAATATTTTCGTGGAGACGATGAATAAAATACAGCATATTTGGTGAATTTTATTTTCTCAAAGTCTCTTGTAACAATTTGTATTTAAAATAATGATGTATGTATGTTATGTCTTACAACCATTCGTGGTTAATGAGAATTTACAAAAGCTACAAAAAATATGTATAAGCAAAATGAGATCAATAGAACTTAAGTCCGCCCGGAGCAAACTTTCATCCGGATTTACATCTTTCTCCCTTCCATACGCATAACGAAACAGTGAAACAGGTGTCGCTACTATTGACAATGTATAATAGTAACTATTCTCATTACCACAATGTAATAATTATCGTATACGTGCTAAACTTAACTCTTATTTTCGACAATGACGCTATTTAATCGTGTTGACTTTCTAAATTAAAAGGTGTCTCACAAAAAATAAACTCAATGCTTACTTTAATAATGCTTTGTGCAAAATATGTCAGTAATAAAAAAAAAAAATTGCAGTCTTGATAGAAATGTTCCATAAGTCGTAATATACTCTTTTGAAACAATTATCTTCATTATCAGCAATTGTGAAAGTAACGAAGTAAAGAAAAGTATTTGGAATAGAAAATAAACTGCCATAAGGACATTTAGAACAAAAAGATTAGTATTTTGTAACATGATACTAACACAGGATGGAGTAATTAATATAAAAACTTTGACCATTTTCTTTGTTTTTTGGCTCTATATGTTGTGGCTACATTGTAAATCTGATATTGCATTAGAGAAAGTTGCAATTAACAAGCTATCACGAGACCTCACTCTAAACACATTTTATAGCCGTGAAAATGTAATTAAGCTTTGCCTAATTATACATCGTACTTCCTGTGAAAAAAATACGTCTGTTAATTTTTTACTTTAAGAAAAAAAAAACAGATCTTTTTGAATGAAAATTTTTTCAAATTTGTCAATTTTCTTTTCATATTCTAATCTGTTAGATAAAAATAATCTCTAAAATGTACATTTTTAATCAGTCTTATTAATCGTTTTTTTGTAAATTATAAGGATGCAATTATAAATTGATTATGATAACCTTTTTTGTTGTTTTAAACGTATGCAGGAATGACGAGTAAAAATCTCATAATTAAAATACTATAGTTCTTGTTTGTGAAATTGAAATGATAATGCAATGTTACGCGATGTGCACGCGTTTGCATTTTTTATGGCCCATAAAATTTGCAAGCTTAGCAACTTGCTATTAAACTTGCAATACTCGATGAAAAATTTACATATTTTACATATTTATCTTTGTGCAATAATTCTGACCTTTGTGCAAAAACAAATGGCAAGTGTAGAAAACATTTTTTGAATATGTTTATCTCTTTTATGTTTAATTTTGTTTAAGAAAAAATTAAGCTTCATTCATAATCAACATTTGTAATTAATAATTTTGTTCATTATTCATAATTTTAATTTAGAAATTGAAAAGTTAGAATGCAAGATCAACAATTTTTAGTAAAAGATAGCAATCAACTGCTTAATATACATATGCACGAAGATTCATACTTCGGAAAGAGCATTTACATAGTATCAAACTTGTTTTGCACAGCGGAATCAAGTCCGAATCGACCATAATATTCTGAAATGTATATATACGTTTTTTATTATAAGACCACATAAAGATTCTTCCGGATTCTTATATTTCTTATTAAATAATAAACGAGAAAGTTGGACATAGATTCCACAGCATATTCTACATATATTCTGTGTCAACTGGTAGAATCCTCTGACACATTTTGAGTTCAAGTAATAACAGTTTCTTATACTAATAACAGTTCAATTTATACTTTTTGTTCTTCGTTATTTTTAGTTATTTAAATTACTTTTGTTATGTAGCGTGGTTGATAAATTTTTTTCGTTCTAAATTTTCAATTAGGAGATTTTGACATCAATTCTTAACATTTTTTTAGAAGGACATACATAAAGAGATTAATGAAATATTCTGTGTGCTTCTTTGTTTAAAAATTTGTATCTTAATTAGATGAACAATCGATGCATATCTTCTAAAAATATTTTTTTTTCTTTAAAAACATATTTTAGCTCGTTAAAAATTATTTGATACATGCAAAATTTGTATTATTTTCGCCATTCTCAGTTCACATGATTCATAAAGTTAAGTAGAGAGTTAAGTTTGCGCAGACAGCTAGTTAATCGCTGGAAGATGTATAACGAGATAATATATCAGAGATAAGTATGTAGATACTGTTTATCATATGAACGAGAAATAATAATTCTGTTTTCTATGCTAGAATAACACGTGTACTTAACTCAGGGTCAGAACTGCACATAAAAATGTTATATGGTCATTTTATGTTATATAGTGTTAATGTTAATCATTATTCGCCCCCTTTAATTTAATATTGTCCATTATTAAAATTTATCACCTTGTAATATAAGATATAATATTTATTGTTTAATTGCGTAAAATTGTGATTTAAAGGCATACATTATATATATTTTACATTTTAAAATATACATATATGTATAATATTTTGGGAAAAAGTCTTTTATATGAATAATTAACTTAAATACATATTCTTTGTTATAAATTATAAATCTACTTAGAAACCTAAATTAGTTAAATGTAATGAAGTCATGTGCACATTATTATAATTTTCCTATTATGAGTTAAGTTGCTAATTTACTATCATAAGTCAGATTTTTACTTATTAGAATAATGAATTACAATACCATTCAGTGCCCTTTTAGTAAAGGCTGAATCATAGCTAAAGTATATTTTAAATGTAATGAAGTCATGTGCACATTATTATAATTTTCCTATTATGAGTTAAGTTGCTAATTTACTATCATAAGTCAGATTTTTACTTATTAGAATAATGAATTACAATACCATTCAGTGCCCTTTTAGTAAAGGCTGAACCATAGCTAAATTATATTTTATTCTGTATCTTTCTTATGCCTTATATGATTTAAGCATATAATTTTTAAAATTTGGTTAATTTAACAATTTCATTATTCTCCTTTTGATAATTATTAAATAAATTCGATGATCAATCGATTATGTTAGACGTCAATAGCAGAATTATATAAATTGATTATTCCCATAGTATGTCACGTCACACATAAATAATGTCTAATGTCTGAAAGTTATGATACACCGTGAGAATGAGACCTAATGCTAAACACCTATTGGCACACTTTGGATGCCCATATCACGGAAACGAATATTGCGGAATGTGTGAAGTTCCAACGAGTTAATATTTAACTGTATTCGTTAAACATTTGTCGTCTGTTCTGAGAATCGTAAATATTTCATTGTTTAAAAATCGTCATCGCCTTGTCGTTATCGGTATTACAAAATACAATGTTTACGCATAGTTTACTAATTTTATGATCTATTAATAAACAGTTTTTTGAGACAAGAAAAGAAACCAATGTTTATGCATAGTTTACCAATTTTATGATCTATTAATAAAGTTTCTTGAGACAAGAAGAGAAATCTAAAAAAATTCTAGGTATTAAATATTAAATTATAAGTATTAAAGCTTACATTTGTTGGAAGACTGAAAAATTTTGCTTCACGCAATATTTTACATTATAAAATTCATAATGGTGTAAAAAATTTTCAAAATTTAGTCGCGTATTTCGTTTCTCAAAGGTATCAACTCCGTTTCATAATTAATTGAAATATATATATAAAAAAAAAATGCAGTTTCATTTTGTATTGTATAAATACCAGGACTATTCTAGAGATATGTGGACACATGTATACAGTAAAAGAATTTTTACAAATCTAATTTTATATCCGATGACGTGTATAAAACACGTAGAGCCTACTGTATGAATCTATTACGTGTACTGTAGACTAATTTCACTGCTAGTAGTAAAAAACTATGTACATGCGTTGTAAGTATCGCGGCGGTGACAGATAATCTTGGTGTATACTACTTATAGAAATGTGAAATAGATTTTTAAAAATACTCCTACATCTTCAGATCACAGTCTGGTGTATATTTCTAAATTATTCCTGTTGGTACAAAATATGATATTCTGATTTCAAAAAACTCGAGTTTACTTGCCTATAGTAACTAATTGTAAGTGTAATTCAACAAAGAATAGAATAATATAGTATAGTATGGTATAGTAATAGTATAACAGTGTAGTATATATAGTAATATTAATAATAATAGTATTATAGAATAGTATAGAATAATATAGTATAGTATAGTATATATAGTATAGTAATACTATAA
Source organism: Frieseomelitta varia (assembly GCF_011392965.1). NCBI lineage: Eukaryota > Metazoa > Arthropoda > Insecta > Hymenoptera > Apidae > Frieseomelitta > Frieseomelitta varia. The sequence continues at coordinate 236,864 of NW_025110456.1, read as the reverse complement.
CAGTGTAGTATATATAGTAATAGTAATAGTATTATAGAATAGTATAGTAATAGTAATAGTAATATAGAATTAGAATAATATAGTAATAGTAATAGTAATATAGAATTAGAATAGTATAGAATAGTATATTTTCTAAAATCCAGATGGTCTTCAAAGTTATGTTCCAACAAGAATATACGAAAGATATAGCTGTGGTCAATATACATACTTTTAACGTAATGACGGAAGTATAAAACGCTTCCTGCAATGATTACATCCAAATCGAAATACGAAGGAGAAAGAGAGATTATATATTTATTGATTTTTTTTAAATACTCCCTTTCACAACTCATTTGTGGCTGGTTAAAAAGTGCGCACTTTTCTTAAATACACACTTTCTCACGCATTCTTTGCAAGCATACGCACATACAGCTACTTTCCTAACGCAAAACAAGACTATACATACGCAACCTAACCGTAAACAAAGAAATTATGAACGAAACTCGTTCTTTTTTCAGCAGAAAAAGAATCTTATCTTTTATTTCCCTTAAAATTAGAGATATTAAGAGAAGATATTTATAAACAATTAAATTTCGTTATATTGTTCATAAATTCATCTCAAGTGTAACATTTCTGTTACAATTTGTCTGTAATGGAGAAACAAAATTTTTTTAATAAATCGTCATTAATTGGAGGATAATTTTTGATTTGATCTAAATAATTGAATCAGTGAAATTGCTTTCCAGACTCTTGCTATAGTCAATTGCTGGCAAACTGTTGGTCAAAACGAAGGGAAAAGTTGTTAGATAGAGAGTGGTCCCACCATTTCCTTTCTCCTGAGACTAGACGGCTATTTATATATCAGTCGAAATCATCGCCATTCCCTGAATCGTTGCAGCCGTGAAACCGTTTTCGTTATCGTTCATCATCAGAGTCAGGAAACTGATATCACTGATAATGAAAGACTCTTCGTACTTCGATCGAGAACTGATCAACAAATACGAGAAATTAGTAAACAATTAAAAGAGGAAAATGAAAAAAAAAAAAAAAGGCAAAAGTAGAAAGAAATAATAAGATAATACACGTTGAAATCAACTTGATTTCTAAATTATGGGTTGTTGGAACACTAATTTTTTGTTCATTATGACCAATTAGTGATGTGTTAATGTCGCGATTGACTTGTAATTTCTTTTAAATATAACGTTAAAGAATTGAAAAGTCTTTTTATCATTTTGCCACAATGTACAAAAAGGTTTCACTCTGTGAAAACACTGTCTGGCCTGATACGGATTTCTCTACTAACACAGTTCCCTTACATCGACTAGACACTTTACAGTGTCAAGTGCATTTTCTATCTTAAAAATGATACGACATTCTACAAGGGATCTGGATGAACAAATCAAATTGGAAAACAATCTCCTGTGATATTCAACTTGTTCATCACCTTAAAAGGTGAGAGGTGATTGATCTTGTACTACGTGGATTTAACAAGTCTCACTTTGAAAGCAATTCTTGCTTTTCAATATCCCGTTCTTCACTAACTTTCATTTATAATTGTTACGACGCACTATTCCTTTCCTAAATGTTTCTTTTCTTCCCAAGTGTTCTTTGAAATTTATATATCCTGGAAATTTTCTTGTAAACTAATGTAAACCTTAAGATTATGGGAATTATTCTCATTAAATTAATTTATTTTTCCAGTCGAGTCAAGATTCATTCCATTGGGAACGTTCAGGAAAATATAGAAAATATAGAAAATATATTTATATATTTATATTATATAGAAAATATAGGAAATATATCATATAGAAAGTATAATTATATATTTATATTATATTCAAATTATAGAAAATATATCATATAGAAAATATAATTATATATTTATATTATATAGAAAATATAGAAAACTCTAGCGTTTTTATCTCATTCCTGAAAATAATCAAGAGGAGAAGCAAACATTTCGTGGGAAATTCAAGTTTACAACTGAAGTTAGTTTAGTTTATAAACTGGTCTAGACAGGAAGCTGGCAACGAGTCACATTTTTATCGCAACCAATACCAAATGTCAGTGTACATGTCGATATGGACAATTTGACCAACATGTTCCTGACGCGTAACTTGATCGAGGAGGTTGATTCGCACTTTCTTCTGTACCGGTTGCTTGAACTTGCGATCACCTCACTTTCGAGGTCAATGTCTAGACTTGAGAGAATATACGACGATTAATAATAACGAGGATTTTCATGTTAATATTTATTTTTACGCTATTTATATTCAACAACTGCGGAGAAGCAACGATAATTTTACTAGTTTAATTAATAATTTAAGCATAGTTCTTCATTTCAAATTCATTGACTTCATAATACAATAGAAATTTATGTTACACAGAAAAGCAAATTTTATTTTCTCAGATCTGAATGATTTAAGCAAAAATCTTAATTTTGAATATTTCCTTGAAATTAATAGGCTGTTTCCCCCTTTGTTGTTTTGATTTTCTCTTATGTTCTAATCGTACGAAACAATCATGTATCATTTTATATCTCGCTTTGTATCTTTCTATATTATTTTGGATGTCTTTCAGTGAAGGTTACTCTAATCAGCGGAAAAGCTATAACATTTAAACATTGGAAATTATATCATTCTGAAATTTCAGTTTAAAGCTTCTCTTTCTTTCGCGGGTAAAATAATAAAAAAATGTACATTGCAGTAAACAATATATTAAAGTATAGTACGTAAAACGATGTATTATTTTTTGATTTCGGTATTTTTCAATTATCATCACTTAACGTACTTTCATTTTCCTAATCGCAGAGTTTTAATCTTACATTTTTTAAAAAATTCTTTATTCTTGAATAGATATACCTTCGGAATAAAATTCTTTCCGCACACATTTCCTTAATCAAGATTACCGATAGAAAGTAACAAAAACAATAGATTGCTACCGGTTACTTGCCAGTGAACATGTAATCAGTCAGCTATTATGCTTTTCTTTCCGATCGAAGCATCTTTTTCTATCTGTCGATTTCACCGTAGGCTGATTTGCATTTCTAGCTGTGAATTTATCTATTAAGACTGAAGAAGCAGCGAAAGTGAAATCTCCCCGGCGCAATAAGCACGGAGAGATACCTCACGCATCTAATTCGAAACGCGATTTGTGTAACTTTGCAGATTATGTTTTCCAGCCGAGCGACTGGACAACGAAAGTTACTTAGAAAAAAAGAAGAAAAAAAAAAAGCAGTTGTTCGATGCGAGTGTTGTTTGCAACTAACTTATGTATATACAATTAACAGCGACTAATTTATGTACACGCTATTTGATTCAGGAGAAAAGATGAAATTGAAATTATAAAATATTGTTAAGCGACAACTAATTAAAAATAATGCGTAATCAAACAGTGTTTATAAGAATCAAATGTATTTGTATAACTTTTAGGTTTTACTAGAGAAAAAAATAATATTTATAATGTCAGTTTACGCGCAGTGACATTTTTTTCCCAAGGTTACCAGAAAAATGAAACGGAACGAATTGCAGTTATATAAATGTTTAATTCTTGTTCCATGTTTCAAGTGTAGAATTTGAATCCATACATTCGATATCCAGCAGTCAATGAATAATGCTTATCGCATGAATATACTACGTATTTTAAACTATCATATACCGTATGTTCTTATCTATAACATCTTGTCATCTCATCATGAGGCTATTATATGTTATGCTTGCAGACTTATTAGTTATTAAAAAGAATAATATATTGAGAATTAAGAAATCATCGGAATCGGGGATGGATCCTTTTTTTTATTTTATTTCGATAAAAATTCATTTTGTCAAAATAATTTTTCCCATCAATCAAACATGTCAGGTTTCCTTGTAACATTAAATACCAAGGTTTGTTCGAAATGAAACATATGCCTGATATTATATATCGCTGAAGTAAACAGAATTGCGCGGTCGTATTTTAAGTAGGTCTCGAGTGACTCAGCTTTCATTATACCACGATTGAATCCAGACTTTATTACATTTTTTTTCGATCAAAAATAAATTGTGAATAACTAAGCATAGCTAAATGCAGCTAACTTGCTTCTAAGAAATAAAATAATTATATTTAGCTATCGTTACCTTTCAAGAAAAGCGTATATATTACACAAAATAATTAATTAGGTTCATTCCCATTCTCTTAGTCTTACACAATGATCCCTTCGTTTGGATTTCACGTATTTCAATGCGTCGGAAGTCAAATTTCAAATTGGAGAGAATCGAAGTGAATATATTTCAAATTTACTTGCCCTTGTTAACCTTTTCTTTAATTTTAAAAGCGTAGATAGCTTTTGATCGATGAATTGATCTGGTTTAACAGGTTGCCATCTAAGATATTTACATATTATACTAACGATAAGAATAATCATGTACCAATTACACGGTTCGTTGTATGCAACCATACATGCCTAACTTACAATCATTTCGATCAGTACCTTCCTTCCACCCTGCGCTGACCGACCTTTCTTTCAGTACATCATGTACACACATCGTCAGAAACATTCTCCTTTCTATTTAACCATCAGAGAAAATTACTCACCGTCCTTTCTTTAAATTACCATAGGACTCATGTCAGGAACTGGGACACCGGTGATGGTTTCGTGTTAAGGACCTCGCAGACGCACGAACATCGTTGTTGTCTTCAAATCTTCACTGTCTCGTCGTTTCGCTCTTCATAAATAAGTCCCGAAATTTAACAAAGGAACTCACGCAATACGTACACCGTGCGCATCTATTGATCAAGCTTTAGTATGCAACATCGATAGAAAAACACTGTGCACAATTTCATCGATACATCTCGAGGGAAACACGATGATAGATGTTTCAAGTTCCTCGAGCATGGACGGTGCAGGCGCCGGCCGGCCGCCATCATAGAAATCAATACAACCGCTAAGGGGAGCTCACGTCGTATGGGAATTTAGGGTGAATGTAGGTTAGCCTATGGATTACAACGGACACGGTTGAAATTAACACGTTTCACATTTTAAAATTAAAATCACGTCCCGATAGGTATATATAGTTATTGAACGTACAAAGCAGAAAACGCACAAAATTGACGGGCTTGAAAGTCCGCGTAAGTATAGAAATTCGTACAATAAACAAGGCTGTCGTACGCTTCTTATTTCTGATTTCTTATTGCGTACGCTCTTCATTTGTTTACTCGTAAACGTTATCATGTAGAGTATACTGTCTATATGTTAAAACTTAACGAATGAGAGTTTCGTGCAAACGATCGAGATTCTAACGTAGATAATTGAAATTCTATCGTAGACTTTTTTGTAATAATTGCGTCGTTTTTAATCGTTAAAACAGTTGATGGTAATAATGACAACCAACAAATGCGTCTTTTGTAAGAATATACGCGGAAAAACAGAGAACTAACAGTTTCGAGAGATGTTCTGCCGATTTTTCCATTACTTCTTTCTCTTGAAAGAGTAAAAGCTTTATTCTTTTCTTCTTGAGCATTTTCGAGAAAAATAAAATTTGATACTTACATATATATATATATAGCACGATATACACACATATCTATTTAGCAGTTTTATTGCTAATATATATGTAGTCACAATATATATTACAAAGTTTCATCTTCATTAAGATTAAAACATAATAGTTTAGAATAGATTCTCGAATAGATTTACAAATTTCTTTTTGTATATATTTTGAATTGGATTCTGGATTTATTAATACTGTTCTAATTGATGATGATCCTTGAACTTTATTACATTTATATTATATACTAAAGTGCTTTTTAAGGTAAGTACTTCATTTATTTGTTGTATAATTACCTAAATTTTTTAAATCGATAATTTAATACGTTTCGTGCCATCTATATATATATATACCGATAATATTTTTGTTTTGAGTTATGTAATATTGTCATAATAGCAGTTAGCGATAAGTACATGTTCCTTGAATAGAAATTTGCGTGAAAGTGGTATAACAGAGAACGTGTTTGTAATTGTTTTCAAATTATTTGAATTACAAAAAATTATACGGTAGCGATTGCTTCTGGATCTGTTCTCACAATAAGTAGCTATTACGGTAGACCAACTAATTTAATGGTGCGTTTACACCAAACGCACGAATGCTCGTTTGCCGATTTCGTGCTTGTATTCATATCGTTGTGTTCGTTAAAATGGTGTTGGTGTAATAAATGAGTGCCTATTTGTCGAACTAGGGAAGGTGAATAAAGCATTCGTTTGTTTGGTACAGGAACGATTTGATGATAAAATGTTCATATCATTTTTTATAACAATTTGATTTTTTATAACAATGATACTTCAAACATAGCAATTTATCTATCTCTTATATTTTTTAATAATATTATATATACCACATAATGTTACATATTGTCATTCATATTGTTCAAAACTTTGTCCAAAAAGAATTTTTACAATTGAAAAATAAGTTAAATGATTCTAAATCATTATTATGTTAAATTTCATTAACAGTCATCTTCAAATGTACAAATTCTTCCACGAAAATTGATTTCATGCATACACGTGCAATTTGTTCATGAATTATAAGATGAAAATTTTACAAAATTTAAAATTACATATTTACTTACTAAATCGTTCTTACTAAGCTCGCATAAAAATGTAAGGAGATCCATTTCCTGTGAAGAATATCCACGTAAGTTTTAGTAGATATGGGAGTGCGAGGTTTAAAAGCGAAAGTAAGCTTGTGTTCGACAAATAATTGTTCGTAAATATTCGCTCGCAAAAATTATACATATCCGCTTCCTGACTCGTCATCATTTTAAACTTTTTTTTTCCTATTTCAGTTCTGATTATTCGACACGAATATATAATAATTATGTAGTTCATTGAAAAGAACCATACTTATCCTGCGGGAAACTTGTGAATGTAAAGGAATTCAATGACACAGAAAAAACACGATGGCAATCATGATAAAACCAGGAAGTAAGAAGGAAAATCCAACATTATTCAAAAATATAATTGACTTTACTCTTAAAGTACAAATGTTAAATTAAAATGTTTATGTTTTGGAGAAACTTACTGCACGAATCAAACGAATGAAATTCTCACTGTTAAAAGAAGAACACTTAAATTTCTCCAAAGATGATAAAAATGCTGATACCTCAATGTAAAACATATTCACATTTTCACGAAATAAAACAATTCGAATACTGAGAACGTTGGAACGTTGAAAAGCGATCCAGATCGATAAAAGTCATTGACTCGAGCACGGATTTATATGTAATAGGAGAAGCTAACGTTTTGTACGAAAAAAAAAAAAAAATTAAAGATTACGTTACGCTTTCTTGAACGTAATGTACGTATGCAGAAGGTTGTTGTATATGGATAACTATTGTATGCAGTTGCATTAGATGCTTCTAATAAGATTTTATTCGTCTTCCATTGAATTGTATTCCGTTTCGATTGAATTGTATTCTGTTTCCTAACAAAGGAAAATGTACACAGTCGAAAACTCGCAAATTTGCTAATTCAAGAATAATCGAATTATTCTAGCTAACTGCTTTGAACGGTGTACTCTGTATATTGAGCATGAAAATGAAATTTAATAGATGCAACGCATGCACAGGTAAATGGTATTACCGATTTCAGTAAAAATTACGTATTATGAGAAGAATTCGATTCGAAACTGTTTCTCAAAACGAGCCGAGTTTCACTGATCCTTTCTTGTTCACAAACCGAGGAAAGATCATAATTCATCATTCTTCACAGCTTGTAATTAACGATGTACAGGTACAAAAAAAAAGTAACCCAATCAAATTGTTGTCTTGAAAACTGATCTGCCACTAAAATAAAGTATACTACGATTAAAGTATACATATGCTATGATTAAAGTTGAAAATACAGAAAATTTATGGAGGAGGAATTATCGCAATTTATATATATATATAATTAGGAGAGAGTATAAATTATTATTTCTATTCTTCTTTCATTACAATTTATATGAGTTATATGAGTCAATTTTTTTTTCGTAATGTGTAACTGAAGAAAAGATATTTAAAATTATCGAATTGATCGAACTATCCAATTTTCGAATATTTTAACTCTGTACTTTCAAAGTAATACTGGGGAAAAGAAAGTATACACCTGCCCAACAAAATATAGCAGTGGCAATAATCGCGTAAAGTAAACGGTTTTTTCGTTTGAATAAAACAATAAACATCCTATTACATCGACGTCTTACAAAATATTACAAAATCTGAACGCCGAAGCGTTCAAATATAAAAGAAATGGAGCGCTCCCTTTAATTAATAGCGACAGCAGACACCACGCGAAAACATTCTGTAAATTATTATCTGCAAAACAGAAGAAACTATATAGTAGCTATCTTTTTGCGAGTCAACGAGATTTCACCACGGTCGTGTTTTACCGACAAACTAATGGGTTTCCGGTTTCTGTGAGCACTAGGTATGTATAAAAATTTGAACGCCAGCTGACGGCGTTGATACTTCCACGAAGGTGTTCAAACGTGTGGCATGTACGTTTAAAGCGAGACGCATAAATGGGACAAGCTTAACGGCCACACAATCATGGACCATAACTTTCTAACCATCGTTGAGCCTTTTTGTCGGGCAACTTATGTTAGTCGCCGTTCTTCCGCCTACGCTATTGCTTAAAATATGTTTCTACGTGGAAATTCATTGTCATTCTAGCACGGGTTTGATTTAGATCAAGTATGATGTTTGAAGAGGTTTGTATGTGTGATTTTGGCACAGCTGCTATTTAACAAGTGTCATTTAATTTGATTGGTATAAATGGTGATACTTTTGAAGTTTTTAGATATCTATAGATTTATATGGATCGTTTGGGTTCGCAGTTATTGAATTTTAGACACGCACGTTCTAAACTGGACTTGAAGATATTTTAAGTTCTGCAAATTTATGGCAGAAATGCCAGCGGTGTCTTTCTAAATTTGAAGAAATCTGTAAAATAAACAATTATTCTTTCAAATTAATGTATAAATATTTAAATTTCTAAATTTCTAAATTGCTTCAAGATGATTAACGTTATGATTATTTCGTTCTACAAACTCACAGTCAATTTGATTAAATTTTCTCAGTTGAAGTCACTAAAGATAATAAACTCTCTACGTACTTACATATATACTTAACACATATTTTCTATGTGAGAGATATAAGAAAGCAGTTCTGATGGATGATCCTTATAAATTTTGCAGAATAATGTTAGTAACTCATTTTTTTAATAATAAATTCCAACGTATTGGATAGCGAAATTGTTTACAAATTTACTGGAAATTTATTCATTTAAATTTATTCTCAATGCAGTCAATTTTTAACAGTTTGACAAATATGTAATAATTCACTGCATTCTCATATCTTCAATTCGAATTGATATCGTATCAATGTAATATCATCTTATTGTTAATAAGAAATCAATAATTAGTAGTAATCAATAAGAAAAAAGGAATCATTCTCTTTACGTGTAAAATACCAAAGAAATAATAAAACGAAGTAACGAATTGAAAAAAATCATGAAATTGAAAAAAAACAATTTCTTAACTAATTAGAGTCGGCGAGAAGGATTATAATTGTGGGGCGAATGACTTAATATTATGTTACCTATGAAGGTTCCGCGGAAAGAAAACTTTCAACATCAATCAATATAATAATGTTCTTTAGATACAGCAGAAATGATCGATGATTTTCGTTTATCAACGATGGCTGTCCGTGACACGAACCACGACTTTCAAGTAGTTTCTAGAAAATTGTATTTCTTTTATGTAGCCTGTTGATTCCCTTGCTTTTATATGTTATTTTCTACATACTTTTACAGGTGATACTTTTCACTCTCTTATTTTTCACGATCGTAAGTTCTTGAAAGTCTTTGTCGAGAATTTTAGAATAGTTACTTTCTGTTTTAAATTCATATATTTTTAATATGATAGTAATACGAAATTCATATGTTCTTAATATGAAATTTAATAGACTTGATTAACGAAATACTTAATTTAAATAACTCTTAAATTATGTCTATAATATTATTTCTATAATTAGAATATGTTAATATTAATATTATTAATATATTAATATTAATATTAATATTATTAATATATTAATATTAATATTATTAATATATTAATATTAATATTATTAATATATTAATATTAATATTATTTATTTGTGTTTATAATTATTATAATTACTTTATGCAATTGCTATCTTCACCGTGACCTTGGTTCTACAAGTCTGTTGACATTAATTACAATTATAGATGTCGTGTAATTGATTCACTTGCGATACATTGCATAGATTACGTAGATCCAGACGCAGATCATCGAACCACGCAAAGAAATCAAGGAAAAGTGGACGACGAGAGGAACACTCATTGAGGTCATCGATCGAGGTCAAGTTTTAGACCACTGTCTAATCGCGATGCATGTGGATACTGGTACCGTTGTCTTCTCATAAGTGTCAGGTCCTGGAGAAGGGAAAATTCCACGAAGACGCAGTAACATCGGAATCCCGGACTCTCCTCTGATTATCTGAATTTTTTCATTTGTCTTTTTTCATTTCCCATATTTTCGAGATTTTCAACCTTCAAGCTTCTTAGCCTTCAGGTACTCGAATTTTTAAATTTTTGAAATTTTGAATTTTCGAACCTGAATGAGTTATCGATTGAGATCTACGTGAAGTTTTCGAAATAATTTTAGTTTCATTAATGTCTTTAATATCACCTAACATTCAACAATGATAATTATAGAAATTTTATAGAAGTTTTGGAGAAGTGGGAATTCCAAAGAGAAGGTAGAAGAATTTTAAACTCTTCTTAGATGCTCGCCAGCACGGTTTACTCTCTCTTTTTTTTTTCCTGTTCCTCTTCTGTATTCCCCGCTTGTAGCATTGACTAAAGATAGAATAGAAGATAGAAGACCGAACTTGAAATAAGGCTTCGTGTATCAGAATCTGAAATACCGACCAGGAAAAGAATCATTGGTTTTTCAGCGCACTCTACGCTTAAACACAGACGAGGTATATGAATAGATCTAGCATACAATGTACTTGTTCGGCCCACAATTGGAGGGTGCATGGGCCTAGTTACCATTTTCGTGTCACATCCTGTCGTACCGATTCAAACAAGAATACCACGAATATCAGAAAATATGGATAGTGTTGTCAGATTTATTTCGAGTATTATTCATTGAATTAAACGTGGTGGAACATATAACGATTTAAAACAGAGATTGATAAAAATTGAGATAAATAAATAATCGTAATATAAATTGAGATAAATAAATAATTGTAATATAAAAATTGTGACAATTATTAAATAATGTCTAGAAATATTATAGAAATAATTTAATTGTTTCAAATGGATTATTCAAACTGTAAAATAATGCATTTCGACGATATTTTTGTATATTAACAATTTTAACTGTTATTTACTTGTAACAATTGAATCAGCGATTGAATTCCCAAGCATTATTCCATAGTTTGAATAATTCATTTATAATATTTGAATTATTTTATTTACAATAACAGAAAAAATAGTTACATAATACATATATCTCTTGCTGTCTGAAACGAGCGAAAATTTTTATATGTTTGCATTTTATATGTCATTCTGAAGCGACGAACACTGCTTAACTCGATTTTTGATTACATAACTTCTCTCTACATAAATTTCTATTTAATATACATCAATGCAGTTGTAACTTAAAAATAAATATCATGAAAATGTAAATTTAGTTTTAGCCAATAAAAAATTAATAAATTATTATAACATCGTAATATAATGATGAACGTGTAATTTTACGATAAAAATGTACTTAAATTATTGATTAGTATAATAGAAAAATTGTTTTTTGAAATGCTAAAAAAAATTATCAACTGTCCACTATCGACAGAAACATTACCAGTTGAACTTCCGTCGTGTGCACATCGACCAAATTTTAGGAGTGAATTTTATATATAAATAATATTTCTGAATATTCTATTTGTTTAAACATTATCTAATATTTCTAATAATTTACTTGCAACAATAAATTCTCTTTTATAATTGTTTAAACATTATCTAATAATTTACTTGCAACAATAAATTCTCTTTTATAATTGTTTAAACATTATCTAATAATTGTAATAATTTATTTGTAACAATTAAACAATAAATTCTCTCTTATAACATTTCTAACAGTTATATAAAATTTTCAGTTCGTCATTTGTAGCGATCGAGTCACTAATACGTTTCTACGAAATTTTAATAAACTGTTTCTCGTCGATCGATTAACGCAGGTATATTTCGGTCGATACGGAAATAAGAGCTCAGTATAAATCGACGTTTCGTCGCGTACGCACCGACGAAAATTTTAGAAGTAAATTTTCAAATAATATTTCTGAATATCTTATTTGATTAAACGTTATCTAATATTTCTAATAATTTACTTGCAACAATTAAAGAATATATTCTCTTTTATAACAGTTTAAACATTATCTAATATTTCTAACAATTTACTTGCAACAATTAAACAATAAATTCTGCTTTATAATTGTTTAAACATTATCTAATATTTTTAATAATTTATTTGTAATAGTTAAATAATAAATTCCCTTTTATAATATTTCCAACAACTATTTAAAATTTTCGATTAATCATTTGTAGCGATCGAGTCACTAATATGTTTCTGCGAAATTTTAATAAACTGTTTCTCGTCGATCGATTAACGCAGGTATATTTCGGTCGATACGGAAATAAGAGCTCAGTATAAATCGACGTTTCGTCGCGTACGCACCGACGAAAGTTTTAGAAGTAAATTTTCAAATAATATTTCTGAATATCTTATTTGATTAAACATTATCTAATATTTCTAATAATTTACTTGCAACAATTAAAGAATATTCTCTTTTATAACAGTTTAAACATTATCTAATACTTCTAACAATTTACTTGCAACAATTAAACAATAAATTCTGCTTTATAATTGTTTAAACATTATCTAATATTTTTAATAATTTATTTGTAATAGTTATATAATAAATTCCCTTTTATAATATTTCCAACAACTATTTAAAATTTTCAATTAATCATTTGTAGCGATCGAGTCACTTATATGTTTCTGCGAAATTTTAATAAACTGTTTCTCGTCGATCGATTAACGCAGGTATATTTCGGTCGATACGGAAATAAGAGCTCAGTATAAATCAACGTTCCGTCGCGTACGCATCGACGAAAATTTTAGAAGTAAATTTTCAAATAATATTTCGGAATATCTTATTTAATTAAACATTATCTAATATTTCTAATAATTTATTTGCAACAATTAAAGAATATATTCTTTTTTATAACAGTTTAAACATTATCTAATATTTTTAATAATTTACTTGCAACAATTGAAAAATAAATTTTCTTTTATAATTGTTTAAACATTATCTAATATTTCTAATAATTTATTTGTGATAGTTAAACAATGAATTCTCTTTTATAACATTTCCAACAACTATTTAAAATGTTCAATTGATCATTTGTAGCGATCGAGTCACTAATACGTTTCTACGAAATTTTAATAAACTGTTTTTCGTCGAACGATTAACGCAGGTATATTTCGGTCGATACGGAAATAAGAGCTCAGTATAAATCGACGTTTCGTCGCGTTATTATCGCACCGACGAAAATTTTAGGAGTAAATTTCCAAATAATATTTCTGAATATTCTGTTTGTTTAAACGTTGTGTAATATTTCTAATAATTTACTTGCAACAATAAAACAATAAATTAATTTCTATAACATTTCTAAGTACTATTTAAAATTTTTAATTAATCATTTGTAGTTATCGAACCATTAAAACATATCTAAGAAATTTTAATTAATTGTTTCGCATCATTAACGAATTATTTTAATTACTTTTATAATTATTTAATTATTTTCATTATCATCATGATTATTTGAACTTTAGTACGAGATCAATTGCCATGACTTGTATCGTAGTCAAGATATATTTTGATAGTAACTATGCTTTAATAATTAACATAATATAACGTTATATTTCTGCATGTACATAGATATTTTATTATAACAATACTATTGCTATTTAAATATTATTTGATACTTTCACTATTTCTTTTTGAATCTATAATGAAGAAAATAATTTAGTCTTTAGTATTAATTTGTCAAACATGAATATTTATTCAATATCTTAAATTAGTCATTAAATTAATCAAACAACTATGCCTCATTTTATGAATACCTTTTCTTTTTCCAACAAATTACTTAAATTCAATACAAGAAACTCGTGTCATAAATATATAAAACAGTACTAATTTACAATACATTACAATGAGACCCGTGCGTAGTCACCTCCACGTGGTGGGTCTTGGTAATTGATATCGTTTTACAAACATTAAAGTTTGTGAAACTACTGTTTGTAAAACGATATTAAGCTAAGAACTACGCAACCTACAGTTCAATTTAGACCGTGCAAATTTCTTTCCTTTCGTTATTCCACGGTTTAAACTTAACTGTAGGTACAATTAGTTGATAAGTAAACTATTGGGCCCCCAGCGGGCCACCGATGGACGACGAGGGATTTCGCAAAGACATCGTGGGATGCGTGCGTCTTAATTTTAAGTTGCGTGCGTCTTAATTTTAGTTATGTATTGTATGAATGTATGTATTGTATGATTGTATGATTGTATGATTGTGTGATTGTGTGATTGTATGTACTATATATATTGTATGTATCGTATGATTGTATGATTCTATGTATCGTATGTATTGTATGATTGTATGTATTGTATGATTGAATGATTGTTGGACAATTAGTTGATAAGTATAACTATTAAGCCACCGATAGACGACGGGGGATCTCGAAAGACATCGTGGGATGCGTGCGTCTTAGCTTTAAGTTGCGTGCGTTTAGTTTTAGTTAATTATAAGATAGTTAACATTTGTAAATTCACTGTGAGCGCATTCTGTACAAAGACGCGTTCATCTAACTCGAGATGAAATTAGGAATCCCTCCTCTCCTCTCTTCTTTCGTTCGTTGTTATTATAGTTACTGTCATTGCACTAGAGTGGAGATACCAACTTTCGCTGTTAGTGTCAAATTGGGGAACTGCAGCCTCGTCCGTATGGACGAGGTGAGGTTCTTGTGGTCTAGTTCCTTTGTAATACGACTCAGCGGTTCTTCGGAACCCCACTGTGTCGTCGGGGGTTGCGCTAGACTACTTGCCTCTAAGTGCTCGAACCTCGATTTGGCATACCAGCAACGAAAGTTGGTATCTCTAATCTAGTGCACTGACTTCATTTCGCGTTATATCCCTTGCGAAGCGCGATATTGAAGCGTGTCGATAGTTTCGTATTCCTTATTTCGTTCAAAGTTCGATAAACGTGTCTTTGATATAGAATGCACTGTTAGGGCTGCGAATTATTGTACAATTATTGTGTAACTTTCATGTTAGACAAGTGTGTGGTTAGTGTGAAAGGCTGCGAGTGACTGCGATAAATTGTATTCGTATGTATTGTATGATTGTATGTAATGCGTTATTGTATAATTGTGCGATCGTTGTTCGGAAGACAGAGTTCCATAGTTCAATTTCATACATGCGCTTTAGAGTTAAGATTTAGACGTAAGTTTGAGATTGAACTATGGAACGTCTGTCTCCTATTTACGTAAACCCGGGCCAAGTAGAATAAAACACTCGGTACTCATTAAGTTGAATACCGAGATGATTGAATGTAATGGAGGGTGGATGGGATTAGGGCCCGGGCGGGTCTCGTGCGTAGTCACCTCCTCGTGGTGAGACCTGGTAATTGATATAATTTTAAAAACATTAGAGTTTGTAAAACTGTAATGTTTGCAAAATAATATCAAGCTAAGAACTACGCAACCTACAGTTCAGTTTGGCCCCTGCAAATTTCATTCCTCTCTTCATTTCACGGTATAAACTGAACTGTAGGAACAATTAGTCGATAAGTAAACTATCAAAAACATTATTACAGTCCCATGTTCAGCCAGAAATTCCTTATAGTTCCCGAAATATTCCCGTTTAAAATTATTTCCAGAAAGATCGGCACAAGGAGAACCACACATCGGGGGGTCTCGTCGTGCTACCTCTTCGATGATCATGTGCTCCTAATACAAAACCCGAAATTTCAGCGAGAAATTTTGTCTCGCTCTCAATGTATTCGGGCTTGGACTTTTTTTTCAATTAATCTCTGTACCAGGAGAACAGTAGTAGGCGGGGCCAGATACAAGATACCTCGCTTCAATTTTTCACGAAAGGGTAGGAGGCATGGCCTCGTCGTGCCAACTCCTCGAACGACATATGCTTCTGATACAAAATTCGAAATTTCAGCGAAAACGAAAGTCTGGTTCTCGAGATATTTCCGCTCAAATTTTTCACGAAAGGGTAGGAGCCGTGGCTTCGTCGTGCCAACTCCTCGATCGTCATAAGCTCCTGATACAAAATTCGAGATTTCAGCGACATACACGTTCTAGATCACGAGATATCTGGCTTGAATTTTTCACGAAAGGGTAGGGGGCGTGGCCTAGCCGTGCCAACTCTTCGATCGCCATATGCTCCTGATACAAAATTCGAAATTTCAGCGAGAAAGAGCTCCTAGTTCTCGACATATTCCCGCTTGAATTTTCCACGCAATATCTCAGTATCAGGAGAACGGCAGGAAACGGAGTCTCATCGTGCCACCTCCTCGATTGCTATATGCTCCTGATACAAAATTCGAAATTTCAGCGTGAAAGAGCGTCTGGTTCCCGAGATATTCCCGCCAGCATTTTACACGAAATATCTCAGTATCAGGAGAAGGGCAGGAAGCGGGGCCATATCGTGCCACCCCCTCGATAGCTATATGGTCCTGATACGAAATTCGAAATTTCAGCGAGAAAGAACGCCTGCATCTCGAGATATTCCCGCTTGCATTTTTCACGAAATACCTCAGTATCAGGAGAACGGCAGGAAGCGGGGCCGTATCGTGCCACCTCCTCGATTGCTCTATGCTCCTGCTACAAAATTCGAAATTTCAGAGAGAAAGTGCGTCTGGTTGTCGAGATATTCCCGCTTGCATTCTCCACGAAATACCTCAGTATAAGGAGAACGGCAGGAGGCGTGGCCTCGTCGTGCCACCTGCTCGATCGCTATATGCTCCTGATACAAAATTCGAGATTTCAGCGACATACACGTTCTAGATCATGAGATATCTGGCTTGAATTTTTCACGAAAGGGTAGGAGGCGTGGCCTAGCCGTGCCAACTCTTCGATCGTCATATGCTCCTGATACAAAATTCGAAATTTCAGCGAGAAAGAGCTCCTAGTTCTCGACATATTCCCGCTTGAATTTTCCACGCAATATCTCAGTATCAGGAGAACAGCAGGAAGCGGGGTCTTATCGTGCCACCTCCTCGATTGCTATATGCTCCTGATACAAAATTCGAAATTTCAGCGAGAAAGAGCGTCTGCTTCTCGAGATATTCCCGCTTGAATTTTCCACGAAATATCTCAGTATCAGGAGAACGGCAGGAGGCGTGGCCTCGTTGTGCCACCTCCTCGATGGCCATATGCTCCCGATACAAAATTCGAAATTTCAGCGTGAAAGAGCGTCTGGTTCCCGATACATTCCCGCCTGCATTCTTCACGAACTATCTCAGTATCAGGAGAAAGGCAGGAAGCGGGGCCAAATCGTGCCACCCCCTCGATAGTTATATGCTCCTGATACGAAATTCGAAATTTCAGCGAGAAAGAACGCCTGGTTCTCGAGATATTCCCGCTTGCATTTTTCACGAAATAGGTCAGTATCAGGAGAACGGCAGGAAGCGGGGCCGTATCGTGCCACCTCCTCGATAGTTATATGATCCTGATACAAAATTCGAAATTTCAGCGAGAAAGAGCTTCTAGTTCTCGACATATTCCCGCTTGAATTTTCCACGCAATATCACAGTATCAGGAGAACGGCAGGAGGCGTGGCCTCGTCGTGCAACCTGCTCGATCGTTATATGTTCCTGATACAAAATTCGAAATTTCAGCGAGAAACAGAGTCTAGTTCTCGAGATATTCCCGCATGAATTTTTCACGAAACATCTCAGTATCAGGACAACGGCAGTAGGCGTGGCTGCGTCGTGCCACCGCCTCGATGGCCATATGCTCCTGATACAGAATTCGAAATTTCAGCAAGGAAAAGCGTCTGGTTCCCGAGATAATCCCGCTTGCATTTTTCACGAAATATCTCAGTATCAGGAGAACGGCAGGAAGCGGGGCCATATCGTGCCACCCCCTCGATAGGTATATGTTCCTGATACGAAATTCGAAATTTCAGCGAGAAGGAACGCCTGGTTCTCGAGATATTCCCGCTTGCATTTTTCACGAAATACCTCAGTATCAGGAGAACGGCAGGAAGCGGGGCCGTATCGTGCCACCTGCTCGATCGTTATATGCTCCTGATACAAAATTCGAAATTTCATCGAGAAAGATCTTCTAGTTCGCGGCATATTCCCGCTTGAATTTTTGACGAAATATCTGTCTCAGGAGAACGGCAGGAAGCGGGGTCTTATCGTGCCACCTCCTCGATGGCCATATGCTCCTGACACAAAATTCGAAATTTCAGCAAGAAAGAGCGTCTGGTTCCCGACATAATCCCGCTTGCATTTTTCACGAAATATCTCAGTATCAGGAGAACGGCAGGAAGCGGGGCCATATCGTGCCACCCCCTGGATAGGTATATGCTCCTGATACGAAATTCGAAATTTCAGCGAGAATGAGCGTCTGGTTCTCGAGATATTCCCGCTGGCAATTTTCACGAAATACCTCAGTATCAGGAGAACGGCAGGAAGCGGGACGGTATCGTGCCACCTCCTCGATTGCTCTATGCTCCTAATACAAAATTCGAAATTTCAGCGAGAAAGTGCGTCTGGTTGTCGAGATATTCCCGCCTGCATTTTCCACGAAATATCTCAGTATCAGGAGAACGGCAGGAGGCGTGGCCTCATCGTGCCATCTCCTCGATGGCCATATGCTCCTGATACAAAATTCGAAATTTCAGCAAGAAAGAGCGTCTGGTTCCCGAGATAATCCCGCTTGCATTTTTCACGAAATATCTCAGCATCAGGAGAACGGCAGGAAGCGGGGCCATATCGTGACACCCCCTCGATAGGTATATGCTCCTGATACGAAATTCGAAATTTCAGCGAGAAAGAACGCCTAGTTCTCGAGATATTACCGCTTGAATTTTCCACGCAATACCTCAGTATCAGGAGAACGGCAGGAGGCGTGGCCTCGTCGTGCAACCTGCTCGATCGTTATATGTTCCTGATACAAAATTCGAAATTTCAGCGAGAAACAGAGTCTGGATCTCGAGATATTCCCGCATGAATTTTTCACGAAATATCTCAGTATCAGGACAAAGGCAGCAAGCGTGGCCTCGTCGTGCCACCTCCTCGATGGCCATATGCTCCTGATACAAAATTCGAAATTTCAGCAAGAAAGAGCGTCTGGTTCCCGAGATAATCCCGCTTGCATTTTTCACGAAATATCTCAGTATCAGGAGAACGGCAGGAAGCGGCGCCATATCCTGCCACCCCCTCGATAGGTATATGCGTCTGATACGAAATTCGAAATTTCAGCGAGAAAGAACGCCTGGTTCTCGAGATATTCCCGCTTGCATTTTTCACGAAATTCCTCAGTATCAGGAGAACGGCAGGAAGCGGGGCCGTATCGTGCCACCTCCTCGATTGCTCTATGCTCCTGATACAAAATTCGAAATTTCAGCGAGAAAGTGCGTCTGGTTGTCGAGATATTCCCGCTTGCATTTTTCACGAAATATCTTACTATCAGGAGAACGGCAGGAGGCGTGGACGCGTCGTGCCACCTCCTCGATCGTTATATGCTCCTGATACAAAACTCGAAATTTCAGCGAGAAAGTGCGTCTCGTTCTCGAGATATTCCCGCTAGAATTTTTCACGAAATATCTCAGTATCAGGAGAACGGCAGAAAGCGGGGCCATATCGTGCCACCTGCTCCATCGTTATATGTTCCTGATACAAAATTCAAAATGTCAGCGAGAAAGAGAGTCTGGGTCTCGAGATATTCTCGCTTGCATTTTTCAAGAAATATCTCAGTATCAGGAGAACGGCAGGAGACGTGGCCTCGTCGTGCCACCTGCTCGATCGTCATATGCTCCTGATACAAAATTCGAAATTTCGGCGAGAAAGTGGACCTGTTTCTCGAGATATTCCCGCTTGCTTTTCTAACGAAATACCTCAGCATCAGGAGAACGGCAGGAAGCGGGGCCGCTTCGTGCCACCTCCTCGATTGCTATATGCTCTTGATACAAAATTCGAAATTTCAGCGAGAAAGTGCGTCTGGTTCTCGAGATATTCCCGCTTGCATTTTTCACGAAATGTCTCAGTATCAGGAGAAAGGCAGAAAGCGGGGCCATATCGTGCCACCTGCTCCATCGTTATATGTTCCTGATACAAAATTCAAAATATCAGCGAGAAAGAGCGTCTGGGTCTCGAGATATTCTCGCTTGCATTTTTCACGAAATATCTCAGTATCAGGGGAACGGCAGGAGGCGTGGCCTCTTCGTGCCACCTGCTCGATCGTTATATGCTCCTGATACAAAATTCGAAATTTCAGCGAGAAAGAGCGTCTGGTTCTCGAGATATTCTCGCTTGCATTTTTCACGAAATATCTCAGTATCANAAAATCTCAGTATCACGAGAACGGCAGGAAGCGGGGCCATATCGTGCCACCTCCTCGATTGCTCTATGCTCCTGATACAAAATTTGAAATTTCAGCAAGAAAGAGCGTCTGGTTCTCGGCATATTCCCGCTTGAATTTTTGACGAAATGTCTCAGTATCAGGAGAACGGCAGGAAGCGGGGTCTTATCGTGCCACCTCCTCGATTGCTATACGCTCCTGATACAAAATTCGAAATTTCAGCGAAATAGAGCGTCTCGTCCTCGAGATATTCTCGCTTGCATTTTTCACGAAATACCTCAGTATCAGGAGAACGGGAGGAAGCGAGACCGTATCGTGCCACCTCCTCGATTGCTATATGCTCCTGATACAAAATTCGAAATTTCAGCGAGAAAGAGCGTCTGGTTCTCGAGATATTCCTGCTTGCATTTTTCACGAAATATCTCAGTATCAGGAGAAAGGCAGGAAGCGGTGACATATCGTGCCACCTGCTCGGTCGTTATATATTCCTGATACAAAATTCAAAATTTCAGCTAGAAAGAGCGTCTGGTTCTCGACATATTCCCGCTTGAATTTTGACGAAATAACTCTGTATCAGTAGAACGGCAGGGAGCGGGGTCTTATCGTGCCACCTCCTCGATTGCTATACGCTGCTGATACAAAATTCGAGATTTCAGCGAGGAAGAGCTTCTGGGTCTCGAGATATTCCCGCTTGCATTTTTCACGAAATATCTCAGTATCAGGAGAACGGCAGGAAGCGGGGTCTTATCGTGCGACCTCCTCGATTGCTATACGCCCCTGCTACAAAATTCGAAATTTCAGCGAGAAAGAGCTTCTGCTTCTCGAGATATTCCCGCTTGCATTTTTCACGAAATATCTCAGTATCAGGAGAACGGCAGGAGGCGTGGCCTCGCCGTGCCACCTCCTCGATCGTTATATGCTCCTGATACAAAATTCGAAATTTCAGCGAGAAAGAGCTTCTGGTTCTCGAGATATTCCCGCTTGCATTTTTCACGAAATATCTCAGTATCAGGAGAACGGCAGGAGGCGTGGCCTCGTCGTGCCACCTCCTCGATCGTTATATGCTCCTGATATAAAATTCGAAATTTCAGCGAGAAAGAGCTTCTGGTTCTCGAGATATTCCCGCTTGAATTTTTCACGAAATATCTCAGTATCAGGACAACGGCAGTAGGCGTGGCCTCGTCGTGCCACTTACTCGATCGTTATATTCTCCTGATACAAAATTCGAAACTTCAGCGAGAAAGAGCGCCTGGTTCTCGAGATATTGCCGCTTGCATTTTTAACGTAATACCTCAGCATCAGGAGAACGGCAGGAAGCGGGGCCATATCGTGCCACCTGCTCAATCGTTATATGTTCCTGATACAAAATTCAAAATGTCAGCGAGAAAGAGCGTCTGGTTCTCGAGATATTCTCGCTTGCATTTTTCNGCTCCTGATACAAAATTTGAAATTTCAGCGAGAAAGAGCGCCTGGTTCTCGGCATATTCCCGCTTGAATTTTTGACGAAATATCTCAGTATCAGGAGAACGGGTGGAAGCGGGACCGTATCGTGCCACCTCCTCGATTGCTATATGCTCCTGCTACAAAATTCGAAATTTCAGCGAGAAAAAGCGTCTGGTTCTCGAGATATTCCCGCTTGCATTTTTCACGAAATACCTCAGCATCAGTAGAACGGCAGGAAGCGGGGCCGTTTCGTGCCACCTCCTCGATTGCTATATGCTCCTGATACAAAATTCGAAATTTCAGCGAGAAAGATCTTCTAGTTCTCGACATATTCCCGCTAGAATTTTTCACGAAATATCTCAGTATCAGGAAATCGACAGGATGCGTGGCCTCTTCTTGCCACCTGCTCGATCGTCATATGCTCCTGATACAAAATTCGAAATTTCGGCGAGAAAGTGGGCCTGGTTCTCGAGATATTCCCGCTTGCTTTTCTAACGAAATACCTCAGCATCAGTAGAACGGCCGGAAGCGGGGCCGTTTCGTGCCACCTCCTCGATTGCTATATGCTCCTGATACAAAATTCGAAATTTCAGCGAGAAAGAGCTTCTGGTTCTCGAGATATTCCCGCTTGAATTTTTCACTAAATATCTCAGTATCAGGACAACGGCAGTAGGCGTGGCCTCGTCGTGCTACCTCCTCGATGGCCATATGCTGCTGATACAAAATTCGAAATTTCAGCGAGAAAGATCTTCTAGTTCTCGACATATTCCCGCTTGAATTTTCCTCGCAATATCTCAGTATCAGGAGAACGGCAGGAAGCGGTGTCTTATCGTGCCACCTTCTCGATTGCTATATGCTCCTGATACAAAATTTGAAATTTCAGCGAGAAAGAGAGTCTGGTTCTCGAGATATTCCCGCTTGCATTTTTCACGAAATATCTCAGTATCAGGGGAACGGCAGGAGGCGTGGCCTCATCGTGCCTCCTGCTCGATCGTTATATGCTCCTGATACAAAATTCGAAATTTCAGCGAGAAAGAGCGTCTGGTTCTCGAGATATTCTCGCTTGCATTTTTCACGAAATATCTCAGTATCAAGAGAACGGCAGGAGGCGTGGCCTCGTCGTGCCACCTCCTCGATGGCCATATGCTTCTGCTACAAAATTCGAAATTTCAGCGAGAAAGATCTTCTAGTTCTCGACATATTCCCGCTTGAATTTTTGACGAAATATCTCAGTTTCAGGAGAACGGCAGGAAGCGGGGTCTTATCGTGCTACCTCCTCGATTGCTATGCGCTCCTGATAGAAAATTCGAAATTTCAGCGAGAAAGAGCGTCTGGTTCTCGAGATATTCTCGCTTGCATTTTTCACGAAATATCTCAGTATCAGGAGAACGGCAGGAAGCGAGGCCATATCGTGCCACCCCCTCGATAGGGTATATGCTCCTGATACAAAATTCGAAATTTCAGCGAGAAAGAGCGTCTGGTTCTCGAGATATTCTCGCTTGCATTTTTCACGAAATATCTCAGTTTCAGGGGAACGGCAAGGAGCGGGGCCTCGTCGTGCCAGCTCCTCGATTTCTATATGCTCCTGATACAAAATTCGAAATTTCAGCGAGAAAGAGCTTCTAGTTCTCGAGATGTTCACGCTTGAATTTTTCACGAAAGGGTAGGGAGCGGGGCCTTATCGTGCGAACTCCTCGATTGTCAGATTCTCCTGATACAAAATTCGAAATTTCAGCGAAAACGAGCGTCTGATTCTCGAGATATTTCCGTTAAATTTTTCACGAAATAAGTCAGTATCTGGAAAACGGCAGGAGGTGGGGCCTTGTCGTGCCACTTCTTCCATTGTCATATGCTCCTGATACAAAGCCGGAAATTTCAACGAGAAAGATCTTCTGGTTTTCTATATATTCTCGCTTGAATTTCTTTTGAAATTCTTTTGTATGAGGAGAGCTGCTGTGTGCGGGGCTTTTTCGTGCTTCTTTCTCTATTGTCAGATGCTCCTGATGCAAAACTCGAAATTTCAACGAGAAAATGTTTCTGGTTCTCGAGATATCCCCGCTTGTATTTTTCACGTAATATCGCTGTATCAGGAGAGCCGCTGGAGGTGGAACCTGTATTGTGCCATCTCTTGCATGGTAGTTTAAGCTGTAGCCTAAGCTCAGTTTGGCGGAAA
The DNA here is from genome assembly GCF_011392965.1 of Frieseomelitta varia. NCBI lineage: Eukaryota > Metazoa > Arthropoda > Insecta > Hymenoptera > Apidae > Frieseomelitta > Frieseomelitta varia. Next base: position 212,555 of record NW_025110456.1, on the reverse strand, counting down.
ATTTCTGGGACACCCTGTGTTACGTGGAATGCTCTTCGGGGACGGCCAACGCGACGATCGCTCGTCGATGGAAGCTCGATCGCGCAAAAGAGTGAAACGATGATTCCTCGAAGCGGTTGCTCCTAACCTCCTCTTTCATTTTCTTCCTTCCTTCTTTCGTCAAAAAGAAGGAGGAGGGAGAAGAGCAAGGACTGATAGCGTAGATTGTCCGCTGAACGGGGGAGGGAACGACTACGAGGACGACGCGACAGGAGGAGAGACAGCCGCGCGACCGGCTCTGCGGCGCGCGATAGAGGTGAAATCGCCGCGGTTGAGTGTAGAAGGGGAGAGGGCAGAAGCGGCCAGGGTGGGTAAGGTAACAGTCAGGCAATCAGGCTGCGGTGCGGGATTCGCGGCAGCGTTATTATCTACTTGGGTGGACAGGTGCCAGGGGGTTTGTAAAAGTGCGCGCGCGGCATGGTCAGTGGAAGATCGTTATCAAGGGAGATGAGAGGGCGGTGGAGGGGAAGGAACCTACGAGGCACGAGGAGGAAGACGACCGAGACCTGGCTCCGGTCTTGACACGAAGAAGAAGAAGAAGAAGAAGAGGAGGAGGAGGAGGAGGAGAAAGAGAAGAAGAAGAAGAAGAAGAAGAAGAAGAGGAGGAGGAGGAGGAGGAGGAAGAAGAAGGGAAACGAAAGATGGAAAAGAGGAAAGTACGAGGAAGAAGAAAGACAGGAGTTGGTGGTAGGAAGGGAAACAGGCGTAGATTCATGCGGACGCACTACTAGATGGCCGTTGCCGACGCGTATAAGCTCTCACTACGGTAAGGGAAGACGGCGGATACCAGGAGGAATAAAAGGTCTAGGTAGCATAGTTGCACGCACATTCCCAGTTCGCAGCCTTGACTCTTGGTGGCGTGGAAGGAGCCGACCGGGCAGAAGCAACGGCGACTGAGCCCAGAAGGCAGCAGCGGCCACGACGCCGAACCAAGCTGAGAAACGAAAGAACGTTGGGCCACGGCGAGTCCAGCGACGTGGACTCCTCTCCTACCTTCTCCGTGACGCGAGAGCACGAGAAACCGAGCAACGCAATGGGCCCACGTTCTCCTCGAACGGGAAGGGGCGAGAGGAAGGAAAAGAAGCAGCGGCTAGAGGTAGAAAAAGAAGGGCATCTTCTCTCTAGCTGGCGCGTTCGAGCGAGCTACGCGCTCGTTCGCTCGGCGATGGCAATTATACGCGGCCGAGAGCCGTCCCGGCTAGATTCGAGATCAGATAATCCCATCTGTCGGTGTAAGCGGTCTGCAAACGATCCCGCGAACCATCGGATATCCCTCCCCGAGTCCCTCCCGCAGCCGATCGATTTTTCTGAACGCGCCGCGCCTGGCTAATCGCCGCGGCCATGCCTCCGCTCCTGGGACTCCCTCTGCCACCAATCAGTAGACGCCAGTCCTCAAGCTGAAGCTGCCCTCCGTTCGGATGATTGAATCGATCGCTTGGCTAAGGAGTAAACCGAGAGTAAATTTCGTTGCAGCCATTTGGTTCTCCGTTTCTTCGTTGCTGGCCAGTGGAAGCTAGGCCACTTTTGGTGGTCCTGCACACGAGCAATCCTAATAACCTCGGTTATTAACCTGCGCTTATTTCTTACGAATGTTGAGAATAAATGCAAAATTTTTACTTTTATTTAATTTTAATTAATTTTATTTTCATTTTGTTTGTTATTCGGTGAGAAAAATCGCCGATAGTATACAGCGCCAGAGTAGTATTTACTGAGTGTCAGTCACCACTATAGTCATTGATAACGATTGTTTGGAAGACTGTCAGTAAAAAAGGCGTAAGTCAATTTTGATGGAAAGTAACTTGAGTACTGATTCGATCGTAAACTCTTCTTGTATATGGCTACGCTATCAAAAACTATTCTTTTTGTTGATTAAATGTTAAGGCCAACGGTACGTACCGTTAAATTCACTCTGACTTTAATTAAATTTGACATGACCAAAACGTAATATTTATTTTTCATATCGACATTTGCGTAAGCTTAATAGAGATCATTTCTATGCACAGTGTCGTAAACACGATACTTGCAAACAAAATTAATAAGAAAATTGTTTGATTGAGATCATTGTATGATCTTTACTTCTACGGAGGTGAATTATTGCAATCTGCAATTACTATATTCCATAAAAGAAAAATGATACTATTTATGAGGACTTGAAGAGGTCGCGATCGAAGACAACGCGAAGCAATTTCGCGTCACTGACATACTCGAAATCACGATCCACGGTAAATAATAAAAGAAAGCTTGCGGCCAGATCGCGCGGAATGCGGCTGAACGCTAATTTTCCAACGCTGTTAATGAAGAAGTACCTACGGTGAAATAAGCGAAAGGCAACGGCTCCTTTCTTCCATCAACCGGCCGTGAAAACCCACAATTATTCGCCCCGTAACCGGTATCAACACTTGCTTGAAGTTGACAACAGAGAGCGATCTACCTACTTATTAAATACTTTTACTTTATTCGTTACGTAGCCCGGGATACGAGGGGACGGATAAAACGAAACGCAAGCAGAGATTGAATATTGCGTTTACACAGTAAACAACAGTGGACTGTTATTTCTCTGTTCGGTTGATGAGGTGGAAGTATGCACGATACTTGCACAAGCAGTTGTATATAATATACATATATAATTCGTGTGACATTAACATCTTGCGCTGGAATGACGTACCACGCACATCGAGAATTTTTTGCCCCAAATTGCAACATTTAAGTATATTTAAATGTAACCCAGGTAAAACAACAATGACGAGTTTATTACTTTTTGATAATTTGTATCCAGTGAGTGTCATAAGAGGAAGACGTGTTCAAAGGAAGAAGAAAGCGACGAATTATTCTATATGGTTCGGTCACTCGTTATGGTCCGCGAACCAGTTTGCCACCGCAAGGCGTTAAATTTGTGTAATTCGTGCGTACATATTGAAGTTTATCAGTTAATAATTTATATTTTTATATTACAGAGAAGAATCGGACGAAACGTTGTAATTATATGGCGCAATTTTTTGATCATTATAATCGAATATTCCAATCATTTAGAATTTCAGACAAGAATAAAACTGAATAAATATTTTCAGGAGCAAAACAAAAAAGAAGACCAGTAATCTCCTCAACAAAGATCCCCCAATTTACGATTTGTACAAAGTTCAACTGACAGTGGAACATGTTATTCGTTCAGACAGAAAATACACCGTGGACAGACGTCAATTGAACGTAAGCCCTTGCGAACGATTATCTGCAGGATCAAAAAATCGGTCCTAAAGTCTAGCTTTCATAAATAAATTGTAAGATTTAGCTCCAAAATCGCTAATAATCCACACAAAAACTAATTGATAAATAATCAAAAATTAAAAAAGAAAGAAAGAAGAAGAGACTTTTTATATCGCTCCACAAAATGTAATAAGAACAAAAAAAAAAAAAAAAAAGAGAGAAGAAGCAACGTGAATAACGAGAATCGCGAAACGGTGTATTCACCTGCGGCGTAAATCGACCGATCTCGCGATAAAAGAAGGAAAACAAGCGACTGGGAGAAGACAGTGTGAACGGCGAAAACCCCGACTGAAAGTCCCCCGAAGGGAAAAGAAAAACGGAAGAAGCGACGGAGGAACGGCGCCACGCAGGAAAGTGTGAAGTGAGCAAACCCACGCCGCGCCAGAAATCGAATAGAGCAGCACTCGGAACGAAAGCAACGGACGAGGACAAATCAGACAGCCACTTGCAGCGCCGGCGACGACAGTGAAACGTACGGAAAGGATACGTGTCTTGGATACCGAACGCCCACGTGAAATCGACGGCAATGCCATTCCAATGTTAATTGAGGTGGCCGAACACCTACGCCTGGCTCCGTGCGGTTTCGCCAGGTTTATACCGAGCGTTCGGTCTTCGGTATCGGGCCGTCATTACCTCGATCCGGCCGCCGATAAACATTCGTGCCTCTTCGAGTAATTCGCCTAATGAGATAACGGTAACCACCGCGTCAGCGAAAATCCTCGCGCTTGATAACGCTTGCTCGCTCCTCTCTCTCTCTCTTCTTGCGTTCACTCCCGGGAATGCGAAACCTCCGAGAAACGCTGCCGGCTCGAAACTATGCGCCTCGATCGCATTTTACGCGAGAACGTTTCTGCCGCTCGTTATCCGGCCCAGAACACGGCAGACGTACGGTAATAGACGCACACACCGGCCCGATTCTCGCTGCGCTCGCTAACGCTGCCCCGTGCACGTGTAAACTAAATCGGGAAGTCGTTCTGTCTTCCTTCCTTTTCTCTGCTTTTCGGTTAGACCTTGATCCTTTGGATGTGGATGTTTGTGACAGTTCGACGTTGAATTTGCGTGCGCAGTGTTTCTTGTATCGGAGCTATTGTAGAGGAATTTTTGGTGTAAAAAGGTTGTTTATTTAAAGTTAAAAATAAGAATTTCGTTCAATGGTGAACTCGCTGTTCTCGCTTACTCAATCTTCGCTCGTTCAAGACTCGCAACTCTTTGTCTTTTCGCTCTCGCGACTCGCAACTCACTGAATTCTCGAAACTCTCTTTCTCATCTGCACGAAACATTCATCGTTCATACACACACGTGCACACAAACGCAACCATACCCTTAAATTCAAGTACTAAACTTGGAAGGCTAGAATGAACAATCCCAGGTCCCAAGCCTAACTTTCGTTACAAGCACATGGCACGCCACTTGAGACATTTGGCTACAATTGTTGGGCACTGGAGAAAGTTCTGGGCCCTTTGCCAAAATTGCCCATCCCACGCTATTGTATGAATAAAAAGAGAATATTTACGTCAAGAGATGTAATTTTACAGGCCTAACTTCGAAACGTTTACCATTACAATATTGGTCAAATATCGAATCTATTACTCTTGAAATTTCAAGTTTCAGGTCAACGAATAAAATTAATTCCTCGTAATTAGCTGCGAATTATGCGTAATTTGATGCAATTTACAATAAGACATCCTTTCATGAAACTTCGCGGTCCCGATATTAATAATTCTCGTATTTTCAAACACACAATTACAAATCAACTGACGTTCGATTCTTTTCTTTTACAATCGAACGAGAAACCAGAACGGTCACTCTCTCTAAACCTCGACGGTACTTGACTTCTATCGTCAAACTTCCAAGTAGACCTTCCGCGCTTTAGTCAGCCGTGCGCTCAATTCCATCCAAACTTCCAGCAATTGCTCTCCCCTGTCAAGCTTCGAGGCCCGCAAGTTGACCGGGCAGAGCCGGACGATCGCTCGAGATCAAGGCGACAACAAGATCCACGATTCGGGATTAGCTGCGTGAAGGATGCGCGAAAAAGAAACAAAAGGTGGAGGGACCGAGGCCGATTGGACTGGAAGAACGATAGAGAAGATAAACGAGAAAAAGAGAAAGAGAGAGAGAGAGAGAGAGAGATGGAAGCTCGCATACGGTCAGACGGAGAGTCGAGCCACCGTCTGGGGCAGCTGGAAAAATTGCCTCTGAATCACTGTACGGCCTACCTGCTGCCTTATTGAGGAACCCGCTCGGCTGCCCGTTCTTTTAGCCTGTGCGCAGTCAGGGGTATAAATAGCGCTGTTTAAGAATACTGGAGACACTGGCTCGCGTCCATGCATCACTCGCGCTGCACCACTTCTACGCGTCGCGTGCGTGCCCGCGCGTGTACTGCTACGAGCGGAGCGTGCGATATACCAGCGATCAGATCACGGCCAGGACACCGCCGGATATAAGGCGAATATATGTACAAGCCGCTCGGAAACACACGAGACTGCACGCGTTCGGATTTGTCTAGATTCCTCGCCGACTCTATTCGTCGGGGGAGGATGAGACGTGACGCGTGCAGGGAATTAACTCTTAGGCGGGTTTAAAATTGTCCCACATTTTTTTTTTTTTTTTTGTTTTGACAGCTAGTGCATGGTGGAATATTTTTTGACCCACCTAAAGATGTGTTTCAATGAATTTCGTTTGAAACGCTAGTTGCATGGTGGGATTACTTATGCCCCACTCTGTAATAAAGAATTTATTTCAATATTAATTTTTTTTCACTTTAAGTAGTATTTTATGTTTTAATAATTGAAACGGACGTTTTTATATTTAAAAAAATTCTGTGCAGGAAGAGTTGTTTTTTGTTTAAAACTGCGTGCCCCTAAGGGTTAACTAATTTAGTAATTTTGAAACGTGATACGAGCTTGATGCTTAAGAATTATAGTTCAATTTTTTTTTTTTTTTTTAATGAACACAAAACTGTAAACTTGGTAACTTGATGAAACACAATTCAATGTCCAACTAGTCCAACTCCAACCGTCTAAAATTTTTAATGCACGAATCGATTCAATAAAAGGTAAACTCTGAGTAATAGACTGGAACGTTCTCTTCCAAAACTTGAAGCGAAGCGAAACGTTTTCACCTTCCTACCTTACAAAGTACAAATTGAAGTGAGCGTTCGTCCTATCTTTCATTCCTCTCGCAACCACGTTCAAACTTTAAAAAAATACCTTTCACGCATGACATCAGTCTTGTAATTTCCCTCAAACAGTTGACACGCGTTTTTTAATCACGAGGTATGACGTACGAACCTTTCTTTTCGCGGAGTACGAGTAATAACCGAACTCGAATCGCGAAAGACGTCCCGAAAGTGAAGGTGCGCAGTTCCGATGGCTCCAAGGGCGACGAGGAGGCTCCTTATTAACCACTTGCGTTGGCAACTGATTGCGGACCATAACGAGTGACCAAATCGTACACAATAATTTATCTCTTTCTTTTTGAAACTCGTCGATATGATATCGCTGGATAGAAATTATTGAGAGGTAATAAATTTATTAGTTGTTTTGCCCGGATTATACTTAATTATACTTAACACTAGGACTACCAAAATGGTCAAAATGACGAGTTTATAACATTTTCAGAGTAGCTTCGCAGAATCGTGATGTCGCATTTTCAAAGATTTTAACGACTCTCGTAAACTATACGAATAAAGCTTTGTGTCGTTTATTGTATTATAAATTTCTTTCTGTGCCTCGTACTTTAATTTCTGTTGATATCATTTTTATACCTTAATCGTCGGTAGTTCTAGTGCATCACGTCATTCCAGCGCATAATGTTAAAAAAAAGAAAAGAAAAGAAAAGCCCGTCGAACTCATTCCGCGACGTCCGTTCGACGTGGAACGTCGAAGCAATGAGAGGAAAGGCCTTCAAGAGGAGCGGTCCCTCTCGTTCGCCTTCCTTCTTTCCTTCGTTTCCACCTTAATTTCGATCGGACGACGACGAAGGCTGCAAAACGGCGGCTGCACTCGCGATCCCCTGCAGTCGAGACAAAGACGTGGGAGTGTTTATCGATAATATATATATATATATATGTATATATATATACGTATGTACGAAAGCGGGCGAGTTCGGGGCCTCCGCTAAACTCGAAAGAAGCTTTTAGCTTGTGCGGCAGGCCCGAACGATAGAACGGACGGCGACAAAAACTGCCACTTTCGTGTCCTTGCGGTACACCTTGGGCCTCGAGGGCAGGATAACAGCGTTTCCCAGTAAGACCGGTACTGGCGGAGGCCCTGGATCACGGCCCACGTACCCAAGCTTTCTCTTTCTCTCTCTCTCTCTCTCTCTCTCTCTCTCTCTCTCTCTCTCTTTCTTTCTTTCTTCTTCTCTATCGTCTGTCCAACACCTACCTCTCATCCTTTTGATTCTACTGAACGCACTAGGAAGAGAACACTTTCCAAAGGGAACCAAACTCATGAGAGAGCTACGTGATCGGTTGCCTCTGTGTTAAGCTACGTACATACGTGTCCATTTGAAAGTTTCTCGCGAGAGTTGTGTCCATTTGAGAAAGAAACCTCGAAATCTCTCAAACCTTCTTAGTATCCGATAGAATAGTATCCGAGAGCTTAATATCTCAAAACCGTGTCCATTTGAGAGTTCATCGTCTCTGGTTCTACTCACTGTGGTGTAGTTTAGTTCGAGTGTGAAGAGTGACATCACTATCATGGAGGTGCAAAAAATGTGTGCCCATAATATTTTAAGAGAAAAGAAAAATCAACATAAAAAAGAAGAGTTCAATAATTTAAATTATTATATGATATTTATATGATATTTATATTTATATATAACATTTAAATTATTATATAATTATCATATATTATTATATAATTATCATATATAGTTTCGCGAACGAATATTTATGTATAACATTTAAATTATTATATAATTATCATAAATTATTATATAATTATCATATATAGTTTCGCGAACGGTACGCGAACTATGGAATTGAGATAAGACATGGTGAATTGTAACGGGACGATTCATTCAGCGAGAGGTGTGAGTACGGAATTGTTTGATTCAATTTTTAGGTGGCTCGAAACGATACTCGAAAAAGCAAAAATTAAGGAATTGAAATCGTGACTGACGTAAGTCTGAGAGAATGTAAGAAGCGAGTTATTACTTTGACAGGAATGGATGTAAGGTTCCGAAAGAAACGCGATGAAGAATTTTATTAATTCTAATAAATAATAATTTAATAATTCTAAAATTAATAACTCTAATAAAAATAATTCTCTAATAAATTAATAACTCTAATATAAATAATAGAATATATAATATGAATTAATTTGCCGTTGGATGCAAGAGGAAGATCAGTTTCAAGGGCATTTCAACTGGCAATCATATAGAAATTTATATTAATATTATTTTCCAACATCACTCTGTATCAAAGTATACCAAGGCATGAATCATTGCAATGAAATTTAGTAATGAAATTTAGTAATGAAAAACTAATCTCTCTCGTCGAATCATTTGTACCACCTGAAAACATCAGTTTCAAGAAAACCAATATTTCGTCATGACAGTCATATAGAAAATAGTATTATTTTTTTTATCATTATACATTATGCATCATACAACATTAAATTTGTAATGAAATTTAGTAATGAAAAACCATCTGAAAATTCTATTCGCTCGATCTAAATTTTTTTCGTAATTATCATAAATCAAAAAATAAAATTCAGACAGGTGTTTCCCTGTTCTCGTGTCAGTGTAATTAATTACAATTAATCCAACTATTAGCTAGCATAAAAATTTCATGCCCATCTCGCCGCGTGAAAATCGAGAAGTGCGAGCACGTAGAGAGGTGTACAGCCCTCGATACAGCCGTGTCCGTGGTTTGATAATATCACGATGTTAGGACGACTTGGCTGGTTGAAATTCTAGTCAAGCGAATTTTATGGGTTACGAATACTCGAGGCAGACGCGAAGCATCGGCTGCGTATTTACGAGCGATTAGCCAAGCCTATCCTGGATACTAAGAATACGTTTTCTGCAAACTTTCGTACGCCTCGCCCGCGCCGCTGGCCAGCCGAAATTTTCCAGGAACGCTGATCGATAACACTGTTTCCGAAATAACGTGATTCGCATGCCGTCCGTATTTCGCTAAAATCGCGAAACTCGGATATGCTTCCTGAAATCAGTGCAACTTTCACGTCTGTGACTTTGAGCCACGTGATCTTTTGCAGAAAACGAAAGGAGGAACTTGTTTATTTATTTGTCGAAAAGTCTAGTATATAAGAGCCTTGTATGTATTATGAATAAATGGGAAAATACGTCGAAATACGAGTACGATTCATAGGCAGAGATTGATTTAAGGAAAAGTGGAATTCTGAGAAATATTTTTATACAATTACATTTGGAAAACTTCAACCAAGTGTTTTACTTATGATTTTTAAGCAAACTTGAAGCAAAGATGTGCAAAGGTGTGCACATCGTCGAAATATTTGTTTAGAATAACCCACTATATGAGATAGAAACATTCGAATGAAAATGAATTTTGAATTCCACTATCTTGGAAAACTCTTCGATACTCCAAGAAACTTATTTATCACATCTTAGAAAGCTGTTATTAAATTAGGATAAAAATAGCACGTACACGTGTCTTTGAGTAAAATGTAAAACAGGAGATGAAAGAAGTAAATAAGTAAATTTTCTATTGATTTGTTCTAAATCCAAACGTTGTTCACGATCTCACTATTTTCTCAGGTCAATACTTTCGATATTGTTTCGACATCACATTTCTCCCTAGAAATTTGTACACGTAAATAAAATACAAGTGTCAAATTTTATTTACATAAATAAAACTTAAATGTGTCATTTTTGTATAACATTCTTTTGTAGAAAAGAAACACGTATATTTTTGATACTTCGATTCCTAGGTAAAGCACTATACTTTCAAGTATACCACATCAAGATCCAAAAGGTCGAAACACTGTTATACTCGCCTGGTTTTACAACATCGAAAGATTTTTGATGTAACCAGGCCATCAAGAACGATACCGAGTTGAAAAGCATGAACAGTACCTTTGTAGAATAGTGCTATGTCATAGGACAGAAGTCACAGTGAATTAGACCGATTGCGGTATTAACTCACCGGACAAATTGCTTTATTAATTTTATCCCCGATCGAATCACGATAATATCTGGCAGCGTGCACGAACACGGACTCCATTACAATTCAATCGCAGTATTTTATTTTTCTGCCTGCTCTGATCGTACGTGACGCGACTGCTAACATCGGGGCTGGAATAAATTCGGTTCGATCGTGGTCGATAATCGATCGGCTGACTAGTTGTGCGTCAGCCGATCCTACCTTGTTATCGAATCGAGTGGGTCGAATAAAAATTCAGACCGAGTATTCTTTGAAGAGTATTGGAACGAATCGGAGGTGAAAAATAATTCAAATAAAATTGAACGTAGCTATTCTATCAAGGATATTGATCGAGCAAAGTTTCGTTTTATCCTCGAACATGTTTGATCAAGTTCAAAAATCGTGTCCTTTCTCGTTTGATTCACACGCGCAAGTATTAATTCCCCAACATCGACGTAACTAATTCCATTCGGATCATAATGAATTGAATTTCTAGCTGGCACGTATCTCGTGTGCGAGACGGACGAAGATAATTGGCCGCATTTACCTATGTTGGCTAGACGTATGAAAAGAAAGAAGTTTTCCATAGTGAAATAAATGGTCCGCGGTACATCTCGATCAGGCATTCTCAAATGAGTTTATTCCAGATCGGCCTGGATATGCTACAACTGGTTATACGGATGATTCATGCGACAATATCGCCCCTCTCGGCAAACGTACAAACGCATTTACTTTGTTTACGTCGAGCATAATTACCGCAATTATCTAACGTCTACGATAATCCACAACGTCTCGCGATAAATCGTCACGAACTTATTCACCCTTCTGTGGCTTTTTTGCGGAAGATTCCTACGTTATTACTTTATAGAGGCAATAAACGAAGAATGAAACGAAGATGTGCTTTTTAATTTATGATGAACGGGATTTGTGAGATTGTAGAAGATTCGATGGCGACGCTGGTAAAAGGTAAGTTGTCAAAGGTATCGTTTTCTATTGCTTTCTTACTTACAGAAGTTACGTTTGTTGACATAGAATCATTCTGAGCGAAAGAGTGTCTAATATATCGTGTCACTTTGTTGTCAAATCTAGCATAAGTATTCAAAGTCTGATCGTTAACTCTTTCATCGTTGAATTTGTTTTCTTGTAAGGAAAAAACTATGGTTTATATTATTTAATTAATTAAATTAATTGTAATTATTTACTTTGATCTAGAAAAAGACATCTTCAAGGAGGCAATGACAAAAGATGATACATCTTCGAATAATATTTGAAAGCATTTTCAATGTGAAATGGTACGAAGCGTAAAAAGAAAATAAAAATATTCCAAAAAAAAAAAGAAAGAAAAGTACAAAATTTAGAAGTTGAAAAACGATTGAGAGGACAAGGATGATTAATCCTTTTCCCTAATAAAAATTATTAGTTTGCTTATACTTACTAGAGTTTGAAAGAAAATATTATTACAAGAAAATGAATGCATTTCTTATTTATTTCATATTACATTTTTAGATCTCTAATTTTAACAAACACTGAAAGAATTAAACATCATACATTTATGTGTACAGTAATAAATAAATTATAATTTTTTACCTGTAGAGTACTCAAGCGTGTAGAGTAAACAAGCGTGTCCAAAAAAAAAAAAAATTCGAATAGAATTAATCGATATACAGACGACCGCGTCTCTGTTAACTGTATCGACGAACAATCAGTTTCGGCGTAGCGATCTCCTCTCACGAGCAGGCGACGCAAACCGCTAGAAAATTGCCGATCGTAGCGAAATCGATGGGCAACATTCCTAGGAACGCGACACGCCTCCGGCAACCGGGCGTGAAGAATAGGAACGTGCATTATTACGACAATGGGATGCGTGCACGCACGTCTACGCAAAGTATAATGGGACGTTCCGGCTGACCAAAAGTCGCGCCGCTGGAACGCGTGCAATTGGAAAGAATTTTCTTACACTTCCCGGTGATTTTCAATCAAAATTTTGTAAGTATTACAGAGAGGAAGATCTTAGCTTCGAAACAGTATAAAACTTCACTGAAATATTTGCGAAATAACATGTTTTATATAATTTATAATATATATATATATAAAATTATATATATTTTATATATATACAAAAAATATATAAAATGTTTAATATATATTTTAATCTATATAAAATATATATAATTACATATATTTTTAATATATATTAATATTTGCGGAACATGTTTTATATAATTTATATATTCATAGCAGATTACACGATTCGAAGCTACGTAATTGGAAGAAATTTTTTAATTTTTTCCTTTCTTCTAAATCCTTTAATCTTCTTTCCAGTGAATTGGCTGTTCATTTGTTAAAAACTCTATACTGAATGTATGTACTTTCGAAAAACGATGAAATTAATGAAACATATTGAAAATTGCGGTACCATTTTTCACCGAAGAGATTACTCAGTCTTTTCTTACTGAACCAGTTTAGCATTACCGTGTCCATTTCTTTTAAATCAATAACACAGTTTCACGTATCCATTTACTGTAAACTACACTCGAAGGCGATAAAAAGACAGCAGATTGTTTAAGAGAAGAATGATGAAAACAATGGCGAGCAACTTGGAGAAAATTCACGTTGGTAGGACCAATGCGTGTCCAAACGCCGACAATAAATTTAAAAAATAGTGTCTACGAATTCGCGGGGCAGCGAATGGAAAATCGTCGCGGCAACGTGAACGTGGCTTTGGCGCTCTATGCTCAGGGCAGAGAACCGCGAACGCTCGTCGTGGAACCGTGGCAGCAGCCCAGGGATGCCGCGCGCATTGCCATTAAGTTGCCATTGTTCCGCAACTGTGCAACGGTTCATCCATAATCTTACGTGCTATCCGCGAATACAGTTATGGCCCCGGGGACACATGCCCCCATGGCGGACCATTGATCATGGAGATGATCTCCTCCTACGTGCCGGGACAGGTCGTGCGACCGATACGTGCACGATTCGGCGGAAGATAGACAGGTGTTCGCGAAAAAGTCACGATTCCGGGCTTGCGCGGCATTCAGCCACGTGTGTGCAACGGAACGGCCCTCCGCGGTTTCCGCGTCGCTCGCGCTTCCTCCTCCGGGGGAATAATGTTCGCATATCGTGATCAAGATCGCGAAGGGGCCTTCTTGGTTCGCCGATCCACTATGCTCGCGATTCGATTCTACTCTCGAATATTGGATTCTAACATCATTAGATAGAGAATTGTTTCAATTACAATATGTAATTTGTCTGATGAATTATTGTTACAATTATTGTTAACTTTACTTTACCTTGATTTGAACATTGAATTCTAAAGAACGTCTTCTCATCTTGCTTTCTGCATGTTTTCTGCAGAATTTGTTCTAATATATAAACCATTTTTTGCAAGTTGAAATCGTGGACACTCGTTTTCTTGGCGATGGCGAATAAAATTTGTTACAGTAGCGAGAGCACTTTTTTAATCACAGAAAATGCAAATGTTAATTGATGGTGTTATAGAAACCTCTTGGTACATATTTATACATATTTCGTCACGTATGGTGATACATAATGGCCAAATTATACGATTCAAATGGACTGTATTAAATGAAGGAAATTTTGACATCGTTTTATTTTCTTTATATATTACTTGTCATTTAAATCACACAAAATCATCCTGACGTTCTTCTAATTCTCATCCAAAATCTTATCGAAGCTTCGTTGCCAGCTTCTACCACTACATAGACACCTATAAGAATTAAATAGGTAGGTTTCATAGTTAGAGGACGTAGCTTCACAGTTAATCACAGAAAATGTTCGATGTGAAAGTTTGTCTCAAATGCTGATCGATGACTGAATTAATTTAAATTCTCTTCAGACGAGGACTCGCATTACTTTCATACTATCCACTCTGACGCAAAGAGAGCAATTACCCAACTTCTCTACTCAATTACCTAATTTCTCTCAAATATCAATTAAACAGAAGTACCTGCTCGAATGTCCATTAAAAATCAAGACCGTTCCCGTGTAATTACTTAGCGTTACGCAAACTTTTCTGTATCAATGTTCCCGCTAAACGAAAGTTAGACAAACGTCCTGTTTCGCAATTCCTCCGCCGTTCGACAGTTAGGCCATTCGTGCTTCTTGCGCGCGTTCGATTCTCCGCTTTCTTCAAAACGCATCCGTTCAAACCCGGTTAAATGACCAGGAAACGCGGCGAGCACAGGAATGCTATTAATCCTTTTGTCACGCGCACTTCCGGAGAACGTCGTTGGGTCCTCTCCCCAAGGCAACGTGCTCGATTGCTTAATACACTCGCGATTTCTCTTGAACCGAAGAGGGATGCGATGCACGACCAAGGACCCGCGTACGCCCTGCTCCTTTTTCCTTCTTTCCTTCTTTTTTTTTTTTTTTTTTTTTCTTTCTGTCGGATAATTCCAATTCCGCACCGGACATTGACGAATCATCGATTCGCGCGGGCATCATTAACCAACCGGCTACCTACGTGCGTGCAACGTTGCCAAGCCCTGAAGAAGAAGGTTATTGGCCAGCATCGTCTCTTCTCTCTCTCTCTTTCTCTCTCTCTCTCTCCCGCTCTCTTCGTTTGTTCTCTTCACTTGTCTTTTTGTAGATTAATTCTCCCTTATTTCTTCCGTATATTTTTATTATTTTCCCGTAATCTGACGTGATTACGAGCTTGACAAATTAAAGTAATAAAATTTTGTATGTTTGTTGTAAATATTGTTAGTGTTTTATATAATATGAAACCCAGCTCAAGAGATTCGTTCGTAACATTCGAATTTAGCTATAATGGATATTGTTCAGTGAACAAATTCCAAATGATATCACACGTTTCATTGTCCATTTCATGTACGGCGATCTAGTACTATTTCATTTTTTTTTTTTTTTTTTTTTTCATCAGAGCAATAGTAAATTCTTTAACCGTTAAATCATAATTTTTAATCGACAATTATAAATGACATACATGCTATTAACTATATTACCTACTAACTATATGCATATTAACTATATTATACCACAATAATTATTATCCCTATAATTTTATTAAACTTATATTACATCGTTGTAGTAACTTGTATACTTAACTTTATTTTCTATACTTTATACTTAATTTTGTAATTACGTGTATTTTTTTTACACTTAATTTTATAATTCACGTGATAAAAAATTTCTTTTAGCAACGAAATTAAATAAACTAAAAATGCTGGATTCTTTTTAAACAATAAAATTAAATAAATTAAGAAAATGCTGAAATTGAACGCAAAGGCCCAAGATTATTACGAGTGCCAATGTTCAACGATATCAGTCGCGGGTTGTGTAATTTATATCTTTCGTCTTGTTTCTACAGCGGCTCGTTAAATTAAGACACATTCGTTTGAACGTTGCTCTGAAAACGCGTGGGAACAGGATCTTTGTACAATTAACATCTCACACAGTCCGCGAGACGTCTTAATGCGCGAAACTTTCTATAAGTACGCGCGCGTACGATCCGCTGCTTACGGAAAATCGTCTGGCTTGTGCGTTCATTGAACTCTCCCGCTGAATCGTGGAAAGTGTCGAGGGCGTCAGTTTCCTAATCGCGATAGCACGATCTCGCGATTAATCCCGGAAAACGTGACATCCAACGGATGTGCACGCATCGATTTCACACGAATCGTGCTTTCTCGTTCGTCTAATTCTCGCGGTTTGCGCGTGGAAATTCGCTGTTACGTGTTACATGTAAAATTTCATTAATGCGATTGCATTGGTAAACTAATTGTACGTAAATTCATGGCACAAGAAACGTGTTTTTATGTTCTATAAGGTTTCTAAATTGTTAAAAATAATTTATTCAGTTTTCGAACTATTAAAAATAATTAAATTTAACTAAATTAACTAATAATAAGATAATTAAATCGCGACTGTTTTGTTCCATTTGTTAATTAATTCAGATTCGAAATTACAAATACAAACGACTGCAATAAATTACAATCTTTTAACCACAAGCACACAAAATTTTGATCGTGGAGAATTAATCATCCTTCATTCTCCAATTGTTTCTAATTTCTTCTCTTCTCACAAGAGAACGAGATTTCACAGAAATACAGCTATCAAAGATAAAGATAAAGAAATGTATAGCGATCGAGTCGGTGATGATTTCGTTTGTTCCAGTTATTTATTAAAATAATTTGTACGCGAGATTCCAATCGAGACGTCGTAGAGATGTCGGCCATACTCTTTTTACATAACCAATCAGTACCAATCATTATGTCCACGTGACTCAATAAACAACAAGTAAAAAGTAGCCCATAAACTAGCTGTTCTTTGAACGCAGTCATTTCACTTTGCAATTCAAATTGAACACCCGACAGGTATTCGGTCGCTGCGACGTTGGTCAAAGTAGGTAAACTTCGCCGATGATTCATAACAACCGATGTCACGAAAGAAATATGCAAGCGTGGGAAAAGTGGTTAAAAAGTCGAATAATTAATTTGCAAGTGTACGCGGTTAAGATGAAAGATTTTAAAAAGATACTTTAAAATGATGGCCAAGATCTTGTCATATAATGGCAACATTATCGGCGAATTATAATTATAGCTCTAGCATGTGAAATGATTACATTGTTTATTGAACGAAAGTTTTTTAAATAAATACGTAAATATTATGGTTCTGCTTTTACTATTATTTAATTGTTATTTCTCGAAAAATATTTGTCTTGGAGATTAGTAATTTTTACGTATAATTAGTATTAGCTTCTTTGAAAGTTCTTTCATTCAAACAATTTCTTGTATTCCTTATCACTGGAACAAATATTAAGGTAATATTAATTCCACCGTTGTTTTCTAAAAAGTGCCATTTTTCTTTTTACCCAAGGTACTTCTTTCTAAACAATTTTGAAACATTCTTTCCCCACTCTAAAATCTTCCACGATGTTTAACTTACGATTCTGTTTACGATAATATTTTCCAAAAATTTGTGAATCAGAAGTAACCACAAACCAACGAATAAAACGAAAAAGAATCGCGAATATTTAAAGAGCCATCTGCATGTAACAGCAACTGGAAGCGTTCCCATGAAAATATGTTTGGTTGGCGCCATAAGACCCATAACAGAGATAGTCCAACACACGTTTACGCAGTACTATATTTTACCTGCTAAACGCATGCAACTCGATATCATTAAATTCTAATTATTTTACTCGCCGAACCCACGCCCATCCCGATAACTCACAACCTCAGGCATCAAATAAAGTTCCCTTACACGTGCAGAAACACCGAAACCGAAAAAGGATACCGTGGCCGACCAAAAAACACCAGAACAGAAACGGCGAAAGAGGCGAAAAAAATAAAAGGTTCGAACGATGGAACGATGGAATCGATAATATACAGGGTGTCCTGAGACAGGTTGCACACAGCTGGATTCTTAGAAAACGTGCAAACTCGTGGAAACTTATTTCAACTTATTCGCATGATGATTAGAAAAATTATTTGTACGCAATTGTATTATTGTATTATTGTAGTATTGTAGTATTGTAGTATTGTAGTATTTGACTGAGTCTAAGTATGTCAAATTTCATTTCATTTGACGTGACACAATGTCACGTGTAACTATGTCATAAAAGTCCGATATTGTGAGAATAACATGTTCTAGATATTTTACACATTTCCCCATTTTTGTGTGCATCTTGCGCAATTTTAAACTTTCTACAAAAATTCACAATCTGGAGGTCGCTACCAATGACAATCCTTCCATTAATATACTGTACATTAATATATTATTGTGTTATTAATGTATATGTTATTATTAATATTATTATTATTATTATTATGTATATATTGTTATTAATATTATTATTATGTATATATTATCATTGTATTAATAATGTATATATACTATACATTAATCTATTGATATTGCCCACTAAACTACAACCTACAATTTCAATCTTCTCTCAAAAAAAAAAAAAAAAATAAAAGAAAAGAAAAAGAAGAAGACGTTGCACGATGAAAACTTTGCTCTTCCTTCTCAGCCAGTGGTTTTGTAAAGTAACCAATTATCCAGCTAGGTAGCCAGTCGGAGACACCTTGTATATACGGAATGGAAAGCAAGCTGGCCGGTGTGTCGGTGTGGAGCGAGTAGCCACGCGCGTCTCTCGTGTCTCCCGCGTCGAAAGACCTTTGGCCACGCGGATTCGGCCGCGTAATAAAGTTTATTAATGGCCGGCTCGCGTGACAGGGGGGGGGGGGGGGGGGGTGGCAGGGGGAGGCGAGAGGACGCGCGCGCCGATAAACGTGTACGAATCAGATGACGTCAGCTGGCGCGAGGTCGAGGCGAGTGCGGACGCGTAAGTACGTACACGGGCGGGTACGTGGCCGATGGTGCTACGTGGTGAACCGCGCACGCGAGGAACGGTGAACACGCTCGAACCTCGAAGGGATCGCGCGATTCCTCCTCGTGGACGCGACGTGGGGCGACGAGGGGAGATCGACGCAGAAGTGAATGAATGTAGCGGAGCGTGGGCGAGCAGCAGCTCTCAACCCTGGCGGGATCTTCGTTCGAATCGAAAGAGCCGAGAAGAGAACCGAAGGCAAGTACAGTGAAGAACTCGCGTGGACACCGTTTCTTTTTCAAATCAAATTGAACACTCATGTATCTTACACGTAGCTCAGCATTGATTATATACGAAACTCGTGTCGGAGGAAAAGTTTACAGTGAAGAACTTTCTGTTCGAGTATTTTGTGAAAAGTCATTCGAATCTCGAAAGATTCTCATCGGGTTGTGAAACTGTAAAATGTTTGAGATATCGAGATTTTCCTAGAGATAAGAAATTTTTCATCTTTTGTCACTTTTGAGACTTTTCTTGCATCCAACACAGTGATTCAGTTTCAATGAATGGCCGATTTTATCAAGGTAGACATTTGTTGGAGCCTCACTAGGAGAGAGGACTCTCAGTGAACTCTTATTAACCTATTTGTCTCGCAAAATAATATAAATAATATATATTATTAAATATCAAAACAGTAATAAGTAATATCATAAATAATACAAAAAGTTTCTGCTGTAACGTGTCGATAAAGAGGGATAAATTTCAATCATTTATAATTAAAACTCAGAAGGCACGTGTCGATCAAATTATTATTGAAATCACTTGGTATTAAAAATTAAATAATAGAATGAATTTTTTTCTTTTCAGTCACCAAATAGTACTTGAAGAAATTTTTATCAGACAAGTTAATCAACAAACCTAGTCGCGATCAACGATGGCGATCCTCAAGAGGCAGAATTTAGCTGGAGGACGCGAACGATCGAAGCGGAACCACCACTGGCGCTGTGCAGCTCCACCGGTACCGAGCGTCGCCTAGACGCGACACGGGCTTTGATTCATTCATGAAAAACACGAGGCTTTATCCCAATTAACACGAGTCTCCACTCAATTCACGCGCGCAACGGAGATGCCCATTAATTTCCCGCGGCGGTGCCTCTTGACCGCTTCCTCGATAGAGCTGAACGCTAGGGGGACAAGGAAGTCGAGACAGATAGGAGGAACGAATGAGAATGGGAATGGGGGTGGAAGAGAGGGAGGAAGAAAGGAAAAGGCGGCGAGGAAGAAGTGGAAGAAATGGTCTTCTTGTTGGGCTCTGCTTGCTTCTCTTTCTCTTAATCTATGCACTTATCCGTATCCGCTTGGCAAGCGCCAACTTACATCCAGACGCCATAAGCCGTACGTTATATCTCGCTAGGGCCCAGACCCGAGTGTCTCGGGCGAACGCAACGAGCTCTGCCTGGCGAGATAAGCAAGCCTGCCACACCGCTTGTCGCTTCTTCCCGAGATTCTGGTCTTTTCTAGTCTCGGCGAATGGTTGGTCTTTTCCGTTATCTTCAATAGTTGGTTGGTCTTCAACCTTGGAATCATTCCGCCAGCGATTTATAATTATGGTAGGGTGAAAATCGTGGAAAGATCCATGTTGCTAATTTCTTTAGACATTTCGATGAAAAGTTTTTGAACGTTTGTTCGTTTTATTCTTCGATCCGCGTCGCCTACTAAATCTATTATTTTTGGTTGCTCTTCAAACTCGCTAAGTTTCGTTCGAATCGCAGCTAGATTATTCGCAAGATTTTCTTGCTGGTACGTACACGAGTGATAGAATTACAATCGTTTGAACACCGGTTGTGGTTCATTCCAAAGAAAACTGAGAGTACGCTTTATTTGGATCATTGAAAATAAAGGCCCAGAATTTGATTTTTCGTTGATCTTTAAAAACCCGTGTTATTGCCCTTGTGAAAGAAAAATCATGTATGTATATCATGTATACTCTACACTGACACAATACGTGTACTACGACAGTTAATAAAATTTATTACGAAATTTACTTTATCAAATATCAATAAATAAATAAATAAATAAATACAGTCTTATTTCTTCTCGTTCTTTCTTTTCTTCCTCTTTCCTAATACCGGGAATCGATTCGACAATCGTCGATACGGCCGGTGGAAACCGGTCCACTCGGAAACACGTGGCAGCGAAACAAAACGATGAGAAGCTCAGAGCGGATACGCGAAGCATCCTTTCGACCGAGCGTTCTTTAAATGTCCGTGACAGGTCGAGAGGACGCGGCTATCAGGCGTTTGTTACGTATGATCGCGTTTTAGCGCAACGTTTCCCTTTTAATTGGACTATGTTATAAACGCGCCGGTCCAATTAAGAGGTGGACGGAATAAATCGTTTAATCAACGACAGTGATTTACATTCTTCCTGGCCGCGATCTCGGAACATAACGGGCACCGCGCTGACTTTTCTTCCTGCTACAAGCCTCTGTTGCCCGTTGCCTGCGTTATCGTTGCTCGTGGTAAATCATTGTTCCCCGGGGAAAAATCTGATTACGCCGAACGATTCGATCGAGCGTGGCTTTCCCTTGATACGAAACGAGTCACTGAGCACAGAGATTGTTTGCAATTAAACTGGACTTTGTATTATTTTGAGGACTCTGTCTGTGTGTGGAAATTCATTTCGTGGTTAACTTTCGTTCGAAAGATACATATGTCGATGTTCTTTCGATTATTTCTTTCTTGTGTGATAATATTTTTAAAAGAACGAGTGGAGTTTTTAAACAGAGAACTGATTTTCTCGGTTTTCCTTTCTTTCTTTCTTTTTTTTTTTTTTTTTATCTAGAAATTAATTTATGTTCAACGGAAAACAGGGACGATATTAAATTCTCTAAATATAAATTATTTCTTACAATTGTCTATATCCAATAAATTACCATCCCATCAAATAACAAATATACCTGTTTTTTCTACGAAAGCATGAAGAAGGACGTAATATTACACTGTGAGATAATGCATAAAATTATTGTTAGATTGCAAATTCACGTTTTCATAAATATAATTAATTTTTGTATTTTTTCTGCAAATTTTCATTAACCACTCCTTCGCGCTGGCAACTGATTTGCGGACCATAACGAGTGACCAAACCCTACACAATAATTCGTCGCTTTCTTTTCCTTTTGAACTCGTCGGTATGATATCACTGGATTTTAGAAATTATTCAGAAGTAGTAAACTCATCATTTGTTTTGCCTGAGTTTAAATATACTTTTTCACACATTTAAATATATTTAAAACTGAGAAAATGGAAATTGGGACGAAAGTTCTCGACGTGCGCAAGAAGTTAAATAATTCATGAATCAACCAAAAAAAGATCGATCCCAGAACAGTGTACCAAAGTAAACTAGAAATAAACAAAAAGCAAAGCTTTTTATTTTTATTTTTATATTTATTGTATTGTATTTATTGTATCTTTATTGATAAAAATTTCCTTCGGCAAGTACTCAAACGCTTTCATAAGCCACTGTAAATACTTCTCTCCTTTCTATTCCTTTCTCTCTCTCTCTCTCTCTCTTTTTTCATCACTTTCATTTTTACCCTAAACCATCCTATTCTCCTTTTTTTTTCATTTTTCGTCCCACTTCTCTTCCTTTCACTCTTCGTCTTTCGCTTTCTTTCTTCTTTCTTCATCCTTTTCCTCCCTTACCTTGACCAATAAACGGGGTCAAATCGTCGTTCCTCCGAGACGAACTTTTTCTTCTTTATGCGATATGTAGTATTTTGAAAAGAACGAGTGGGTTTTGAACAGGGAACTGATCGTCTCGTTCTTTTCTTTCTTTTGATTCAGAGATTAATTCCATAAGGAAACTCGTTGTGGACAAATGTTTGTTCACGAACGAGAATGTTCACGTTTGTACGTATGTACGTCGGTACGTATGTACCTCGATCGTCGAAAGACTCGTCGTGGCGCGACGTAACACGAATAATCATTACTTTACAATGTTGACACGATGTGACTTTCAGTTTTCACTGCGGAGGGGCTCGCTGGTCGCCGTGAAAGTCCTCCAAGTCGTCGAACGGATCTCTTGGAAAGCACTTCCACAGGTTGGTCACAGCCTGACGTCCAGGCATTCATCGATGTTTATGCAGTCGCCGACAATTAAGCGTAATGTCATAGTTCGCGCGGTGAACTGCGCTCAGGAAACTCAACGTCGCCTCGCGAGTACCTCTTCAGGTGAGGCACGTGAAAGTTCCCGCGACGTCCGAGACTCGCAAGATGTATGATAAACGTCTGACAAACGCAACGCACTTCCGTTTCTGGATTATGAGACGGCATTCAGCTCGTTTCGCTGATATTTTGCATCATTTCGCAGTTTTTGATAGATTTACCAAATGAATGAACGCTCGTGAACGACAGAAGTGTTTGTAATAAGTTTTCTCTTCTATTCTTTAAATTTAAATTTTTCCTATTCTACGGAACGAAATATTTAATTTTTCGAAAATATTACATACTGCAGTAAAAATCTATGGAAAGCGGATTTTTCATTATCTATTTGTGTTATTTAAATTTTGTATATTTTATATATTATATTAATATCACAAAAATTTAAAAATAAAGAATGTTTTCGAGTATAAAACCTTACATCTCGCGTGAAACAGAACTAAATATTTAAATAGATAGTTTATTCGGTCGTTACTTTCCTCTCTCGTTGAACTTGCTTCCAAACTCGCAACGAGATTACTCGTACTTAACAACTTCGAAACAACAAGAACACAACGTGGAAAAATCATGGCAAAGAGAACCGGCGTTCATAAATCATCTGCGATGAAGCCTCGCGTGCCAATCAATATTGCCCCGAACGTTTATCCGCGAGCGAGCTATCGTGTGAACCGAGAGGCAACTCCACAAAATTCGATGATCTTGCGGAATATCGAAAATCCAGTCCCTGGTCACTTTCGATAGATTGTTAATTAGGTGTCATTCAGACGATAACGCCTATCTTATTCTGAACCTCGTTATATAGAATTCACTGTTAGCCTGTTCAAGTTGTACAACGATTAACTTTTCCATTAAGTAGCTAGCAAGCGTAAAGACGATTTTAAAGCTCGAAACTTATGCGCAATTAACCCACTTATCTAGAATTAATGGACATTCCATTACAATATTCTCTGGCGAACGATATCGCATCGTGGAACGGCTCGTAACGACAGGAGAAAGGAGGATGACAGGAAATGGTAAATTTTTGGGTTGCTCGGGGACATTGACAATTGTAACCACTTTATAAAATGAAACACTATAAATAGAGTTTTTTTTTACAGAATAATAGAATAAACAGGGCATATTTTCTTTGTGTATATAATAGACAATTTTCTTTGCTCAAAATTACCTAACCTAACCTATGTTCCATTGTTAGACATCTGATGAATTACTTTTAATTCTAAAATCGAGAAATCCGATTCCAGCTTTGACAATCGTATTAATTACTAAAGATATAATTACGTTTTCCGATTTTAGTATTGGCTTTTCCTCCTAACGCGAGGTGACCTAACCTAATCTATATCTCACTGTTAGACACGAATTACTTTTGATTCGAGAAATGTGTTTGCTTAATTCTTCAATTACTAAAGATAAAATTACTAAAATTACTTTAATTACTAAAGATAAAATTTCTCGATAAAGTTTGAAAGATCTACCAAAGATAAAATTTCTCGATCTTTGGTGTTAATCGAAAGTTGTCACATCGATATTTTCTCCTGACGCAAAGTGACTTTTCAGCCATTAGACAAATCACCACTAGACCAACGTGGACAATTTCGAAACGTTCCCACATCTCGAACTGTTACGACACTCGGGGAAAGGGAACAGCTTTGGCAAGGAAAGAAGCACCGATGTATCGAGATATATAATTCATCTGGTATAATTAATTACTATGTCTTATGGCGGAGACTCGAGGATGAATATACAGGACCACGTGCAGTGAAAATTGAGGAGGAAATGAGAGGTGGTACCCGGGGGAGAGCAAGACTCTGTGATTAAGACCAAACACCGATACGTGTGACGGATACGCGAATATTATAGCCAGGTGGAAATGTTTCTAGCTCGACGTTAATGAGCATATCCTGTTCCATCACGTAACTCTTGTTCTCACGTACGGGGCCGTTTATGTATGCGCGTGATCGTCGTTAACGTAACTATGAAGACAAATGATCACCTACTTCGATGAAATTAAGATTATATTAAACAAATTCAAATGAGAATGAACGTGCTGCAGTTAATTTCTTGAAAGTATTTGTTTCTAACATTTTCTACTGACTTGTAAGAATAAAAATATGAATATATATATTGAATATAATTATTGAATATAATTATTAATATATATATAGTAATTATTAATTATAGATATAAACAAAATAATTCGACAATGTAATTGGAAAGTAAAAACGCAAAGATAGACTTGTTTTTCAAATACCTAAAATATCTAAAATACTTTCGACGCGTAAAATATTCTTCTGACCGAGACTCCATTTTACTTTCAGTTAAATCCTCGAAAATACGAATTTGCATAAGCTCGGCGATCCAATAATAATAATCGTTAAAAATTCTAACGAAGTCACCTACGAACGTTGAATTCTCATTGATTTACCGATCGATTCTCAGAACGTACAATTTAGCAGGCGCTGTAAATTATATCTGGCAAACAACATAGTTAGAGTTATTAATGGGGATCTAGCTTGAATCGATTTTAAATTCTTTACTTCGTCGAATCGTTAACATATTCACTACTGAATCACTTTTCCAGAACCTTAAATATTATAAAAGAGTATAGAAAACGTGAACGAGTTATAATGCGATTTTACGAATCGCATTAAAACGAACGTCGCGTGGGTTTTTTTCGAATTTGTCAAAAAAAAAAAAAAAAAAATAGTGAACCTTTTTTTGTCCGCTCATAGCTCGACGATATTAGAAAACTCGTTGGTGCGTAATTGAGTGCAATTAGCTATTCAGCAATCACGTTCGCTTCCTACAATTTCCACGCGGTGTCTTCTCACGGAGCTGCTATAAATAAATTTTTGATACGCAGAATTCCAGGTAGTAATTGCGCGTAATTGGCTGTGTGCTCGTAGCGAATCAACGTCACACGCAGGAAATCTACGTCGGTAAACTGCTCAAAGACAAATATGAAGAAGAAAATAATAGTTACAGAGGAATCAGTCTCATTCTTACGGCCTAAACGTTTTCCAAGGAAGAGAACGCGTAAAAGCAAGTGTAAATTCTATCTTATCTAGCGTAATCTTATCTGGAATTTCCGTTTGGATTTCGATGACTGTCAAACGGGAACAGGCTAGTTTCTTTTTCTCTAGAATGTCTATCTTGCTCGCAAGAGCAACTGATCTTATAGGAATTTATATCAGATATGTCGTTATAAATATTTTGAAATTTACACACGATTGTCATGATTTCATATTGAAAAGTTTTGACAATACGCTAGCACGTTGTAAATATTTTTATAAATATAATACAAGAGTATATAACAATATAAAATACACAGAAACTACAAGATTTTTCATACAAAGATTATTTAAAAACTACAATATTAAATGAGACCATTTTTATCGATTATTATAATGTTTGAGATATGATCGTTGTGTAATATCCTATAACATACATTTTTAAATTGGTCTGTCATTAACAGTTAATGAAATTTCGAAATGTTTCATATAACGCAATGTGAATTCGATTACTTTCGTGAACGATTGTAGACGAAACAAAAACAGTAAAAAGCTAACATATGCATATCAGTAGAAAGTTGGGAAGTCAAGTAGTAAGAAATAATTTATAATTTTACGCGTACGATTTAAGTATCTCGTTGCGTACACTGATCGATGTACCTATCTAAACTACTTTCACTCCTAAAATCGAGAAGCCAAAGTCTATGTTCGGCAATCGAAAATATACTCGTCCGTCAACTTGTCGACTTGTCCAAAATTCAAGCCTCTTGGAACGTCAACGTTCAAGTATCGACGTCAGTTCAAAAGACTGGCGGAGCACTATCCATTGTTGCGTGCACGCATGCTCGAATGTAGGACGAAGACCGCGGCAAGAGGAAGAATCCACTGGCGACACGATCTTCCGGAACGCGGGCAGAAAAAAAGAAAACGGAAGAAACGGGGCCGTAACCCGCGATCAATATTCATAAAGGTTCGCTGAAGGAAAAAACAGGGGCAGGATAGAAGTGGAAGGGGCAGAGACAGAGAACCGTGGCGAAGAAGTGTCCAATTAAGGCACCAGGAAGAGGGAGATCCGCTCTTTGAGCGGGAGAGTTAACGCGAGGCTCTGAGCATACGTGTGTAAACTGACGTCCTCTGCGTGTGTATTTAGATCGTCTAACCTAGGCCCCCAGTCCAGATTTATTATCCAGCAGGACGTAGGCAGATCGCCCACCACCACCACCATCGCCAGACCGGCTTCCCACGCATCCTTCATTCGCCGATACCTACTTAGTCCTATCGGAGGTTGCTTTAAGGTGGGATTTTCTATGAGCGTCAGACTCATGCTCTGTCACACTAAAAAAAAATCGTCCATATTCTTTGCGATATTCCCCGAATTAAACGATATACATTGTTTCAATGTTGCCTTCTTCGTTAATTGGTAGGTTAAGTTGCAGAGCATTGGTTTTAATAAAATCAATGACAGATGTTTGATCTGGTATTTCGACGTAGCGCAGTGATTTGTAGTATAGTGTCGCTTAGAGTCGTGATTGGAAAAATGGGGAAAGAGATTATATTACATTTCAGTAAATGTCAGGTTAAGTGCACGTTTGATTTTAGTAGATCAATAATAAATGATCTAGTGTTTGATGTAGCGTAGCGACGTTTGATCTAGTCAGCCATTGTAACGAGAGAAGATGATTTATCACGATGACTGCTGTGTCGATAATCAAGAAACTATAATTGACAAAAATCATTTATTATTGCATTTTCAATTTTCTAATCTGTCGCATTTGTAAAAAATATAATTCTTTAGTGTTATTTTCTACATCATGAACAATTTGCCAGAAATTAATATACGTTTCTTTACGTTTCTTAATGTTAATTGAACAATTGATTATCGATTGATAATTGATTCTTTGTTCAATATTAATCCGCTCTTTTTTATCGGATCGAGCAAATGCTTCCGATTAATTACTTTTATCCAACAAAGTGGTCTGTTTGTTTTAATTTTATAGCAAACTATTTATAGCCAGCGTACCTGTAAACAACCGCGGCGCCGCTTTATTGGTCACGTCAGCTTGCATAAGCAGAAAATAATAAAAATCAGCACAACACTTAACACGTTGATCCATCAACTCGGATACAATAATCAATTAATATCCTCTCTCGGGCAGAACAATTTCTTTATTTGTTACAATTTGTTACAAGCCTGGTAGCTTCGGATATAATAATCAGCCTCTCCGATGTAATAATTTCTTACATTTATCGCAAAGCTTTGCTGACTTTGCTTTCTGTTTTTTCATACGTGCCTCTTAAGACACGCTCTTTCCCTGTACGAACGTAACGTGTTAGGTACGCCCGGTAGGAAGTGACATGTATGTACATACGTAAGTATAACAGAATGACCGATCGAAATGCGGCGCTAACACAGCAGGTTAACCCACACGAACGACCGATCGCGTCATCTTCTTATATTTCCCGATGACGTCACGCGACAATCTCTACAGAAGGTGAAAGACCTCGAAATCGGTTCCAAAGCACCTAAATATAATCTGGAGGGGGGCGATTCGGCGACTCAGTCCCTTCCCCCTTCCTCGTTTCGTGAAAATCACGCACGCCCACATTCGATAGAAAACAGTTTAGTTAAAAGATATACTGTACATACATATCGCAAGTGTTTCTATATTATTGCAAAGGATGTCAGAAATCCAGTTTTCGAGGATTTTTCAATCCCACTGCGTGATTATATTTATACTGTATGTATATTTATTAATATTTGTATGTGATTTATTCTTCTTCTTTTTCTTCTTCTTGAATAACAATTGATTTCCCTGAATTTTCGTTCAATTGTTATAAGCAGATGCGGTTATTGTAAATCTCAAATAATATTTAAAATCAAACTGTTTCTCTTAAATAAATTATTGTTGGAATCTTTTATTAATCTCTATGAATTGTGACTTGAAAAGTGCAGCAAAAGTGTCTTTCTATTCGAGTGTCTAAGTACTCGTACACTCTTAGTTTATGCAACAATAGACTTTACAATACTATCTCAAGACTAAATTTTTCATCATCTCTCTTAAAAACATGCTCGAGATCGCCTGTTACATATTTATGACCCGACGGTAACGAATTGAGGTATATTTTAAAAACCTGGATAAAAATTGGGTAAGTAGAGTTTCCTAAAAATAGTCAGACTCGAAATGATAAGATTGCAGGGATGTTGAAATATGATAGTAATTTCAAGCAATTGTGCTTGCACACGCTTATAATGCAGCAATCTGGCAGCAATGTTACAGAAATAATCTTGACGATCACCTTGTCGCTTGAAATGGTCCATCATCGGACCATGATTACAATGATTACGTGTCACCTTGCACAAACAACCCCGTCATCTTTTAATTTCTCAGCATCGATGAGCCAAATCGTCGCTTTCATCGGCTATTCCATCGTCGCTCGAGCAATGTTATAAAGTGAAAATATCCGAATAAATCACACTAATCGCGGCTGAACTAACGAAATAATGACATACAACTACGATTCGAGTATCGGGCCGACAATTTTATTATTCCTAGACGTCCTTCGGTCTGAATAATTTTCAAATCAATCGTTGTTCAAAAGTTGTCCATGGAATTCAATTTGTTATATCGCGAAATAATTTTGTATAATATTTGCATTTATAATATTCGTTGAATGGACTTGTGAAAAAAAAGAAATGAATAACTTGTTGGAAATTCCGGGTCTAGTCTTTTTAAATATTAATTCGGTTTGAATTGATAATTCATTGAATTGAATTAAGCGAATTATATATGAATCGATGACCATGTTCAATGCCAAAGAGAAAAAAGAAAAATAAAAATTTCATTTAGATGAAAATCAAAAAATAATGGAATTTCAATTTTTCTCAGACGATTTTCACTTCCGCGAAACCATTTAGTCAATTTCTTTCTTCGCAATGAAACTACTCTCTTGAAATTATACAACACTTGTCGCTTACTTGTACTTATAAACACTTGTACCAGGACGTAAAACCAATTATCTCGTGGTAACGTGTACGAAATTACGTAACAATAACCCCGAAGCGATGTCCCGATCGATTCTTCAACGGTTGCTCAACTTTCCCAGACCAATTAACCCGTTCGGTGCCCGGGTAACGTATTCGTAATGGGAAAAATGTACGACGAAGGCAACGGAACAAGCAACAAGCAACAGCCACACGACGCGACGCGAAATCGGCTGCAGGGATATACAGGGTGGGCCTGGAATTCGTAGTACAACCGAGCAGAGGGTGATTCTACGTCGAAAAATAAGAAAAAAAATCTGGTATAACATTTTTTTTATCTGGGGCTCGATCTTCGAGAAGATTGACTTTAAAGTTTGTTCATCTTTGAGTTTCTACGCAATGAATTGCCTTTATTGTTAGAAGATATACTCTTAGCTATTATAAAGAGTATAATTTTCCAACATGACGGTGCATTACACGAGGGAGGTTAAAAATTTTTTAAATCAAACGTATTCGTGTTGGATCGGCCACGATGGTAAGGTACGTTGGCCAAGGTCTTCGGACCTCACGCCTCCAGATACTTTTCTTTATGGTGGCATATCAAAGAACAAGTTTATAAAGACAACATTTCAAATGTTACACATTTTTGAAGCAAACGATTATGGAGGAATTCGAGAAATTAAAAAACGATATATCAGCTTACACTCTGTTCAGATATCGTTAATTCGTCGAGCAAACTTATGTATGCAGCAACGAGGAGGACATTTTCAACAATCCTTGCAATAGTGTACTGTACTGTGTAGTATTGCAATAGAAAGTGGCAATAAGGAATAAAAAAATTAATTATCAGAATGGAACACTTTGTACTGCTTTAACCACACGATAAATAATGTCTGTAAACAATATCTCAGACGGAGACAACCGCGGTAGAAGAATAGACAACTAAATCGTTCACAAAGATGAACAAACTTTGAAACTTCGATCTTATCGAAGACCGAGCCCCAGATAAAAAAATGTTATACCAAATTTGTTTCTTATTCTTCGACGTAGAATCACCACCTGCTCGGTTGCACTGCGAATTCCGGCCCACCCTTTATATGTATGTACATAAATGCTACGTTACAAGTGGAGGCCCCGACGTGACAAAAATTCATTACAAGCGCAAAGAGCTGGCGCGAGCAAACGATTTACGCCTACGGCGATGGTGGACGCCGACGGCCGTCTTCTCCTCGCCGGCAATAATTAGCGCGTGTGACGGAACGATCCGTCATCACCGATAATTATGACGATTATGCGCGGCCGGTGGATCGCGTGCGTTAATGCGACCCGCTGCCGGTCTGATTGGTGCGCGCGTCTAACTTAATTGCGCTAACCTACGAAACATCGATTAACGATCGCAATAAACCGAGCACCACGACCAACCCTCTTAAATCAACTCGAGCCAACGACCAACGCACCGCTAACCATCGATTCCCGACCACCGGCCGATGATGATGATAGCGCCTGCGTTCCGTCGTTCTTTATCACCATTCGTTGTCGCTTTCCTCTGTTCTTGGACCCTCGTCCCCATCTGACTTGCTTATTTAATTCAACTTTCGCTCTCTCTCTCTCTCTCTCTCTCTCTCTTTGGTTGAAAGGTTCAACTTAGAATTAGTTTTGATTTTAGTTTCGGTCAGAAAGGTTTGATTTGGTTCAATAAAATTAAAATTTTGTGTTGTTAAAAAGAAGATAGAGATCTTGATGAAATGATAATATTTGGCGGGTTATTTAGCAAAATGATGTCGCATTTCGTGAAGTTTGATAATTGTCAGCCAGAGATTCTTTGAGGCAGAGATTTATTATATAATTTTTTAATTTAAATTCATTAAACAATACATGTTTTTAATTCATTGATATTTTGCGAATTATCTTCCATTCTGGTATATAACCCTCAACAAATTCCTCCAATAATTTTCTATTATAATCAAGTCCGAAGACATGGCTGGCCATTTTAAAACACAAACTTTCTTGCTCGTAAAGTATTGTTTTATCACTTTTTTTGTGCATGGCAGCGTTATATTATTATATTATTGAAAAAATGTACTCAATTTGTTCGTCAATCGTTTTAATATAATTATATATATATATACTTTTCGTTATTTAATTTTCTTGTAGTAAATTTTATTTCCATCTTACCGTAGTAATCAATGCCTCTCCAAGTCATTACACTGCCGCCTCTCGTAGCGTCGACGACTCGGAAGTTGTTGCTCCTTTCGTAAATCACGATAATAGCAGTGGAGGCCATCAAGTCCTTCTAAATTGAACCTCTTTTCATCGGTAAATATGACTCTTCGCCGTCTCTTATTCATATAAACGTGTTTCTCTGTAAACTGCGAACGGTACGGCTCATGCTGTTGCTTTAACCAAGGTTTCTGTTGCAATTTTCGTTGTTTCGAATGTTCGCTAAATTCTTTGAAAGACGTCGAACGTTCCTAACATTTCGTAACTCCAGCTTCTTTCTGAAATTTGTTTCGCAGTGGAGCTCGAATTTATCCCGCGACTTTTTCTTTCTCGAAAGAAAAGCTTCTTTCGTCAGAAAACGAAGTGCAACGTCGCAAATTCCCTGCGAAATGACACTGACAATAACGAAATCCCAACTTTGTCGTCGTAAGTTCGAAAACAAATACGACGAGAGTTGCCTTCTGGCAACTTTGTTAAAACTTCGAGGACAACGATAGAAACAAGAACATCATCGTTGACTCTGACTACTGAGAATTTAAAGTCATCGACTTCGTTTCATTTTGCCCCTGCAACGCCTCTGATCGTGTAAAGCTACGATGGCGACCAAAGGCAGCAACTTCTTCTCGGAACGGCCCCAACAGAAAGTGAGAAAAACAACAGCAACTTCATTCGAGGCCCGATAAGAGATATTAGTAACAAGCTGGCGCGTCGAGCAACTTCGAGTAGGAATAACTCGGAGCAAAGTGGCTTGACAAATGAGAAAGATCGGCGCGGTGGCTCGCAATGATATTTCAAACTGAAGTGAAATTGAATTCGAGCCGCTTCGGATCCGGGGCGTCTTTGAATAATTTGAACGAGGGGCAAGCCCGTCCATTTCGCCTCGCCCGGCCGCCATTTTGCCGACGGATTGCGAACGGACTAGATTATCCAGCGGCGCGTAGCCTCGATTCGATATGCAAGTAATAAAGATTTAATAGCGGCCTATTTGTACAGTATATTATTCGCTGAACGTACGTGAACGCCGACAGATATTTCATGCGCGCGATTTTATGCGGTACACGCGGCGCGGATCCTCGGCCGCGTGTTGCGCACGCCTTTTATTACGAGAGCAACTATGTTTTATCGCGGTGGATCGAAGACGAGCAGGGCGTTTCCATTCGCCGTGTTTACGGCTTATCGTTAAATAATAATTGCCGTACGACTCGTCGAAGATAATGTATTATATCCGCGGCGGCACACTGAATACGTTGGCGCCATTAATAGCGAAATACTCTCGATCGCTTCTCTTCCATCCTCCTATCGCTCTCGCGAACAAACTGTCTGTTCTCAAACGTTTTTGCGATCAGATCGCGGATTTTTTCTTTTTTTTTTTTTTTTTTTTGCACTTGCAAGGAGAAATTTAAAGCCAAGTGACTCGTACCATTGTCATGCCTTTTCACCTGCGTTCTTTGTATTTAAAACACGAGAGATTAATTAATAATCTCCGTTCGTTCGGATAATTTCTTAATACAACGTCTCGTAGCGTAGTTTCTTTAAGACGATCGAATTATTGTGGATTTTTATTTTATTTATGAGCATACATCGCGATCGTTTCTCCCAGAAAAATACGAGCAATTCGAATGACATGGAAGCATAATTTGTTATTATACGATGTTGATTTGTTCTACTTTAACGGAGAATTACAGCAGTGGAGATGAGGAGATCGATTACAGAATTAACAAAATTCGAAGGATTAACATCGAAGATAGACGACACACGCGTCGATCGAAAAATTATATACATTAAGAACTCATTGAAAGAAATTACCATCCTTGGACACGTTGTGTATCCTGCTTGTATAATTATCCACTACAAAACACAGAGATTGCAGCATGTGTGAGAATAATTGCAATTCTAAATTTCGAACGATTTCAAAAATAATTCGTCTCTTCGTTTTCAAGAAATTAAATCCAAGCTGTTCGTGAGCTAACTAGCACCAAGGAGATTGCATATTTTATACATCATAAGCAATAAAATATACTCCGAATATAATATAAAATAAATATACTTTCAAATATAAATTTTAATTCCTAATTAAACTATCTAACAATTGCTCTTACTAACTTATCTACTAATTGCTCTTAAATTTTTGAAACTTAATAGTTTTAAATATTTCAGATACATGTATACAAACTTTTGTTTAAAAACTACGCTTTCTTAAAGAATACGGAAAACTAATAATGGCCAGTCATTATCGACAGTACGTAATGAATTAGCATCTAGAATTAAAGTCACAAGAAGGAAAAATTATTGGCTACACGAGACAAAAGTGAAAACGACAAGGGAGAGTCCGCGATACTAACGCAGAGTTAATCTCGTTACGAAGATGGCACGTCCACACACGCGACTTCGCGGCTGGACCAGCCACGGTGGATCGTCGCGTCGCATCGCCAGGAATTTTATAAGGCATTAATTGCAGCCGACTGCGGGGATTTATAGCGGTGGACTCATCAATTAGAGAAATTTGCATAGACGTTTTAATTAGCGTTGCCGCGCCACCGGAGGGCCTTCCTTCAGTTTCTCCTTCAACGCTATCTTTCATCCCTTTATCCTGCTTCGACTCGCGACTCGTTTGCCACTCTCGTTCCTACGTCGCTCGGTATGTCGTTCGTGTACGCGAGTCGCCGTACGCCGTGTATTCGTTCTTTATATTTCTTGATACGTTTCTTTCCTCTCGTTCAAGTGTGAATGAAAGAAGAAAGAAAGAAGGAATTTCGCGATAATGAAATACAGAGCAAATATCGATCAGATGAATTAATAATTGGACTCGGCGTAATGAATATTTTAATAAGCGAAAGGGCAGAGAAGGGTTAAATCTTGAGTAATAAGAAAGCAAAACTTGTACGTATGCAGGAAGATTGGAAGAAAGATTTTTCACAGAGTTGCAGAGTTGTGCAACTTTTGTCAATTTCTACGAGGCGATATCTCTGAACGAGTAATGACGAAATAAACGATAATAATTAAATTAAAGTATTTATGCTTGTCACATTTTTCATAAGATCGCTGTGAACCTTCAATAAGATTGCTATTTAAAAAAAGAAGAAATTTCATAATATTACGAAATTTGGTTCATTGATGCTAAAAAACTGAATTAAATCTAATCCTACGTTATTAATATCTCATATTTGTATCTTAAACTCATTAATATAGAATACATCATTAATATTAATATATAAATATGTACATATGTCATTATATAATACTATAAGTAGATTTGGTAAATTTAAATTTTCAACAAATTCGCTGAAAGAAACAAAAATATCAAAAATGGAGTATTTATTATAATTATATTTGTATCTAAATATATTTCTACCTAGATTCCATTCTTTTGATTATCTTCATAAAAGTACAAAAGTAGCACATATATCCAAGATTTAGTTGTCAATTGAACTGAATACTTGCTGTTATGTTAAAACCATGGGAAATTGATGAAATTTATTCAAAATTGTATAATGGCATCGTACATAGTACGTAAAAAATGGTGAAACTATTTTTCTCACAAACTAATATCTTACTACATCAAAGAGTAATATCTGACTAATAATTATATAAAAAATTTTCGCATCAAGTGAAATGTATTTTCTTTCCATCATATATGTATATAAAATAATAAAAATATAATAAAAGTAATAGTACATAAAATAATAAAAATATAATAAAAGTAATAGTATATAACAGTATATAAAATCATAAAAATATAATAAAATATAAAGTTCAATTCCGAGTCTATCTCAAGTAAATCGAGCAAATAAAGTTTAAGTCTACCTCAAGTAAATCGAGCAAATAAAATCTGATTCAAAATAAACGAAGTTCTGGTGTACTCGTCTGATCGTTAACTCCGTAATGAACGATCCACCGATCGAATTATCCAGCGCTTTCACCGAATCGACCGGACCACGAGGAATCGGCTGCGATTGCAAAACGTGTAACGAGGACTCGACGTAACAAAGTGTTTCTTTTTAAATGAGAAAAAAAACAAAAAAAGAAAAGAAAAGAAAAAAAAAGGAAAGAAAGGTTAATGGTACGCGGCATGTGTGGGACGTGGTTCCTTTTCGTTCAGCTTGTTGTTGTTCGTTCGACCGATCGATCGAGGGATTCGATCGTAACGACCGCCTTTTCCCCACTTGGAAATACCCGCCACGATCGACATTTTCACGTTTTTATCGATCGTCCAACGCACGAATTATCCGCGTGCTTTCACGACACTATCTCTCCTCGGCCCGGGGAATTCGCCGCAGCTGCGTGCCGAAACATTATGACTGGCTATGCTGTCCGAGTTATTGCTTCCGATACGCGGCTCGCACACAGCCTATTCTCTTATCTTCCGCGCGGTGTGGCAACTTTGCATACGACACGGATAATTAACGTGCGCGGAATGGTTACTGCGGATATTTATACGGTACAGAGGTATTTAACGGTGTGCATGACGCTTTAGGGAATGTCTCTTTTTTTTCGCTCTTGTACCAACGATCGTTTCACCTCTCGAGAAACTGTGTCGAAAAGATGTAGCTCCTTTTCTCATTCATAAGTTTGTATTATTTTAATAATAAATAATATTTTTTAACAATAAATTAATAATAATAATAATAATAAATAAATTAATATTTTTGTGCATGCGAGGAATTATACGCACGCAAAATTTGCTGCGTCGATTACGAAGGGTTTTAATGTAATTTTCTTTAATGTAATCATATCTGGATTTGAATTTTTATAATGTTAGTTAACTTATCGTTCGAAAATCGAAGAACATGCAGAAGCATTTCTTAATGACAAATTAACTCTTTACAATGTTGTGTAAATTTTTGCAAGTTTTATTTCTTGAGAGAGATTTCTATATCGTTTTCGTGTTGTATTTCATTGATACATCATTAGAAAAATATCAAACGAATTGCTTGGAATAATTACTAGTTCCGAGAATTTAAAATGGTATAAATAACAAGAATCAAGGAATAATCTTTTCTCTCTTATAGCGACCCATAGATTTGGAATTA
Source organism: Frieseomelitta varia (assembly GCF_011392965.1). Lineage (NCBI taxonomy): Eukaryota > Metazoa > Arthropoda > Insecta > Hymenoptera > Apidae > Frieseomelitta > Frieseomelitta varia. The sequence continues at coordinate 175,358 of NW_025110456.1, read as the reverse complement.
TACGTTATCAAGTTTCTTATATTTTTATGAAGTTTTACATCAAATGAATATTAATAATTTATTTTGAACTATATATCGAATACCTGTCTCCCCTCCACGTCACTTTGTTCAACATACCTGAAACAAAAGTAAGAAAAATGTGTTATTGATACATTTTATAATTGTTATTAGATTGCCATATATAATTAAGAAATATTAGACATGGTCAAACCTATTAAAGATGATTAAAATATGGCTATACATTTGTATTTAAGAAACCAAATTTTTCACTCACAGTCGGAGATCTTACATATTCAATCAACGTTATTTGATCATCAAATATGTATCAGCAAGCTCGAAGATCCACAGTTACATCAATTTCAACAAAATCCATTAGCAATTAATTTCCCAAGTCTTAGATTCCAAGAAACTCAAACTCCTAAACGATCAATATTGCCAAGTTAAACGTTTTCTACGACTCTGTCCATTAGGCGCCTTCATCAGCAAAAAAAAAAAAAAAGGAAGAAAGAAAGAAAGATCTCTCAACACTGCTATAAATCCAACGTTCGTTCTCCTACGTTTCCACCAAATGCTCGAAAAAACAAGAGAAAAAAATAGAAAGAAAAAGATTGCTTAAAATCAACTACGTCGCATCTGCGACTTTTCTTCGTCTCGAAAAATGATCGCGAAATGCCAGGCACGTTAGATCACGACCGCGTTTGGCCTCTGCTCTCTCGTTTCTTTTTCTTCTCCTTGCGCTTTGGCCGACTATGCTAATTCAAAGTCTCAATATGGCGTTAAATCACGCCGCGCTGGCTAAGTTAAGCTCGCGACGATCATCCAGGCCAGTGAAACGAAAATCGCCGAAAGAGCGAACGAAAGAGGGGAAGATAATGTTTCTCGCCGTGTAGAGCTAACAGCCTGCTAACCCGGTCGACGTTCTCTCTTTTCTCCAAACGAGAATTCCCCGAATTAGAGGCGCAGCCGCGATCGCCCAAAGTGCACACATCCCTTTTTAGGCTCGATACGCACTGTCGGGATCAGTCGCGAGGCCGAGTTCGAACAATAGTCGATTTCGTTTTTAATCATCTCTGTAATCGATTTATAATCACAGTCATTGTAATCGTTGATCAATTAAACAAGCTGTTAAAGTAAATCGGTAATAATATCGTGAATAACATGGAACGAAGCATGAATAGCTTAACTTGCAATCATTTTTTAATCATGAAGTAATTAGAAATTCTTTACGCTAGAATTACCAATGACAAAACTATAAGACTTGCATCAGTGAAATTCAAGTGCAAGGAATAGGGAAAATTTTTCAACGCGATACAGAGCATAAACTTTTGTTAATATATTTTATGAAAAATCATTCAAATCTGCGAAAATACATTCTTATGAATCTACAAAATTTCTACGAATTATAAGTTGGTCATTTTGACCGTATTGGTAATTCTAGTATTAATAATAACCACGAAAATGTGGACAATTCATTCATTACTGTAACTATTGAAGTGACTCTGTTGTGTAACAAAGTTGTTCCACAGTATATATGTATATTGAACATTTTTATCATAATTTTGTTGCAAGATTTAGGACCTTTAATTTTATCCTCTTCCAACTTTCAAATCGTCGGGTTTGATCGTCGAATTTTTGGTCTCTACTTCAGAAACTTTCAAGTTCATCTTAAAGAACTGACTTGTGACATTCACGAAACATACACGATGCATGATAATAGTCACCAATTCTTCCCATAACTTTTTTTTTTAATAACTCCTAATATGACAACAATTGTCATTTGCTTAGAAGAAACAATTCTTTTAAAAAACCAAGGAAACGAAAAAGCGAAAGAAAAAATTGAAAAATTTCGAATATCTTCGAATATTTTCGATAATTTTTTGATACATTGCAAGACACAAGCATGACCGACACTTTGTTCATCGATTTTAAAAAAAAATATTAGAGTCAAATTTTGATTATTTTATATTTCAGTCGCTCGCCGAAATTTTGCACAATTACAAACGACAACTATTGCTTGCTTCCCTTAAAAAGACCGATAAGAGTCGTCGTAAAAAAAAAAATTGTAATCCGTGCTATAACCGTGAATCAGAGTAATTACCAATTTGTCGAGCCATCGAGTCTCCTCACACTACAGACAAACACAATTTGCTTGGCAGAAATCCTCCAAAAAAAAAAAAAAAAAAAAAAAGAAAAGGATTTGGGTTGAGATTTGAGTCCAACTCGAAAAGCAAAAAATCGTCTATGATTGTGCAAAATTTCGAGGAGCCGGATTTCTGGCGACTGGCCGACAGTGTGCAACGGGCCTTAAGTCGAGAACCAGTCCGCGTATCGCGTGTCCATATAGCCACGAATTTCATCCATTATAGCGGAAAGAGAGTTTCGGGCAATTAGCCGTGTCCCAGAACTAATCCTTCGTCCATTTTCTTGCCAGGACTGCACACTTTGTCTCCGGTATCGCCCACCATCTAATGGCTGGTGACAGAGGAGCGAGAGACGAAGACAGTCCCGCGTCTCCTCTCGTTCTCCGTGGGCCCTACGTGGCCGTAGCCAAAGCTTCTCGAGGAGATTCTCTTCCGAGCGAAATGTCAAGAAGGAGGCGGTTAATTCTCAGCGTTTACCGAGCCGGCAGTCTGACCCAGCTATTCATTAGACGGCAGTGCAGCTTGTGTTCTCGTAGCATCTTCTTCTTCCTCTTCTTTGTCTTTGCCTCCTTCGTTCCGCTGCTTCGCGACGATCCGAGGCGAGGAAAAGCTTGAACTAAGACGAGAGGCAGCAAGAGGCAGAGAGTTTAGATTTAGTCTGGGAATTTTAGTCTCGAAATCGACCGGAGCTGAAGCGTTCCAACTGGATGCTGGGAAAATTGAAATTCGCCCCTCTGGACTCTGTTCTATGAATTAATCAGCGAACTCGGATGGTCTGTAGCCGGCAATAAATTTGTCGAGATAACGAGAAGGCTAATGGACGTAGGAAGGTAATTCTTTATCGGTTTTTCGCTCGGGGACCTGTCGCTGGTACTTGGTTCGCTCCAATGTAAGTGGAAACGTACATTTTTGATTGAAGGGATTAGCGGAGATAACGTTGAAGAATCGTTAATAGCAGTCAGAACAACGGGTTTTATTGCTTCTTTTTAATTCAGACTTTAGGACGTCAGCGTGTCCTATTTTTGTATAGATTGGATACTTTCGTTATATGTGCTGTTACTTAAAACGTTTCCAAGTGGTGAGAGATGATGTTGGTAAAAATTTGAAATCAATTTGGAGGATGTGTATGCGTGTAAAAGTTGCAAGAGCCTTGTTTAATCAAAAATTAGTATAAACGTGAATAGTCTGGAGCATACAATAAGTATTAAATATGATTCGATTAAATTATACAGTATGATTTATATAATACGATCGACTGTTTAAATACTAATTTCATGACATATATTTGTATTAAATATCTTGTAATTTCCACATATGTTTTTAGAATCCAAACATAATTACGATATATCAGGTTAATGAAATTTATTTTTTCACAACAGCTGATTCCGCAGTCATAAAGCAAGAATAAAGCTTCTATCTTTTTCATTTTTCCTCGGTGAATATAATCTATCACTCGGATCGAGAAAAGGTAAATTGTTTCTTAATATGATTTTAAGTATAGCATACATCATCCACAATATGCAGGAGTTTAATGTACTATACATGTATTTCGTTTCACACCGCTGTTAATGAATTTTTTTTTATTAATAATTCACTACCACAGGATGCAACATAAAATTATAAAGAACATAAAATTAAAAAATTCAACCTGTCCAATTTATTATATAACTCAATTCCTCGCAAATATGAAACACTATCATAAAATATAACATGTGTAAGTAGAATATAAAAATAGTTGAAAAAATTCAACCTGCCCATTGCCACTTATTACGTGACTTAATTCCTCAGATATGAAACACTGTCATAAAATATAATATGTAAATAACTAAAAAAAAGAAAAAAAAATCAACCTAACCAGTTCTTGCTCGTAAAATATCCACTATCACGAAATTTAGCATATAAATGATTAGAAAGACCAGAACCATTTACCACGTGCGTCTACCTTTCACGATAAATATAAAACACGTGCCATCAAAAAATACAGTAAAAAAACTAATTTAAAAAATTAATCTGACCATGATCATTTCTTTCTAATGCAGAACATTCACTATCAGAGCCTAACTTGTAACCTAAAACACTTTCCTATTATACGTCCAACAGTGCTTCTACCTACCACATAACCTACGTATCTGCCGACATCATCGAACGAAACCATACTCCAATTTTCGCACAGCATGATACTTGTCACCGGACTTCCTTACAACGTTTCTACCTGTTTCACTTTCCAGAGGTTTTCCGTACGATCGAAAGATCGTTTCTCTCTCTCTCTCTCTCTCTCTCTCTCTCTCTCTCTCTCTCTCGCTGTAAACTATTGTCGGGACACCGTTCTTTCGCACGCAGAAAAAGAAACGGGGTAGCTGAGGAATCGAGAGAAGGATGGCAACCGACTTTCACTTGGCTGGCGCCGATCGACGCAGTGTACACGCTCGTCATCGTTCAACTTCTCGATAATCAGCGCTCGGTTGCGTAACTTCCGCAGGATTCTGATCGTTTTTCCACGATTATCCCTCGTTCTCGAACGAATACTCGATTTAGCAAACTAAAACCAAGCAGCAACCTCGAAATCAAATACAATCAAAATAATCGAAATCAATCAACACTTGAAGTCTCTTTACGTACACTCCCTTTTCAAGTCTTTGTCTTTCAAAATAGTGAATAAAATCAGATCTCGACGAAGCTTGAACTATACATGGGTAATCGAAATTATCGTGAGATATAAATTTAAGTGAACTAAAACCTAGCAATCTCGAAATCAATATAATCGAAATAATCGAAATCAATCAACACTTGAAGTCTCTTTACGTATACTCCCTTTTCAAGTCTTTGTCTTTTTAAAAATAATGAATAAAACCAGATCTCGACGAAACTTGAACTATACATGGGTAATCGAAATTATCGTGAGATATAAATTTAAGTGAACTAAAACTTAGCAATCTCGAAATCAATATCATCAAAATTGTTGCTAAATCCATGTCCCTTCTCTTCGCTGGCACTTTTCCTTTCCAACATAACCGACTAAAATTCCTCGAGCTTCGGATCCACGATCGTGAGAAGCGGTTACAACACCCAACGTCTCGAAGACAAGTGAACCAGTTCGTTCGTCAGGAGGGAAGTTGAGGTTTAGCCGGAATTATTGCCACATTCGCAGCTTGTCACGAGTGAGGATAATGCTGAGAGTGTTTCACGATCGAAAATAGTCAACTGCTTTCTGTTCTGCCTTTTGCAAATCGATAGTCGTCACTGCGTCGACGACGAGAAGGAATGATACAAGTATGAAAAACGATGAGCGATGTGTCGTTTAACAAATAATATGATTCACGTCTCACGTGCGTAGCAACGTAACTAAAATTTTATTCATAAAATTGTAAAATGCATTCTAATGTCTGAGATTTTTACGATAAGAAAGTTAACACTCAATTAACTCTTGTTAAGTTCTTTTGAGTCAATTTCAATAGAAATGTGTGGGTTTTTTGGTTAAAAAATTTCTTAAGTTTGAATGAAAATTCAAGTAATAATTAAATAATAATAAATTAGAATATATTAATAAATAATAAATTAAAATTAATTAAAGTTAATTAAATAATAAATTAAATATTAGTAGCTTTTGTTTAGATAACATGGAAATTCGAAGACTACAATAGAGTTAATAACAGTGTGCTCCTATATATCTTTTAATGAAGAAGAAACTCTTACTATTTATTTAAAAATAATCTTCCAATAGTAACTTTTCTCAAGGGCTGACAAGTTCTATTTTTTGCAGCTAAAAGTCTTATCGCAATATCAATTCTTACATTGATAGATGAAGGAAATTTCTATTTCTCTAAGGACCTAGTTTGAATCGATTTTCGATAAAAATTAACTGTCAACTTGTCTGCTAGAATCACAATAATCACTAGTATATTTTTCTGAGTTTTGTATATATATTTTTTCAATCCACGTAAAAAAAATGCCAAACTTTTAACAAATACGGGAACGATCTAAGATTTTCGAATAAGATTTGTAAATACGACTCCAATTAACAAAAAAAAAACAAATTTCCCAGAAAAGAAAGATTTCTATTTGAAACTCGAACTTGTCTTCACTAATCGATCGATATTTTTTCTTGAGTACATATTCTTTCATCAACTTCATAGTACAATCCTTCGTCTAAGAAATACTACACCTAAAATAGTAAACTTCGAACAAATGTAAAAATATTCTAACTAATGAGACACTTATCATTGAATAATAAAAAATAATTATCCAACGAATCTTGACATTATATCGATTCGAAATCAGCATCACACCGACTGAATGGCTACGAAATTATTTTTGAAATATACTTTACATGCTACCGTGTCTGCTACCGCTAAGGGGAAAAAAATCCTCAGGTCTGCATTCACGAGGTGCGAGAATATCCCTACCGCCTGGCTTCTTTTCCATTCACCTGCAATTGCAAGTCAACGTTTCACGCGTACGCCTGGTTTCCAGGTGTATCATTTGGTGTACATACGGGGCGAGATCGCAATCATCTCGAGGTGATTTATATCTGGATCGATCGGCGCGACAGAAAAATGCCGAATATTTCCTCGCCGTAAAAGGCGTGACAGAACAAAAGCTACGGGACATATATCATGGCTGAAAGATCGAGTTTTCCAGCTAGAAACAACAATAGACGACTCTTTATACTAGGGTGTAAAGTAATGAATCAAAATTATCGAACGTCGTCGACGATCAGTTATAAACTCAGTCGATATTTTTTCTCCTTCTTTAATTTTAATAGAAATTAATGTTGGAAATTAATCGTAGCGTAACTTGAACTTTATTTATGCTTATGTACGAGTAAAATTAAACTGTTTCTATAATAATCTGAAATGATTTTGTGAAAATACGTGTCTTTTAATATCTTCTATATATTAAATAAATAAATAAATAAATATATATATATATATATATATATTAGATTAAATATCAAATGAAAGTATTGTAACATATTAAAGATCCAAAGACTAATAAAACAATTAAACTTCTACAATCTTTTTACGTGCCAATCGATCAATGCGTCAAAATAAAATTGAACATACGAACTTGCATTTCTTGACATGTTCTATATAGATGTGCATGTGCGAAAACATAAGTGTGTTAATACAGAAATGGAAAATGTATAAAGATGCACCAAAAATCTAATTCTAAACTTGATCTATTCTACCTTAATTAAAATGGAATCTTCCTGGCGCGCTTTCGCAACAAGTATGATTAATGTTTACAATCCACCTTACACCGAAGTCTACTTTGTTGCTCGATGTTCACCAATCTCGTGACCCTCGCGTATCAGCATGGCATCTGAACACGTGGCTGTTACGCACGTGACAAAATGCAACGCAGGCACGCTGCGTCGCGATCTAGCCGTAGTAAATAGGGATGGGATCAAGTTCAATATGTATTTACGAGTTTGAGCCAAGTTCGATGTCTAAGTTTCGAATACTACTTGAAAGTGGAAATATTGCAATGTGATCTACTTACGAATCCTAGAACGAGCACTTACAGGTCTGTTTGCTTGTAAAATTGGAAACTTTTACAAATAATACGTGAAACTTTGGAAATCAGAGTTCCGCAATGTGATCCTCAGTGTCTGAATTGCTATGTCCACTTTGTACGAATGTATTCGTTTGTATGTGCAAGAAATGAGTATATGAATATAATGAAATAAACACGCTTATTTTGTAGAAATTGATTTCGAAAATTCGCAAGGATATTCGAAAATAATGATACTTCGTCAATAGTACTCGATTTTTATAAAGTGATCTATTACAGAATCCAAAGCAGCAGCAAAGTAATACACTATCTATATAATTATTTATTTTATCTTCCCATAGTAATCTATATAATATATGTATGATTCGTTTGAATCCGGTTCACCTAACATGAACATATCATTTAAAAATAGATAGAGAAACAGGAGCTTCAGCCAAAATTGTTTGTCATACTCGTCAACGCTGATCCTTCTAGAAAATCCCGTCTTAACATATTTTCAAATAATTAAAATAAAATAAAATAAAAATAAAAGTAAAAATAAAAATAAAAATAAAAATAATATAAATAAATATAAATAAAAATAAAAATAATATAAATAAATAAAAATAAAAATAAAAATAAATATAAATATAAATATAAATATAAATAAAATAAAATAAAAATAAAATAAAAATAAAATAAAATAAATAAAAATAAAATATCGACAAGAATAAAATGAAATAAAAAAAAAATACACTGTTTGTATAGTAACATAATTTTCTAAAAAGTAACTAGATATTCTAATTATTTACATTACCTACACTAAAACACAGAAATTTCAGCAGTCTACGTGTGAAAAGGGAAGTATTCCGTCCCATTTCCAATCCACCAACATTGAAAGCATCGTGTTCTCACTTTTTCGGGAATGCTCGTGAAATATTTATAGGTGTTCCAAACTCTGTAGCTCGGCATTCCAATGATATGCTTGGAAGTACGAAAATTCGAATTGAACGTCTGAAGGTTTCGTAGGTGTTTGTGAGGTGCTCGATCCCATCTCTACCAGTAAAGTATGCGACATTGAGCCAAGGCCACGCGTAGACCGCATACTGGCGACGCGGACGTTTTACGCGCGCCGTGTGTGCACGCGCTTCGTCACGGGCACGAGCTAGCTAGCTAGACGCGAAGCGTTGTCGTCGCCGCGTCAGGGAAAACTCGCGCTGCCAACAGGTCTGGCCCCGCAGGTGAATTCGCTCTTACAGATGCTGCTCTGGGTCGCGCGTTTTTGTGGTCGAACGTGAAACGTCACGGAATCGGCTGGACGTTTCACTCCGCCGCGAGAATTCCTATTCCGCGCGAGGGCGAATCGAGAAACCGACTTCGAATAAACAAGACGGTTTGTTTCGAGACAACCTACAAGTGTCTTGCAAGAGTTATTCAGTTTATATACTGAGGAGAGTTGCAAAAATCAAATATTTTATATTAAAATGTTGATTAATATAAAATAAGTGAAGAAATTTCATATGAAAAATGTTGATAAATTGTGAGATAGTTTAATTCTCGGGTTAGAAGTGATTAATTCTATTTTGAAATCGACGCGAAACAAACGACATCGTGCGTTTTCTTCAAGTTTGAACGAATCGAGTATCAGAATTCGATCGAGTTTGAACGATCAGGTATTTGAACAGTCGGGTATTAGATTACATAATGAATTTGCTTTGTTCAAAATGAAGTTACATTTTAAGACGTATATCTATTAGGAAAAAAAAAGCGCAAAAACACATTACTATTTGGCCAACCCAATAGATAGTTTCACGTTAATTTCGTTTTCACCCTCTTGTCGCCATCTTTGATCACAGACAGATTGATAGACGCGAGTGGGCATTGATACTTGTCCTTCGCAAAGGTGGACTAACTCCATTGTTCCTTACCACCAACGTAACAAGTGTCAGGTGTCGATTTACCGTCGTTATAATGTGTTATTGTCTTCCGTGTTATCGAGTAGGTGGATTCAATTATTGTTTCCCCCTTGATATCGTATACCGGAATATTAGATCCTAATTGTTCTTTGTAAAATCCGATCCGATCCGAGTAGCCTGATTTGTGTAATTGACTCAAACGGTGATAAGATTTATTTCCAACAACCTGATACTTGCGGTTACCATCACTCGTCTACACTCGAATTTTCCAACTTTTTTTAATTGCAGAACTGTCTGTGGTGTAAAATTGATACTTCGTCCGTTAAAATTTAATTTATCGAGACGTTAAATCGTTCGAGTTAAAATCTTTTAGAATGTTATTAGAACGAATTAAAATATTTTACGTATCTTCGTTATATCCGGTTGATCATAAGATTGACATCAGAAATAAAATCATTAAGGTGAAAAATTAATTACTGTTGAAATATATAATCTAAATTAGTTATAAAATAACAAATTACTAATTATTGATTAGTAACAAATTAAAATTAAAAAAATTAAACTTTAAAACTTCTTCGAAGCTAAATATTTTTCCATCAGTGTTGGTATCGGAGCTCCCTAACCGAGACTTTGATCGAGACGAGATCGCCTTCTTCGATCAGCATCCTTCGATTTCCTTTATTCTATTGCAACAATAGAATTCATCTCGGTTTCTTCTACCCCCGAGACTTCTTCCTCGTTTTCGCTAGTTTTTTTTCTTTTTTTTTTTTTTTTTTTTTTCTTCTTCTAAAACCTTTGTCGTCCACGAAACGAAGAAACGCCGCTTCTAATTGGTCACAACGGTGATGTATAGGTTGGCCCGGATTTGTCGTATCTACCAGACTCATCTCTAACCTCTTCGTCCGCTGAATCTCTAATGATCTTTCGTCCAGCCACCACGATAGCCAATTTAACGATTCTTTATCCTATTTTCGACCATAGAGGTTCATCGTTAGGCGAACTCCATTTTACGGGACTCCTACATACAGGGTGATCTTTAGACGTCGATCGAATTAATCGTTCAAAAGTGTCTAGCCGTGTATAAAAATGTATAAAAATTCTATGAGAGAATGAAAATGAAGTTACGAAATTAGATATAACAGAAATTACGATATTAGATATAAAAAGAAAAAGAGAAAAAAGGAAATTTGACGAGTGAATGTGATTATTGAAAGAGCATTAGATAAACTCATTTTGAAAAATATTGTATCGAAAATTTGAAGTGTAAAATAGGAAATTAAATTAAATTGTCATACCAACAATTAAAATTTCTACCTGGTATTTATAAATATATATGTATTTTTTTTTTTTTTTCTAGAAATTCTATGAATATTTTATCCATCTAGAGTATTAATAACTTCTACAACAAATATTTTCTACTATATTAATCAACAATCGTCTGTTCTAAAGTATCTTCATTACTATACTGCTGTTTTTCCATTTCAAAAAAATGAAATTTAAATATATATTAAATTTATTTATTTATTTATATTAAATTTATTTCAACTATTAAAAATTATGAGCTTCGTGTCTAATTGTACTATATTTTTAAGTTGCTTAAATTCAGTCGCAAGTGTTTCATTTCCCATTTCGCGTGGTCCGTAATTCCTTCAAGACACCCTAATGGCAACTTCGGTATAGAAGCTCGGAAGTTTATGGGGAATTGGATAAACTGGTTTCTAAACACGTCGATGTTTTTTGCGGTTCCGAATTTATGGGATAGATATCTGTTGCACGAACTTGTTAGTGTTTTGTTGAGAATTGTATTAGAGAGGATACACATGTTCTGAAGGATTTGGTGGAAGATTAAAACGAGGAGGATGTTGAAGCGAAAAGAACGACGACAAGGAAATTGATCGTTCGTCGATCTTACGCTGGCTAAGCTGCTTTGAGAGGTTTTAACTTCTTTTCATATCACAGTAAGATATAAACTATCTACAGGGGTAAGAAATTTATTAGATATAAATACTGGTTAAATTTACTAAATATGGAGATTTTCTTGATTGTTTGATGAATTTAAGAAGTTTATGCTTTATTAAGTATAATTTGAAATAATATTTCCGTTGTATAATGGACATCTACTATAATATTACATCTCAATTATAAATTTATAGATTTTATATCATAACCAGAAGATGAGGGAATTAAAACCAGAAGTAGCAGAATTAGAGCATAAAGCAATAACATGACTGATGATATTTATTAACTTTATGAATTGTGATTACTGCTCCGTGTTTTTCACGTAATCCATAAATTGTTGATTATACAGAAGCAACTATCTATTTTACATAGAGCTCTGGTATTTCAATTTGAGAAAATTCTTCAAAAGTTACCAGGAGCTAAAAGGAGTAATACGTAAAAAGAAAAAATACTCGCTTTATATGAGATTTAGATGAAATATTAGTTGAAAAAATACTCGATATCAATTGATCAGTAATAACTAATATTACAAATAACAAAATAATATTGTACAACGAAATAAGTCTTAGACAACAATCTAATTACAATATTAATCCATAAAAATAATTGTAAAAGTCTGAATTGTTTCGATGAAGAAAAAAATCGAAGAAAAAGAACATATTGGTTGTTACAAGTCTCACCTATTCATACAAAGCTATTGAATTCAATTGAAACTCAAACAAGACCCGAGACGCTTCAAGCTGACCATTTCAGTTTCATTTAATTATCAAGCTCTGTCATTTGTTTATCCAACGATAAACAAAGATCAACAATGATATTTTACGTCTTGTCTATAATTACGTCGAACTGGTTCCCTTCCAGGAGAGGAGAGGGAATTTACATGTTAAAACGCATAATGCGTTAAACACCGTGAGATCAACCAGCGATATTTACGGCTCGCATAAATCCGTCACGGGATTCAATTAACACTCAACTCGGCCGTCCAAGAATGATGCATTACAGCGTTTCAGTTCAGAACGAATTTTTAAATGAATGCCGGCACTCGCCTAAGTCTGCCCTCTAACACAGGTTGGCGAACGATGCCGGGACTCGAAATCACATTTGCCCGGAACCAATGGCAGAAACGATTGCCGAAACTCTTGCATCTAATGATGAGGTTTGGACCAATGTCCAAAACTCTTCTTTTATCGCTTTAAGTATTCGACTATATAACTTGTGTAAATAATACTTATATACTATACAATATATACTTGTGTAATTCGTGAATTTAACCAGTTGCCCTGGCAACTGATTGCGGACCATAACGAGTGACCGAACCGTATACAATAATTCGTCGCTTTCTTTTTCTTTTTGAACTTTCGTCGGTATGATATCACTGGATAGAAATTATTGGGAAGTGATAAATTTATTATTTGTTTTGCCTATTTTGTTTTACTTAAATATACTTGAAACTGAGAAAATATTACAATTTTGGAACAAAAAGTTCTCGACGTGCACGTCACTCCAGCGCAAGATATTAATATTGTACAAGTAAGAATTAGACGTCAGTTGTTCCTAACCGAAAAAGACAATGCGCCTAATTAAACTCTTCGTATAATCACTTTACAAGTCTCAAATAAAAACCAACAAACAAGTTTCTGAAGAAACACCGAACTGTTTCTTTATAATTTTATGTAAAACAACTAGACGTTAGTCGTTTCTTCCGGATCGTTGTGCTTCAGAGATTAATTAAACTTAGGCATAAAAATCAATAAGTAACAGACAACGACGATCGAGATGAAAACCAATTAATAAATCTGAAACAAGTGAATCTACATAAAAGGGACGATAAAGAAACGAACTGATTCAATTCACAGTTTCATATGAAACAAGAATTGGACGTCAGTCGTTTTTTTTTTTTTTTCGGATCGTTGTGTATCAGAGGTTAATTAAACCTAGGCATAAAAATAAATAACAGACAACGACGATCGAGATGAAAACCAATTAATAAATCTGAAACAAGTGAATCTACATAAAAGGGACGATAAAGAAA